>NC_092794.1:50206858-50526737 GCF_918797505.1 Bemisia tabaci
GATCCTTCATTCCTCCCCCTCCCCCCGCTCTCTTCACCACGAGAGGTGGTCCCATGCCCCCCCCCCCCCCCAGAGAAATTTCCTAGCTACGCCCCTGGCCGTTAGCTAGTCCATTACTTACCTCGTTTGTCCATTGCAACCACCCGCTTCCAATAATAACATCTCTCCATTTTCCATTTTTCTCCTTTAATATCTATCGCTTTGTCTGTCAATTTCAATACGCAGCCCGCGGAGGTCTTAAGTAGAGAATACGAGTTTCAGTATTACTGACAAAAACTTTTGTCACCTAAACTAAAGTGTTGCTTCGATGATCGAAAAATTGTCGATGATCGAGAAGTTGCATTCAAGAGTTGAATGAAGAGGTTGGTAGTGTGAATTGGACTTTAAATTAACGGATCGATCCTGCATTTTTCTCAGCTCTATTCTTGTTCCCTATCTCCCAGAATTTCTACTACTACACGGAGAAAAATGACTCGTGCGTGGGACCCGAAGTTTAGGTCATATGGATCTCTGAAGTTTTCGGATTGAGCATCTGAGCAGTGAGCTTTTTAGGTCTAGCGGTCGAGGTTCGGATCACGCATCTGAAACTTCAGTTCTTACATCAGAAGTGCTTCAGATGTGAGAACTGAAGTTTTTCGGACGTGAAAACCGAAGTACTTCAGATGTATGAACTGAAGTTTCAGATGCGTGATTCGAACCTCGACAGCTAGACCTAAAGTGTTCAGATGCTCAATCCTAAAACTTCAGAGATCCATATGGCCTAAACTTCGGGTCCCTCGCACGAAGTTTTTTTTCTCCGTGTACTACTAAGTCACTCTTATAGCGCTTCTATGCACTCTGCGACACCCAACCGCCACTGATAGCGATCCTGTCAGAGCTCTTCCGGCAGATCGCATCTCCTCATTTCCCGTCTTATTCCCTCAAACCACGATTTGGCAGGGCGTCCTCTCAGAATTTCTACTAGGAAAAAAAATCCTCTCTCAAAATCCGAGACGGGGAATTTTTTCCTGGATCACCCCAGTGGGAGCACTTTGCCGGCAACGCTGTGAGAGAGGCGTTATCTTAATTGACACCCGTTGAAGCGGCTGAAGTGGCTGAAGGAGCACTGCGCCTTCTTGAGCTGCAACTGCGCCTCCACCGCAGTCCAAGTGCACTCCAGCGTGAGCCTTAAGGCGCACGGGTTCATGTGGGTTCCGAGGTTGGAGGACGCACTCGCTATACGGCCGCCACCGCCGCGCAACCGCCAATGTCTCCTCCGTTGAGCCAAGATACCCAATGTTCCCACATCAAAATTACAATTAAGTCAATAACCACTCCACAAAGATCAACCAGTCGACCCAACCCGGAACCACCCTCTCCATGAGAGCCGCGCACCCCCCAGGACTCGCCGAGACCCGCCGCACAGTGGAACAAGTCAAGGTGGTTCGTTCGATGGATGCCATATTTCGTGTCAGAACGTACAGTGAAGTAGCTAGGAATTCTTTAAGGGGAGGGGGGTCCATTTACATTATTTTGTGTACGTCCCTGATAATATTTCATGTCTGCCCTCGAAAAGTAAAAAAAAAAGTACAATTAACGAGGCTAAGAGGGGGGGGGGGGGGTTCAGACCCCCTGGATCGGGGGGATGGACGACCCCCCCCCCCCCTGTCTACGCGACTGCACAACGACATGCGCAGTTGTGTGGCGTGCTTTGCGATGTATCGATTTATCTGCCATTTAACCCTATGTGAAAGGATAGATAGACCGGATGTACCCAACGAACACCTTAATAATCGATTCTTTACCATGCATGACTTCAAATGGGAAAATATCGGTTATCTATCATTCACGCCTCGTCACTGTACATGCGATATATCGCATTGATTATAGTTCCAATTTTTCAGCTACTGTCATTTTTCTCGAATTTTGAGAGCGCATTTCAGTTGTCCCAAGACCTAGGACTATTATAGGAATTCACTTGACAAAGAAATTCAAGATAGAAAAAAGACAGGGTTTTTTTGGAGGAAAAATATCGCATTCGACACTTGAAATTTTCAGTTTTACTTAAAAAAAAATCAAGTATGCCCTCTCCCAGTGACTCGATCCACTGTGCGCCGTTGCCGGCGAAGACAGTATCGACGGCTAAAGGGCGAAACCACGTATCTCCGTTGCGACGTTGCAGAGTTCTGGACTTTCTGTCGTATTTTGTTTTTTCTTAGAAAAACTAGTTAATGTCATCTTTTAAAAACTTCCCCGATTTGTCCGCTCTGTTAGCAGAATATTCTGACGAAGGCTACGCATGAAGGTAGAATACGTCTGGTACGTCCTACAAAATTGAATGAATAAAATGATGTAGCATTCCATCGCGAAAAATTCCTTGATTCTGAAAATTTGATTGATGAAAAGTAATTCAGAAGAAAAAAAATTAAAAGCAGTTAAAAACTTCAACCCAACTTATATAGAAAAAAGAAAAACCCTGCCGCTTGCGGCAGGGTTTTTCCGTGCGGTTGCCGGCAAGTAGGGGACGGTTCTTTTTGAAGTCCACGCATTTACCGCGGCATGAGTGTATTTTCCGAAGGGTAGTGTCACATTGGGGAATGAAATCATTTACCCTACCCCTCTTGCCACAGATATGCTTCAAGAAGCAGTTCCCCTTGGCTGCGCAACTCCTACCCCCCCCCCCCCACCCGTAAAAACGGTAAATTGCCACTATTATGGAACGCGTTGGCCGATTTCGCTGAAATTCAATGGTAAACCAGTCTTAGTAGATATCTAACTACCATCAAAATTTCAGCTCAAAATATTCATTTTTACTCGAGTTATCGCGTGGACAAAATTAAACCTTCCCCCAGTTTGACCCCTTGCTGTACGAAAAGTAATTACCTTATTTCGAATTTTTTCTTCACAGTTTAAAAGTACTCTTAGGGGACTATAAACCCCAGAAGTTTCGTTTCAAGAAACTTAAAAATTAACTGCCGCTCAACGCTCTGAAAACTGAAAAATCCTCACATACATACATACATACATATATAGTTAGTTAGTTAGTTATTATAATTTTGAGACATTCAGCGACTCAGGCTATTAACGTCTTTACAGGTAATTTTTGACAGAAAATGAACGACATATATATTCGTGATCTACGACTCGAGATCGGTGCTCTTTACATGGTCCCAGGTCTAGGTCCCACCATGAGGGAGAACGCAATAGTGTATCTTTCCTTCGGAATATACACTAAAAATTTTGAAGCAAGCGTTTTTTCTTGCGTAAGGCAGCGTCAGTACCTGACCCTCACCCCCCGCCGCGGGATGAGGCACTCGTAATCAGTCACACCCCCCTCCCCCTCCTCAGCCTTTAGTGCTTCACGTGATGAATGGACGGATCTGCACTACGACAATAAGCCAAAAATGGATATGTGACCAGTAACCAGGCGAACATTTTAAATTTTTGGGATCACATGTTGCTGATTTTCTAAAAGAGTTTTTTTTTCTGTCTTTCTTTTTTTTTACAAACTTTCTTTTTGCTTGGAGCAGCGAATAATTTGAATGGTGCGCCGCTGTGGCTTACTACCAATGGTAAACTAATGAATTCCCCAACTCGATTAATCGGTTTAAGGAACTTTCATTTCTAGTAATGACAAGTTTCCATTCAATTACGTTTTTTCAGTCTTTTTTTTTCAGGAAGACACTTTTTTTTATTATTATTGTTCGCCTAAAACATTGTTCTAAGTTATGGTATCGAGCCGTTTTAGAGAGAGGTAGTTGGTCACGTGTAGCAACTTTTGCTTTTCTTTTTGTTTTGATTTTCCTCACACCTAACCTCAAAACTCAAGCCTGGCTCAGTTCATAGTTTTGATAAGACTTCATGTTCATGGTCTCGTACCTTTATCAGCTCTGAAAATCTTTAATTTTTATTTAATCACATCTCATCAGCATTTCCGATGTAAAACCGAGCCGAACTGTTATCGTCGAGGCCATTGTTTCAAGTTCATGGATTCCAAAGACACATATTTACATTAAGTTAGTATGGCTGTTGGATCTTCAGCTAAATTTCTTGTGCTCAGCAAATGCGTCGATTCTCCCGGTTTCCGTGCTTTATTTTGTAAGCATATTTTCAGTTGTGGCTATCATCATAGCAGCAAATCTCTAAATCAGCAAGCAAGTCTACCTAATGTTGTCAAGAGATCCTACACTTCCGATCCAGTTGTCTCTCACTCTCGTCTTACTCCCCAAGAGGTGACATTTTTATTTCTGTATTTATTGATCTAATAAAATCAATCACTTTAGTATTGAAGGCAAATACTTAATTCATCCGAACCCTAATCTATTTTCTACTCAGAAATTGTTATGCATTATGTCCGTGTTACTTAGACTCAGCCTCCATAGCAACATCTTCTGTTGAGAGGAGAAGGCCCTTCTGATTCTCAACTTAAATTTTCAGTTGTCAAGAAACGCCCTTGTGTAAAATGACTCTTCTGAGAGAGAGTGGATCTCCCAGTCATTTTCCTTGTCGTGAAGTTTTACCATGCATGAAATATTGGAGTAGATAAATATTGTATTTGGAATGAATTCATCCAACAGACTCGGCCCAGTTTATCTTTCCTGAGTATTTAACATCTGAGCATTACGCAAGAAAACTGTTTTACTTGCCTCTTGACTAAAGCTCAAAGTTTTAAATAAGAGATCATTGTTGACAGTCTCAAACATATATGTAACACCATAATTAGTTCACAGTAATCACCAATAAGGGGCTTGGAGGCAGTGATGTGGTATGCTTTGCAATAAATCGATTGATCTACCATTTAACTCTTTGTGGTCACAATTAATTGTCCCTGTTCACCTCCCTCCTTTTCCTATGTCACGCTTAATTTTGGCTTATTTATTGAGATGCTGTGTTTTGCCAAGCGGGTTGACTCGGGCTCGGTATACTACTCCACAGCTGTATTTCCCCGAAAAAAGGAATTTGAGTCAAAGTTTTGACTGAAGCATTTTTTCTATGTGTCTCTAACTATTTAACTCAGCACGTACTTAAAGTTCTTCCCTTGTCCAGTATCTCTTAATTTATTTCTCTGATTAATTTAAGGTGACTGATATTCTACGAGAGAAGGAATTTAGTTTGGATCTAGAAACTGAAGGCTCTGTTCTTGGATATGACTCCAACCAGCTTGCTTCTAACAATCCAATCGAAGACTTTCGGGCAGAAGCCAAGTGCGTGCTGACAACAGGTAAAAAAAGCATGGTTGAAAAAACTGTTTGCTTTTACTAACCATGGATTGTGCCAAATGCAACCAAAACCGTTGCCTACGAGAATGGAGAGGCCGTAACTACGATTCTGTGACGTCACACTAGTAGATGAAACTCGGCCGCGGTTTAACACGCGTTCTTATGGGAGAACGCTTGCCGCGCGATGATTTCTCGCTGATATCTCTTTCAGGGTTGATCTGATGCAACATTTCATAAGAACCGTTTAGAAAGAGGATGAAATTTCACTTTAGAAAACTAACTAGTTCATTTGTGACATTGTCTAAATATGGAGGAAATGAATGCGTAATACCGAAAATCGTTACTCCACTCAGATTCAAACGGGCCGCTCGCGCAACTTCGGCCGATCGAGAGCGACTCTGATTGGTCCACGCAGCGACTGCCTCACTCATCGATGCACTGATGACCCGGAGATGCTTGTTGTTTTCGGTAAATATCTACTAGCTTGACGTCACAGAACTGACTAGTTACGGCCTCTCCATTCTCGTAGGCAACGCCAAAACCTCAGAGTGTGAGGATAGATCATAGCCTCAACAGGTTTCAAACCTAAAAATTTGAAATAAGTTTGAGCGCTCTGAGACTGTAGCCCAGAAGCACTTGAGGAGAAACAAAAGGAAGAGAAAAAAAAGTATACAAATGAAAAATAAATCTCTCCAATGCAGAATGTTGAAAATTCTCGTCTCCTCTTACAAGACCTTGTTATGGTAATTCATCTTTGCTTTCGCTACTCTGAAAAGTAGCAAGTTTTTTGATGAGTTCTAATCTTTTTTAGTTTGTAAAGTTCCTCAAATCATCTCTCACTTCATTTCCATGCCAAATTAGTCTTTGCATCTTTAGTCTTTGACAGAAGATCTGACATTTTGATTCTCGCATTTACTTTCCATGTCAAAGTGACATCAGAAGTCGTGACATTCTGTCGCAGCCTAGAAGTATGTAAACTTATCTGATATGGACTCTAAATGGAGAGATATTTATGATAATCTTAATAGTTACATCAGACTCACATCTGGTAATGGTCTGAAATGAGGGATATCCTTAGAAGGAGCATCAATCCTAATTTATTGTGAAAGGGACAAAACGTAGATACGATGTAAATTATGAAATGATTCATCAAATAAGAATTTATTTGTAACAACAAGTAAGTATACATTCTATTTATACTTGCAAATCAATGTAATTAAGGTGTAAAGAATTAATGAATATCAAAAAAAGGGAAATCTCTGGCACCTCACAAAAGATGACAGTAATTCCTCTACCCAAAAGGTGAGGAAGAAAGTAAATTTCTCCTTGGCACTAATGTTGTTTTAACATTGTAAATACAGTCGTTCATCTTGTGCTTATTTTACAGGTATGCTATTCGGCGTCTTCGATGGTCATGGAGGAGCTCTTTGTGCACAAGTTTTATCGAAGCGACTTTTCGAATATATAAGTGCCAGTCTACTCCCTCCTGACCTCCTGTTGAAATACTTACGATCTCCTGGTGAAAATCAACTCCTCAAAACATTTAATGATAGCATCGATTTTGTTCAAGACCTTAAACTCCTTTATGCACAACACTTCAAGGAGTACCTAGATGAACTATCCGTAAGTCAAAACCGTGACTTTCAAATGAAGGATGCCTTGGAGAAAGCCTTTTTGAGTCTGGATGCAGATCTGTCAAGAGAAGCTCAGCTGATGGATGATGAAAATGTGAACATGAAGACGCTCAGTGTAGGTCTCTCAGGAGCGGTTTCTTGCGTTGCTCATATTGATGGCCCCCATCTGCATGTAGCTAGCGTTGGAGATTGTCAAGCCATTCTTGGTAATTATCTGTAACTTTTACAATACTTCTACGCACATTAAAAGTTTGTTAGTCACGAAATATCCAGGAATGTCAGGAAATTTTAAAAAGTCAGGTTAAAATTGTTGAATCACCTTGATTTGTTTTCTAAAATGGGTTTGGCCTTTCGCCTAACAAATTTTGCGTAAAAACCATTTCAAACCATATCTTTTTAACCTACTGGCAAATCCCTATCTTTCGGGTAATCAAAAGAAGATCATCAAGATTATCAGGAATATTTCAGGGAATTTTATATTTCGAAGCTTTTGCTCAAGGCTAAGAGAACTTTTATCAGTAAGGTTATTTTGACAGTGTATTCTACAAGAAAGCAATCAAAAAAATCAACCAAGGTAATGAATGGGCTTCATTTTGCTATCAGGAACTGTAATTTTTTACTCAGTGTAGAAAGAACGTCGGTGCCACTAGTTTCTCTATGCATATGAGTGTTTTTACGCGTGATTCAGAAATTGTGGTTCCTAATTGCAAAATGTAGTCCAAATGTATCACCTCATACTATCACGCTGTGTCTTATTGACTCTGGATGAGACATCGTAGGTCTCACTTAATGACTTCAAAGGAATTTTCACATTAAATTTCAGTGTACTCTATTTTATTTTTATCTGCTTTGTAATCCTCATTAGGTGTTCGCAATGATGACAACATCTGGACGGCCAAAAAATTGAGTATTGATCATAATTCAGATAATGCTCAAGAAGTTCAGCGTGTACTAAGTGAGCATCCACAGACAGAGCACAACTCAGTCATTCGAAGAGAAAGGCTTCTTGGTCAATTGGCCCCTTTGCGCGCTTTTGGTGACTTCAGGTAGGTTTTTAGACCTTTGTGATCATCCACGGATGCACATGGCACTGATGTTCTCAATGCTGCTTTTTGATGTCCGTGCAGCAAATAGGGTTTGACCTAGAAATTTATTACAGAACGAATCCTCCTCTAAAAAATTACCCTTTTTTTTAAAAGCAAGTGTCAACAAGATACAATAATTTTCAAAAGAGTCCACATCCGCTGTTTTCACGGAGAAATTTTTTTTTTTAGGCATAAAATGAACCACCTAGCTAATGTAAGAGAGGCAGAGCAATTGATATTGATCAAATTGATATTCCTGTTGAGTTTTTGTTATGATTTTACGAAAAAAATAAATATTTGATAACTTCCAAAAAGAAATAAGGAACAAAATATATTATCAGTCTTTTAGAATAGAGAAAAAATTAAAAAGGGTGCCACCTCCTAAACACCTGTTTACCTTACAGATATGGCTTCATATTATGACTGTATCATAAAGTATATTGCCACCTTGAATAAAACTTGATTTCTTTGAATTTAACAAATTATCGTTATTTTTTTTAGGTACAAGTGGGACAAGAAGGTACTCGAAGATTTAGTCGTACCCATCCTTGGTGATCAAGCAGTCCCTCACGGATACTTCACCCCACCTTATCTGACTGCCAGACCTGATATCACTCACCATGTTCTCACCCCTCGGGACAAATTTCTAGTCATTGCAACAGATGGACTCTGGGATGAAATCTCACCACTCCAAGTAGTTCGCCTAGTTGGAGAACATATGAGTGGGAAAGTCATTTTAAATCCCTTGCAGCTGCCTCGTAAGTCGATGACATTGAATGAAATAAATGATCTGTTGCTTCAGCGACAAGAAGGCCTGAAAATGAAACCAATAGACTCAAATGCAGCAACACATCTCATCCGAAATGCACTAGGTGGTTCTGAATATGGTATAGAGCACAGTAAAATTGCGCATATACTCTCGCTACCTCAAGAGGTGGTGCGATTATTCAGGGATGATATTACAGTAACTGTTGTGTATTTTAATACGGATTACCTGCGACATACCCACCACTAATCGAATACTTGATTTTTTTGTATCCTTTGGCTATCTTCATAGGAAAGTTTTAACGCCTTTAAAAGAAAATTTGACAGTGAAGCTCTCATAATTTCTATACCGTAGAAAGAAAAAAAAATGGAAAATGTATTTCTCATCTACTCTCGAAACTATTCTCTCTGAAAATTTCTCTAAACTTACTTTATTGCCTCGAAAATCTCAATTAAGAACTAGATAAATTATTCATCAGAATAGAGGGACTAGATAAAGTTCAATCTAACAATCCATCTTTTCATTGACGATTTTTACATGAATCTCAAAAAGTATCCAAATAACAAAATCTGAGGGAAACTGTTGAACAATTTTTGATTAACCTTGTGGAAATGCTCATACCAGTGAGAAAGAAATATTTGGAACCCCTGTAAAATCTAATTTAGGGGCTGTAATTTTGTCCAGGAGTTAGTATTTAAGCTTTGAAAGAGATGAAGTCTCCAGGAGTAGCATTTTTGGAATTTGATACTTTTTTCCTCTTAAATAGTACCCATTGAAACCGTATTTGAAGTTTTCACTCAACGTTGGATTGATCTTTACCATGATCGTATTGAGGTACTTGGAGGAGCGCAAATTTACCTTGACCACTGAGTCATATAGTCTAAATGTTTCGTCTAAATTGCCGAAAGGTCTTTTGAAGACGGAGACAGAGTCTTTTTTTAATGCTGAAGAATTAAAAAGGGTCAAGACTGTTTTTAAAACTCAAAAATTCAAAATAATGCCTTTACTACTTGTCCTATAAAATTCCGCTTTGATCGAGAGCCAAAAGTGCAAATTTTTTGTGTGATATTCAGCAAGTCATTCTCAGTTTTCTCCTCAAGAAAATAGAATGGCATGGATCCCTTATTTCTTCATTGATTGCCGTTTACTGTAGAGAGCTGCCTCTCCCAATCAGAAATCAGATCATTTAAACTTTTCCTATGAGTATAGCAATTGACTGAAAATGTAGCTTCAAAGCAGGTGAATTAGTGATTTTAATATTTTAGCTAATTTTTAAGCACAAAATATTGTTACATTTTGTTCCTCGTTTATCTCTTTGTTGGTCCCCATCCAGTATACATTGTTTTGTATTTTTAAAAACTGAATGGGTTTCTCATATTGTCTCTTTTTTCCGATTGATCTTATCAGGAAACAGAAAATGATTTTTAAAAAAATAATGGTTTTTGAAAAAAAAGCAGTATCTCAATATTCTTTTCATTTAAAACAATTTAAAAGAATTAAATGAAGTTTTGAGAAAACCAAAGAAGTAGGGGCAGAGCTCAAATCAGCCTGGCCTTATCTCTAGTTCTGCATCTGTGTGACTCTGCCCAATTTTTCATAGTGTGAAGGTTTCCTCACTAAAATATCATGGAACCATCATTACATATTATAGGAACAGCTTTTACCGAAAATCAATGTTTTTCATCTGTTTCTATACTTATTTCTAAGGGTGGAATTGTAAATTCTTGCCTTAGATAAAAATGTTACCTCAAGTAGAAATAGATGTTGTCTAGGTTCTTATTGTCTACCGTATGTATTTGTTTGTAAAGCAAATTTTCTGAACGATTTTTTTATTATCTGATTATTACCAGTAGATTTTGCATCATGAAAACAAGCTCGCTGAGTTGTGAGGAAGAAACTAACAATTTTTTTTAAAGTTTTATTCCCTGAAGAAATGATCGCATTAAGCACTGTGAATTTTATTTGGAGCTGTTACAAAGTATTTGTAAAGAATCTTGTACTGAATAAATTTGTCCAGTACTTTTGGGAGAAAGGGAATGAATATGAATTGCCCTATAAAATGACACTTAGCTCACCTCTGAATTAATTTATTTTCTAGTGTTTAAACCTCATGTTCGCTCTTTTAAAAGTGAAATCCACTTAGAATTTAAAATAACTCTGATTTTTTCACTTCAGGAAGTTAACATAATTTAGTTCCAGCATTGAATAACTGCTTAGCTAGGACAGGTTTGCTTCTGCAAGGGGAAATTTTGATCAAATTAGTTCAGGAAACCAATGTTGTCAATTCAACGAGCAAGCTTTTGCTCACTATCAGTTGGAATTGGTTTAGGGAATTCAGCATCTGTAAACAAAATATTAATTGGTGAACAATTGGATTTCTCCAATTTTCCTATTTGAAATTTCAACTCAGGAAGAATGTTGATCAGAATGAAGGTATAAATTCATCTTTTTTTTTCAACAACCTTTTGTGCAACCTATTATCAAAAACCTTTTTGCCAATTTTGGATTCATTCACATGTACCATGTTCTTAATTCTATTCACGTATTGATAATTTATTGTAAACTATGCTAGGTCATTGTTCTAGTCTATATGAAAATCCCTGTGGCCAAGGAAAAATATTAGTGTATTTCTAGAAGAAAGCGCACATAGATGGAATATATAAGGTGATCGCAAGGCAGCCCATTTCAAATTTAGTTTTGGCTTAGAAATACTCTGTTCTCTGTGCCACCACCCTCTGTGTTTTCTCCATGGAGCTAAGAGCTTTATAATGAGCATTAATTACAGGTCGTAGGTCATGAATATGCATATTATTTTAATTCGTGTGAATGAATAGATTTTTATGTGCTTTCTGTTGTTACAAAACTGAACCAAACTGCTCGCAACTTATTATTCAAAGCATCATAGGGGGTTTATTATTCAAATCTCGAAATCAGATTTCCTGACCCACTCAACTAAAATCGCTCAGAAGAAAATTTTGCTTCCACGGACAATGGCCGTTTCTCTGTGGCCAATCACACGTACGTGAAGCCCCTATTATTCAAGCAGCTTGTTTAGCCAATCACAATGTATGAGCAGGGCTCTAAAAATGATAAATTGAGGATTCTTGGTCTTTTGAAAATTGCTCCTTTTCTCAAAGTGTTGACTCCTTTTTCCTGAACGGTTGCTTAATCATTTGCTTCAGTCCCACATACTTGAGGTAAGCTAGGAGGTTAAGGTTTATAGTGGGTTACACAGCTTTCTTTGATCCTAACAATTATTTTGCTCTTACTCTCTTTCTCAAAAAAGAGGAGAGTTCACCTCTCTAGAGCCCACATGGCAAGTTATTTTATCATGAACTGATCACTGAATAAAGAGTGAAACAACTGAATCACTGAAGAGAAAAAATGTACTCGTAGATACAAATCGTAACTTTGTAATCATTCAATGACTCCTAGAGAAGATAGACTTTTGTTACCAGTGATCTTCTTCAATGTTTTAAATAGGGGAGGAAGTTTTGAGTTTACTTTTTTCATGTAGGTATATGTTCGGTAAAAACGGATAAAAATCCTACCACAAGGAATAGAATTTATTTATGTCTCAAGCTAGTATGTACCAGAATCCTCTACTTAATGAATTTGTTAGCTGTATGGTTTTCAAAAAACCTTAAAATTTGGTCAAAACTCATGATTTTCCTTCCAAAGGGTTTATTTTTTTTTAGTAACAATGTGTCATTTGACAAGGTGCAAATTCAAGCATAATGAGGAAGGTTTTTTTATCAAAATCTCACTTCGAACAAGATTTGTGTAATGAAAATTATTAAAAATAACTCCTAATCAAGACTTTAGCGTTTTTCAGAGTATAGATTTTAACTTCCCTCTCATAAAAGAACTGTAATCCTCTTGAGCTATATCACACACTAGTTGTATATCAGTCCATGACAGTATGATATGAAAGCATGGCAACCTCAATCTTCAGGCTTTGGCTCAGCTGTTCCACGTTGTTCTGTGTGAAATTTTGGAGAGGTTACATGTATGTGAATGCTTAAACTCGTGCCTTGTCTTGTGGTCCCTTAGAATAAATCAAAGAATTGTTTCTACTTTTAATTTTTTTAAATTGCCATAAAACGACGAAAATATATCTTGTTGAGGGGGGGTTAACAAGTATTGTGAGATGAAATCTTACAGCGCAGCCCTTGACAACATAACATAGTAAAAACACTTCTTCTTTTTGTCCTTATCTAATTTTCAATATTGATGAGGGTGGCAATTGATTCCAAGGTAAAAAAGTTCATGTAAAGAATATCACCTGGCTCAATGTAATCTGCTTCCTACGTCAGCGGGGTGCGTCTTCACCAAATGATTGTCTAATGTCAATTGTTATAAATTAAAATTGTAGCTTTATGTTCTCGCACTTCAAGATTTCTTATGTTCTCAGCAACAGTTTTTTGCTAAATTTAATGGGCATGCAGTTTCAATCTGTGTTCAAACCTCTTAATTTTTTTTTGCATTTAAGGTGTGCTATTTTACAAGTCACTTGGAACTCTGCTCACAGACCACTGCTGAAAGATGATCAAATTAGTATTAGTAAATAGTTTCAACCTAGTGATCGAAAATTCAGCTCTGATAACCATCTAGACTTCTAGGTTGGATGATTAAAACAAGAAAATCTCCGGTAACTTCCTGTCTTTTTTCTTCATAAGACTTATATCGATGGCCTAAGTGTAGTGCGGTCGCTTAGCTCAAAAATGCACGATGATACGCGGTTTCCGGCTACCAACGTGATTTTGGTCTTAAAATGACCGTTAGACCCTCCTGATTCAGAAACCACCGGGAGCCACCCGCGCTCCCCCCGTTTTCCCCCCCTTTTGGCCGCCATCTTGGAAAATGGCGGCCAAAATCGGGTTTTTTCAAAATATCTCGAGAACGGCGGCAGATATCAAAAAATTTTCTTAGTTAAAAAAGATTCAGCGTGAAAAAGCGGTATGAATGAAGTACTCATACGTGAATAATATGAGAGAAGGGAGGGGGGAGGGGGAGGCCCGCCGCGCCGCTGCGCGCTCCTCTGCTCCTCAGCTGTCTTGCGAAAAACTCGCTGTTCCGGCGGGCGCGCGTCATCACCCGAGGCGTTGCGCCCTCTGGTAATCAAGCAATTAATAACTGTACACTTGAATCTTCCCGCCTTTTTACTTGCTGTGCTCTGGATAGGTTGGTAGATATAGACAAATTTGACAGAAAATAGGTAAGTTTAATTCAGAAACAAACTTTTGCTAAACAATTTGAATACAAGTGGGAGGAAAATAAGTGCCTTATCGATCTATTTCTTTTTAATGGAAACCTAATTTGAAATTTGGTTCATTTTAGACTTTAGCGGTATCATTGGATGTAGGGTTCTAAGCGGCTCAGATTCAAATGACTTGGAAACTTGTGTAAACCTGTGCACCGCTAACGTAATTGATGGAGCTGTGTTGGTGCATACCTTAAATAAATCAAATGCTAAAACATTCTCCGAATTCTCCATAAAAGTTTTTCAGTCAGCAATTAAGCGCAAACTGCAGAGCTTTGACAGGGTTGATATTGTTTTCGACAGATATCCGCCTTTTATAGCTTAAAATCAGACACAAGAGAGAAAAGAGGGTCCGGAAGAGAAATTCTCGTAAAAGGTTCAACGCCTATACCGAAAAATTTTGGCCATTTCTTGCAAGTTGATCGTAACAAGACTCAGTTATTTCAATTACTCGCACAAAACATCAAATCTATGGAGACAATGGGTAAGATCGTCATTTGCACTGATGACATATATCGATCGTTTCAGCTGGAAATTTGGTTTCAAGCGCCGATATTTCACCGTGTTTCCACGAGGAGGCAGATACTAGACTTTTCATTCATATTAAGAATGCTGTTCGATCTGGTTATAAGTTTGTACTGCTCAGTACTGTGGATTCTGATGTCATCGTGATTGCAACTTCTATGTTCCAAACTTTGAAAGAATTCGGTTTGCAGGACCTGTTCGTAGAATATGGAGTTGGTAAAAATAGGAGTTTAATCCAAATTTCTAAATTAACATCGAAAATCTCGCCGGATATGCGCAACGCACTGACATTCTTCCATGCGTTTACAGGTTGTGACTCCGTATCGTCTTTCTACGGCGAAGGCAAGACGAAGGCGTGGAGTATCTGGAATAAATTGGAGAATGATTTAACTGGAACATTTTTGAGGCTTTCATCGTGTAACGAAATTTCTAATAATGATTTTGAAAAAATTCAGCTCTTCACTATTTTTATTTATGACTCGTCCAGCCAGGCAAAATCCGTCAATGAATGCAGGAGAGTCTTGTACACTCAAAAAAATCGATCGGTTGAGACATTCCTCCCACTGAGGAAGCATTGCGCCAGCATTTGCGGAGAGCAATGCTCCATACTCACATTTGGAAGCATTGCTTGGAGCTGAATCCAGTTGTTCCCGATGTGAAATCTTGGGGTTGGACAAGTAGAACTGAGACCACTGAGGGACTTGCCATCGTGCCACTGTGGACCACCCTATCAGAGGCTTCGAAAGAGTGCTACGAGCTAATATCTTGTGGATGTAAAACAATGTGTATAAAAAATTGCAAGTGCCAACGCTTTAATTTAAAGTGCACAGCACTTTGTTTATGTGATGGGCAATGCTCATAAAGGTTTGCATTTCCAACTTACTGGCCCGAAGCACTCTAATTTTGAATCCATCTTTCAAACAACCGCACTAATATCGTACTAGTTTATTGCAAAACTTAGGTCATGAATACCGAAAGAATTTATCCTCTCATGCCAAACATTTGGACTGCATTTTGCGATTTGGAACTATAAATTCTGGCTCTTCTTGAAAAACACGGATAAGCGTAGGGAAACTAATGGCACGTACGTTGGTTTTAAACCGGGCTAGAATTTATAGTTTCAAATTGCAAAATGTAGTCCATTTACTCTTCAGTCAAAAATGTATTTTATTAACATTTATTTGTATTTTATACTTCCTTTTATTTTAGTTTTTTTGCGAGACTGTTGCAATACACCCAACGAGTTAGACACCCAACCCGTTGGGTCTATTTAGTTAATTTCGTTTATTTTTGTAATAACAAAACTATAATTATACAAATTTAATTTTTGTCACGCTGATTTATTTCTACTTGGAGGCACCCTGATGTTTCTACGGAGAAGCAGAATTACGTACGTACTAACCTGTCAGGACTGACTCTAATTTCCTACCTGTTCGTGACTAATTTTGTATGTTCATTCATGACAGTTCATACTTAAATATTTATTTCTTATTAATTCTTTATATAAGGTGCTTTACCTACTTTGGTTTCAAATTTGTCTATATCTACCAACCTATCCAGAGCACAGCAAGTAAAAAGGCGGGAAGATTCAAGTGTACAGTTATTAATTGCTTGATTACCAGAGGGCGCAACGCCTCGGGTGATGACGCGCGCCCGCCGGAACAGCGAGTTTTTCGCAAGACAGCTGAGGAGCAGAGGAGCGCGCAGCGGCGCGGCGGGCCTCCCCCTCCCCCCTCCCTTCTCTCATATTATTCACGTATGAGTACTTCATTCATACCGCTTTTTCACGCTGAATCTTTTTTAACTAAGAAAATTTTTTGATATCTGCCGCCGTTCTCGAGATATTTTGAAAAAACCCGATTTTGGCCGCCATTTTCCAAGATGGCGGCCAAAAGGGGGGGAAAACGGGGGGAGCGCGGGTGGCTCCCGGTGGTTTCTGAATCAGGAGGGTCTAACGGTCATTTTAAGACCAAAATCACGTTGGTAGCCGGAAACCGCGTATCATCGTGCATTTTTGAGCTAAGCGCCGCTAGTGTTACACGACGTACTTTCATTGCTACGTTTTAAATTTGTGCTGTAATTTTATTTTTTCAAGGAGGTAAGAGCCAACTTTATTGCTTGAAATTCATATAAAATTTCCAGCTAACAGAGAAGAAAAGTCAAAGAATTTTTTAAAAAATTACGTTGTCTAGTTTTCCAAAGAAAAAATCAAGTATTGCAGGAAGTTTGTAATGTTGTAAACAGGCATACCTACTTGAAGTCTCACTTTGGCCATCGATATGGAGATAAAATTCAGGGACAGAGTTGATGTACCGATTAGCAGCTGCTAAAATATGCATAAGAATTTTTTTTTTAAATCTTATTTTATAAAGCCTGTATGTACTTAGTAACTACCTTGAAAGTGAGTCTATTGAAATAGCTTAATCGCCTTATCAGTCATTAGGTATTTTTTCAAAGTGACAAATGGATTCAACTGATGTATAACATTTACATGGCATCAGAGATTGGCCCTGTTTAACCTACCTACCTTTCCTCTGAGATTCCTCCACTTATTTGTTGTTTCATTCTCTTAAGTTTTTTTCCTTCGTGTTTTCCCTTTGTAAAGAAGAATTTGTTTGATCAATTTATTACATTAAAAATTTGAAATTGATCGATTGGTTTGAATTATTAATATTTCCAGCCAATTTTTATCCTCCTGTTTGTGCTATTGTATAACTGCATATAAATACAGCTAAGTCAGAAATAATTTTCACTGATTTCTGAAATTCATGGAATTCAGGTATGGGGGAAAAGAGTAGATGTTTTCTATCCCTCAAATTGAATTTCTCATCCTTGGAGAGTCCCAAGGGCATACAAATTAATTGTGAAAAGGTGAAAAAATTAAGGATTTTTCAAGTGGAGAACATACTCTTTGTATGTGTACATAAAAGTGTATTCAAAAGAGAGCTTTTGAACCATCAATTGCATCATCCTCACAGGCTGGAACGAAAAGACGCTACTGCAAGTATTTCTCTGGAAATTAAACCATGACGTTATTATGTAAAGGAGAATAAAAATTCTTTGGATTTTGTCATTCACAAAAGATAAACATTTTATTACAAAAGTTATTAACAAAAGTACGGGGCTCAGTAGATCAGGAAAATAAAACTTAACATCTAAGAGAAACTCTCACTGACTTAGTATGATCTAACATGCGCAAATTGCCAAAATGAAAAAAAAATGAATCCATTTTCCGAATATTTTCAAGTCAATAACAATGACTAAAATAAAATCTGAACAGAAATATGCTATGGAACAGTAATTTTTTCTATTTTATACTGCAATATGAAAAGGCTGATAAAGCTAGGCAATATGGCGCCTGAGTATAAAAAACGCCTGGTTTCCTCCAAGAAAATGGGTTTTCAATGCGACCGTTGAAAGTTGCTGATCAATATTAAGAGACACTCCTACTTTTAGATCAACATAAATCGCAAACAGAACATAAAAAAACATTCATTTGGTACTCTGCTCGCGATTTATGTTAATCAAAAGACAGCAGTGCCTCTTGATATAGATCAACAACGCTCAACAGAAACATCAATGACTCATTCTGATCATGGAAATACCGACGAAGGTAATCCGTTCAACTTTTAGCTGTTTGCAAAATTTTCTTCAGAGATGGATCCATTTCGCTCCATTGATGTCCAAATATTAATCCAAAATGAAGCTTCAGATTTTTTGTGTTTTAATATTCGAGTGAGTTGCGAAGCCTTGTGAGAGGGTGAAATACATTAAAAAATTAAAATGATGATTAACGCCCGTCAACATTAACTAATGGATTCAAAGTTTCTAGATTTTTGTTTGAACAGTCTCTTTTAGCACTATTATTAGCACATGATGTGATTTTCCTACATACATGCGTACAGATTTGTTAGCCCTGTTCTCTCAGCCAGTATCTCAAATAATTTTTCTCTTTCTGCTGAATAACAAATAAAAAAATATAGAATTAAAAAAATAAATATTTACAAGCATTAAATATAATACATACTTTACAAGACAGTAATTGTATTCCTTTTTTTCTTTATTTTCTCTCCTCTGGTTAAGATGCTCTTGTCTTCAAATGCTAATGTTTTTGGCAGAGAAACAAAGTAAAAAATTTAAATACTAATACCTGCGCCAGTGGTGAATGATGAACCGACATAAAAGAAGATATTTACACAGGCGTGATTTTTATACAATTTTAACCTAGTTCTAAAACATTTTTTAGATGTTAGATCTAGGGTCAAATTAAATCGCTGGTTATTTTTGGGGGCAAGACTTCTACCATCTCGGTTTTTACTTGACAATATCCATCTGAAAATGAAAAGGGTACGTTTTTTGTTGCACTCAAAATATTACCTGACTACTTTGGTGATACCTTATCAAGAATGTAGGATCTAATTCAAACATATCCTTCAGAAATTTGAGGAATTTGATGCTTCTGCCATAAGAAATGTAAAAGTCTTCCTTAATTACTGGTATACCAAACTCACATGCAAAGTAGTGCTTCGAAGATAAGATCTCAAGATAAAAAGTTTAACATGAATTTTAAATAGTTATCCTGTAGATAGAAGGTAATACAAAGAAAAACCTGTCGAAGATGATCGTTTGCATTCAATACTTTACAATGATCAAAAATTACAGGTGATCGAGAATTACAACAAACTCGGGATGGTAACGTTGAAGTTTTAAAGCACTTCTTTAAATCACAGGCATTCTTGTGGCTACTCATGTAATTTCAGGTAAAAACAAACTGAAACAGTGCTCTATTTTTCAGGCATGTACAATCGTGTTCTTCTCCATGAACATATCGCGAGTTCAGATATTGAATTGTGCTGTTAAAAAATAAATAAACAGAGTTAAGTACCTAAAATGAAAGGTGCTTAACTGAACATAATAAAAAAGCAACAGGAAAGCATATCAAAGTTCTGTCCTTCTTCCAGGTTGAAATTGGTCGATGAATTAACCTTCCTGTCCGAAATCTTCTTTGAATTTTTCGAGTCGTGCCATGTCATCGCTATTAACTGTGGGTTTGGATGTTGCTAGTGACCTCAGCATATCATTCTGAAACATAGACACATTGAATGATGAATGGTAGAAACAGGGAACAACAGGGTTTAAGGGGAAAAAATTGATCTTAATTAAAGTTATTTACATTATACTTGCGACTGTTAATGTAAAAAAAAAAAAAAACCCATTGAATAGCCAGTCTAGATGAGATCTGGCAAAGTATCTACGATAACAGATAAGGTGCATTTGTCGTTGAGATGAGTTGGTCAAAAATACTTAGCTTTGCAAAAATTATGAAAAATTTATGAGAATTAGATACTATGAGGAAATTCAGCAGGCTGTGAGATATAAAATTACAAGAGCATGAAAAGATAAGTATTCAAAAATTCTGCGGAGAGGGAAATTCGATACGGTAATGTTGTTTGAGTCTTTGTTCATGTGGTATTTTTTTTAAAGGAAACTGACCAATAGTTTCTATAATATTTTTTGTGAGTTTTCTCGACTCCTTCTAAAAAATTACACAAAATTGCAAGGGAACATTTTGATCAGTTCTTCTCCAAATAATTTGACATAATCGAATATTTGAAGTGTTGCAATTGAGCAATTAGTTATCTACTAGTAAAATAAATCTTGAGTAATGAAAAGGTAAAATGAAAATTTTTTATTTTCGACTTATTCTTTTCAGTAAGGGTGTTACCATGGATATAAAACCATGATATTTCACAGGTTACCGATTTGAGTATGTTGTGTTAGGTTCAATTTGATCACAGGTAAAGGGTACAACACTAGCACCAAAGATACACAATGAAAATATCGAATTGCGACTCACCATTGTAACAGGAGGCTCCAAAAGTTTATCCCCGGGTACATCCATCCACGACATTTCGATAGCTCCTTCACTGCCTGGTGAGCAAGGTGACAACAAATCGTGTTCGATGACATTGGGATCCTTCCTAGATGGCCCACTCACTTTCTTGAAATGCGTTGCAGTTTGGACTTTGCGGACAGGTTGCATCAACGCATCTCGCACTACGATGCTTATATCCGCACCTGAGTATCTGCTCAAGAGAACATGTAATAAACATTAGGCATAGATAAGTTGGAATGTAACTTACAGACAAATTGATCATTTGTTGATATCGTTAAAAAATTTAGAAAAACCTTGGTGAGCCTCTAGAATTTTCATAAATGCAAGAATTAAAATTACTGAACAAGCTCATTTAGGATTAGGGTTGATTATTGTAAAAATGTGTAAATTCAGAATTCAGAAATGATAGATCCAGCATGATGTTCGATGTGCTTCATATTTCTGCATTGTAGAGATTGAACCGAGAAGACTCAGAGGATTGCCATCATAGCGATTTTAGTGGAGTGTGAATGAGCTACTTCTGAAACATGCTTAACACATTGGTGACAACATGCAACCCAGCTTAGCTGTTTTGTTGAGCTGCGCATTTCATAAAACTTTTGTGCATGTTTTGTTACCTGCCTTCTACTTAGTTTTCCGATGCGTGTACAATTTAGCGTATAAAATTTGATACAAAAACACCAAAAAGTCTCCAAAAACACTTGCATATTGATGAAATTCTTTATTTTAAACTGAAAAAAAACCAAATTTGTAACTGTCTGTTTTATAAGTAATTAAGACAAGATTTCAGCTACAATCCATGGCTGCTCCTTTTCCTCTTGAGATTTGGAAACCTCTGAGAAAGTAAGTTCTGATCTGGAACAGTATATGACGGAGTAAAACAAAGGCATGAAATTTGCTTACCCTTCTGTTTTGGACGCTAATGTTTTAAGATCATTCTCCGTCAAGGAATGAGATGTGTTCCCAAGATGAAGTTTGAACATAAATAGTCTGGCATGCTCTTCTGGGAGAGGAATGTAAATCCTTTTCTCAAACCTTCTCCTAATTGCAGCATCTAAAACCCATGGAATATTTGTCGCTCCCAGAACTAATATTCCATCATTGTCGTTACCCACTCCTATAAGAAAAAAAAAATTAGGTTAAGAGTATTATGAAGATATACAATAGAAACAGTTAGACCCATGCAATTCAACCTTACGATGGTTGTAGAATGAGGCCAACAAGGATGCAGAGAATGTCTAGTCTCATGATCTCAGGATCGCAGCAAAGGTAAGGCAAATGTTGGGTTGTGAGGCAACTTTAAAAAATGATGAGCATTTTTTTCTTGATATTTTGAAACAGTGGGACAAATTGGACACTTTATTGTCAAACCAGGTATTCTGCTAAAAAGTTTGATGCTTGGCTTTAAGGCTTGAGATGAATTGGAAATATGACCATGCGGCAAAAAAGTCAGATCGCTGCGAAGAGTGGGAATTTTGAAACTTTATGCACCCCTGCAGGCCGATGTTGAGCCCTTGAATAAAGCAGGATTGTTCACCCTTACTACTAAAGAGTTGTATTATTTTTTTCCTAAATACATACATGCAGTTTGACCTAAAGCAGTTTCTTTTGCTCTGAGTTTAACATAAATGCACAGAGCTGCATTCTGGTAAAAAATTGGTAGATGTTAGATTGAATTCAGATGGTGATAAATGTTTTCCGTCCGAGAATTCAAGGTGGCAAAAATATTTTGAACATGAAATTAGACGCCAAACTTTGTTCTTAGCATTAAGTTTTATGGAGGAATAAAACCTCAAACCTCTTTTTCTTACAATCTTTCATATCTCTGCTGATTTTGCGAATTTTTCATTCGGGACAGAGCCATTTTGCTTCTCATACCATCCCGCTTCAATTTTTAAAACAATCTCATTACCGATTTTAGGGTTGCCATCCCCTTTAACTTCATTTAGGACAAACTGAAAAAATCACAAAGGCTCACCTTGCATCTGCACAAGAAACTCAGTTTTGATTCGCCTGGCAGATTCTGACTCATTATCGGATCTGGACGAACACAGAGAGTCTACTTCATCTATAAAGATAATGCTAGGTTTATGTTGTCGTGCCAGTTCGAAAAGATTCTTTACCAGTTTCTCTGACTCTCCTAACCATTTTGATACAAGATCTGAGGATGAGACCGAGAAGAATGTTGAATTGTTTGCTTCAGTTGCTACAGCTTTTGCAAGATATGACTTTCCTGTTCCGGGTGGCTGCAAGGTAAAAAGAAACTTTGATTAATACATTTTTAAAGTAGCTTACAAAAGTTTTTGATGTATAATTGACTAGTTTCAGGGAGCAAAGTTTAAAAGTCAAAAATTTTAGGATGCATCTTGATGAGTAAGTTTAACTTTTCGGAAGAACAAACAATTTTTTAGCAATACAAAAAATCTTGCTAAAAAGCTGAGACATGAGAGAGCTTGAGACTACATACGTCGGTTCTGAGGCACCTCATTTGACCAGCATTACATACTTGCTTACTTTTAAGCCTTACAATCTGATTCTTCCACGCATGATGCCTACAGAAGCTGTTCCACCAACAGCAAGGACTAACATCAACTCTCATTAGGATCAAAAATGCATCATCAAAAAAATAGTCAAATCAAAACTTAGCTGATAAACTTTTCTAAGAAAATGATACCCCATTTTTCATGTAGGTGCATCAAGGCCAGCACTAGAGCCATGAAAAGCTCAAAAAACAACAGAAATCTCGATTATTCTCGGTTCTCCCTAATTGTTTCAAAATACAGCTGTTTGCAAAGTTGACTAAAGAAGCAAATCTGTTGCATTGAAAACAAAAGTTGATGAGGAATATTGAGAATAAATTTTGAATACTTACTCCAAACAGTAAAATTCCCTTCCATGGGATTCTTTTTCCAGTGAAAAGATGAGGGAATTTGATTGGAAGGATGACAGCTTCCTTGAGAGCCTCTTTGGCTCCTTCCAGCCCAGCTACGTCCGACCACTGGACACACGGTTTTTCAACAACAATGGCGCCTTCGAGTTTAGATTGTAATTTCTTTTTCTCCGGGTCATCGGAGTCACTATCACTGTCTTCTCCCTTCTTGGAGCTGCCCCTTTAAAAAAATTATGAAAGGAATGAGACGGATTTCGTGAAAATAAAATTAGATGTTTGGATCTATTGACATTTTTTCTACATAACTGTTAATTCACAAAAAGAAGTTTTTGTGTCATTTGAGATGGGAGAGACTTTCATTTTAATGTTAGTTAACACAATGGTCATAAATTAAAATATACATAAAATAATTGAATTAAAATATTACAGCTTATATTCTTCCGCCTTCTGACTTCTTGTACTCTTTAAGTATTATCGGTCTCAATTAAGGTGGATTTTTAAATTTAGAGCAATTCATTTTTGTTGGATACAGCGGACCACTACACAAGGTTCGTC
Organism: Bemisia tabaci; assembly: GCF_918797505.1. Classification (NCBI taxonomy): domain Eukaryota; kingdom Metazoa; phylum Arthropoda; class Insecta; order Hemiptera; family Aleyrodidae; genus Bemisia; species Bemisia tabaci. Next base: position 50,230,671 of record NC_092794.1, read on the forward strand.
AAGCCATCATGATATATGTTTTCTCATCGAAGTTTCATGTAGAATGCGATTTGTACAATGAAAATGATTGAAATCGACTCTTGGCAGAGATTTAGTGTTTATTGATGCATGAACTTTAACTTCCCGCTCATAGAAAAAACCATAATCTAATCGAGTCAAATCGTACCTTAAACGTTACTGTGATAGTCTTTGCGGTATGAAAAGATGCCAACCTTAATCTGAGCGCTTTAGTTCAGGACTGCATATTATTAACACTTAGACAACACAGAGCAGGGAGGGAACAATGCTCGTTTCAGAAGCATGCCAAAACCGCTGTATTGCGCAATTTGATTCCAGTAAACTAGTTTTACATGAGAGCGGGAAATTCTAATTTTATGTAACAAATGCTAAATTAAAATGTTAATATCTTGGTTGGGAATTGATTTTAGTGATTTTCGTTGTGCAAATTATGTCCTACATGATATTTTGAAGAGAAAAATATGCCAGTATGCTGCATAAATTTGTGCTTAAAATGCTTAAATTTGTACTTCCTTTAGTGATCCACTGAATGCTCATAATTACCATCATACATCGTTTTTGCAAGTTTCAGAGCAAAGGTTGGCATTAGACTGCATTGTGGAATCATTTCTTTGCAACAGTAGAGAATTTGATAAATGCCAAATTGCCCTGATACTCTCTTGAATTCTGGTTTGAAAAACAACAATAACTTGAAAAACCTGAAAAAAATGGCTGTTAAGAGCTTCCAGACCCAAGCTTAGAGTAATATATCACACTACAGAATTTGATGACTGGCTAAGACTGATTATTTTTGTAAACTATAGACCTTTAAAATTGAGCTACCATGCATGAACTAAAATTAAACTTACTTTGAAACTGACTCTCCATCTTTCACAGGTTGTTTGCCTTTCTTCAAATATTCCTTTAATTTTTCAGCCCTCTCCAAATATTGGAAGCATTTTGCTCTGATACTTTCTTTCGCTCTTTCACCAGCTGTTTCATCTAAAAACAAAAATAAATTATTGAATTTTCTCAATCTCTAGCAAATTTGGACACTAAAAAACTAAAAAAAAAAGGCAAAAATAATTTGTTCTTGAAATTTTATCCCAAGAAATTTCAGGGAAAAAATATTTTGGCGTTTTGGCCTTGTATTAGAGTTGAATGTTTCAGCTAAGTGTTTTCAAATGGATATTGTATTTTGTTTGGCATTCTTTGATTTTGCTCTGGCCGGCAAAAAAAAGGTGGGGTGGATCATTGGCAAAAAAGTAATTCGCAGGAACTGTGACGGGTTGAGCAGCTGTCAGGTGCTGGCCTTCATACCTACTTGAATGACTGTTGATTCTTTTATTTTTAGGGTAGCCATACCCTTATAGATTGAGAGAGGAGATAAGACAAAACTGCTCCTTACATTTAATTGAATGGAGGAAATATTCTACGGCATGTTCGTAAAGACGAAGGGCTTCTTCATATTTCTGTTCCCGATCCTTCTCGGTGGCTTGTGTGACCAAGTCTATTGCTTTCTGGTTTGAAACAGACATAAATTTGTAAAATCAATACAATAAAATAATAAATTAGGTGAGTACTTGAGTTAATTAGGGATCAAGATTTCTTTTTAAAAAGAAAACAATGCAGCTTATAATAACAAGATTAATACGCAGTGCAGATTATGTTTTTATTTGTTACAAAATTGAGGAATTGAGATTCTTGTTATTTTTTACATTTGCCTAGTGGGTGTACTTAAATTATTGCATACATCATTGTCATTGCACCAGCAATTAAAGAAACCGATAGAATCTTCATAGCTGACAATGGCAAGTGCAGGATTGGGTTCTTCAAAAGAATCCTTGTCAGTGAGTAATCAGTATACATTGTTTCGTTAAGGATTAACACCAATGAGGCTGTTATTGTCTGAAATGACCAGCTCCATTTGAACTACTGAGACTCAAGAGTTAAATCTGGGAGAGGTGGAGAGAAAGAGAGAGAGAGGGCCTGATTGACATGTATTTAGACGTTTCTAGTGCACTTAGTTGTTTTATTTGATATTTTTGTGGACACATAACTCTTGCTCATACAGTTTGTTGAATCTATAAAAGCGCCAATGTCAAACAATTTTGAGATGACAGTCAGACAATGAGCTTTGATTCACAGGCGTCTGTTAGTAGTGACACAGCTAGCCATAAGCAAATGAGAGAATAGCTTGGAAAAAAGGTCACTGGGCATTGACAGAGAAATTATATTTAAATTATTATTATTTTTAACCGCTTTGACTTATATTTTACCTGCAATGATGGTCCTGCAGCCATTTTCTCAAAATCTGGTGACAAAAAGAAAAAAACAAGAATAAGTTTTCTAGAAGTGTGGTATGTGGAGCTAAGTATGGTTCAGCATATCGATGACTAAAGTCGAAAAATGCGTAACACGGATTGGGATGTAGTAAGTCTATGCTCATGTTTTATTTCCTTTATGGAAACCAATCAAAAGTTTCTATTCAAATTTTTAGAGAATTCTCTCCACTCACTCGGAGGAGGTCACAAAAAATATCACAGACCCATTTTGATTAACTTGTCTTGAGAAAAATAGAACTTTATCGGAGTTTTTAAAAGTCCATTTAGCCATCGATAAACATTAGTCTAATCAAAGCTAGAGCTCTAGCATTTGAAAGAACGAGGTCAAAAAGAAGCAACATGGCACCTGATGTAAAAATGTGAATAAGTGCGAAAACTCACGTGTAGCAACTTTTAAAGGAAGTAGATCTAATGAACCTAGCCATTAATACCCTAAGTTAGCCATAATTTTAACACACGTACCACTCAAATCAGCACAATTTTACAGCGGGTTCCAAATGATTCGCCCTTTGATCTTTGAGCAAGATAGAATATCTAACAAAAGAATCAGAAAAGATATTATCTCAGTGGGAGCAAGCTTTGAAATTCATTTGGAACGCTGAAATTTAGCACAGTTCCATTAATGTTAAGTTAGTACAGTAACATCTACGATCTTTTGAAATAGGTCTGACATTATAGGAACATTACTGGATAGAGCTCGCCCATTGAATATTAAGACTAAAGTCAATCTTTGACTAGCTTTGAACCAGCACCACTCAACAGGTTAACACATGCAATCGATGGCACCATTAATGAGTGGTGACAAAAAAAGTAATTGACTTTTCTCTCAACGTACGACGAGCAAAGGTGACATGTATTGACACCTTAGGACTAAGTTAATAGATTACAGACGGAAGAAAATTTGGGACAGCAATTGGTCTAATCCATCCAAGTAAATTACACATCAATGATTAGTTGCGTGCTGATAAGGAAGTGAAGTCCATCACTCCATTACTCATCTTCTGGGTGTATTCCCAACATGACGAGCTTTGCTCGACGAGCCATTGATCCCTGAACTGAATTTCCATGAGAGGTGCAATTGCTTTTTGAGGAGAATTGAAAACATAGAAAAGAGTAAAGTACGAGAGATTATAACAAGAGAATGTGGTGATGAATCAGTAATGTTACTTGATAATAGTATTTAGTCAATACTTGAAGGTTAAGCCTTGAATTGAAGATGGCACCACAGAACTTAGATTGCATTTTGGTACAGAAAACTGTCACTTACTCACCTTAGATTGGAATAATTAGATCAAAGAGACTTAATGGCAGCTGTACTTAGTAAACACAACATTTAGAAATTACCAAACCTTTATTTATTTCACAAAAAGCTGAAAAAGTCAATTCGCGAACTGACACAGCACAGCTGATCAGAATTTGCGATGAGTAAACGCCAAGTGTGTTAAAACACCAAACTCAAATTGATCTAGCTTCAGTGAAGAAATGCCGAAAGCAACAGTGTATCAAAATTTTCTCCCTTTTTCAAATAATCAAATTAACTTTTTAAAAGTGATTAATAAAGTTCAAATTGTCCATTTTTAAAGTATCGAGTTTCTATTCAATTCATCGCTCATTCAGTGATTCAGTAAGGAATAGTTGAAAAAATTTGACATCTCAACATTACATCATTGGAAACGTTATCACAGAAAGATGTAAACAAAAACACACTTTCTGATAAAAGTCCAGGTCCGCATGAGTTTTGTCTTTGGTTTCGTGGTTTTGTCAATTTTGTGTTCTCTACTTTGTGTTTCGAATTTTCCTAGTTCCTCAGTGTATAAACTATTCAGCTCATCAATTTTTAAATGGTTGATAGAACAGTACTCCAAAAGTTTCCAGGTTGTTAAAAATGTCTAACAAATTAGCCCCGAGCAGAAGCACAGTCTATGTTTCGAATCTTCCTTTTTCTTTGACAAACAATGATCTGCATAAATTATTTGAAAAGTATGGTAAAGTTGTCAAGTAAGTTTTCTCAAAATTTGTACTCAATTATCTCCAATTGACATTTCCATCATCCATTCTTCTGTACGGTCCTGGGCAGGGACTTAGAACTGAGGCAGCATCATAAATGCAGCGGCATCGCTGTGCAAGGCAGGTACCCGGTGCGGACTTTGATGCCCCATCGGACAGTGCGCCGGGGGGTCACATTTGCCTGCAAGGCAACTTAATCTGGCGAAGCCAACACCTAGCATGGCTTCATGATGCCGAAGCGATCTCATTCCGACATGTCGGACGCCAGCGCCCAGGGCCGGGCTGCCTCAGCAATCAAACCTCAGCATCAGGGCGTTATGCTAGCCTGGACGGCACGTCAGCATTGGGTATCGATGCTGGAAGCCGGCCCCGGCGAGTTGCGTGCACTAGGCGTGGTGCCGTATGCCAACAGGGCAGCTAGCTGGGCATTCAGCGGACGGTACACAGCATAACCTCGTGAGGCGCTTCAAATTCCTGGACATGAGAGCCTGCGCATCATACCGTAGCACAAGCATTTATCGTTGGTGCTATGTTTGTAATTACTTAATCATTGAGCAGAATCTGATTTGATGAAAATTGTTTTTTGATCTATGATTGCCCATACATTTGTAGTTACACCACCGGTCAAACTGAAACAGTTTGATCAGTTAGCAAGTGTAGCGATCATCTAATGGAGCATGTTAAACAAAGAGGAACCAAGCCATATCAGCTATCGCCAAATTTAACGGGCCCATTAAATTTTCTACAAGAGAACATTTTTCTGGATTCCTCTAAAAATTTCCAGGAACTAGCTTTGCGCTATAGAGAAAATTAGCTGAAATTTCCACGGAAATCCACAAAACCGTTTTCATGTAAAAAATTAAATTGCCCAATTATAGCTGATGTGGCTTGGTTCCTTTCTGTTTAACGCGGTCTTAATGACAGTGAACAATTCCCCACTGTTCACTCTCCATATTGCAACTAAGTGTACTAATGGTAAAGGTGAAGTGATTGAAAGCCAGACTTCCACTGCCATTTTTCCCAACACCCTTATGTCATGAACTCACTGAATTTTTTAAGTTTTTGCACACCTAATATCTTTCATGGATCAAAAAATCTTGAAACATTTTATTATGATTTGTAAAAATTTCAATTAAACTTAAGGCCACTCCCCAAAAATTTATCCAAGGCTTTTTTTGGTTTTGGTACAACTGAATTTTTTAACCAATTGGGCCTTTTTGTTTCAGGGTCACCATCGTCAAAGACCGCATCAAGAGGCGTAGTAAAGGTGTTGCGTTCATCCTATTTTTGAACAAAGAGGACGCTCACCATTGTGTAAAAGAAACAAATATGAAAGATGTAAGCAAAGGTTCTTAATAATTCAAAACTTCTACAATAATGGAGCTCTTGTGTGCTATGGTCATGCAATGTGAATAACCAAGAAACCAATTTTTTTTTTTATCATCTGATCAGAGTGTTTTATTGTTGTAATATTGTCCGTCACGTGATAAGTAAACATTTTTAAAGACCTGTAAAGTCTGAAAACATGATGTAATATAATTATACCTCTATTACGAATAATAGCAATTCAAACAAAAAAAAATAACCGAGATCATAGGTACTGAATTTAATTAGTTTCTTGTTTTACTAACTTTCCTATCCAGTTTATAGTCAAGCTTTTCTCTAACTGAAACTTGACCCAGCTTTCAAACAGTGATCTCTAAGCCCTCTATAATTACATCGCTTGCCTGTAACTTTACAGATGTTTGGTAGAACCATCAAAAGCAGTATCGCTAAAGATAATGGGAGGAGTGCAGAATTCATCCGAAAACAAGTTTACACAGACAAGAGCTCCTGCTACGAGTGTGGGGAGGAAGGTCATGTGAGTTATAAATGCCCAAAGAATGCACTCGGTGAGAGAGAGCCACCGCCCAAGAAAGAGAAAGTTAGAAAGAAAAAGGAAATGTCAGAAAATGTAAGTATCTATCACAAATCGACGATGAAACTGCAAAAATGCGTACCTAGGTTGCGGTGTTTAAAAATCTCCTCTCCTACTTTATTTCGTAAAAGGAGAACGAACCATCATCATGACCTGGAATTTTTACAAAATATTCTTAACATGGAGAAGAAAGAACATCGGCATTTTTAAGAAATGACAATTAGTAGTTTTCCATGTAGAAAATAAAGTACAACAAGAAGTCTGCCACATCATAAACAGAGACAAGCATTTCTGCAGTTTCACCATCGATATATCTATGTCCTAAGGGATCATTCAGAAAACATAATGCCCTAGAGGAAGGAGAAGTCCAGGAGAGGGACACACCATTTTGTTTGTACATATTAAAGTAAAGGGCCCTACATCACAAAAGCACTACGTAGGGCGGTAAGAAAATCCGAAATTAAGCATCAAGTAAAATGGTTAAAATTTACTTTTGTAAAACTCACCACTTTCACTTTTTATCACATTTATAAGAAGTGAAAGTGGTGAGTTTTACAAAAGTAAATGTTAACCATTTTACCAAGTGCTTTTACTGTTTGTTTAAAATTGTTTTAAAAATTAGCATTGAGTATTCTATGAATGGCCCCATGAGACATCCTTTGAAAGTCATAGCAGATTATATCTACATTATTTTTAATCAAACAACTACATGTTTACCCTCAGAGCAGATGATAGACACTTAAACCTGACATGAGAATGTGTAGGACAAAAAATGAGTTCAACTCCTACTACCAACATTTCCAGCTACTGTCATTCCATATTGATTCGTTCAAAGATATTTTCTGATAGATTTATCATTTTATTTTGTTTTCCCTAGATGAAACAATACCTTGCTGATTCAGATGATGATGATTGGCGAGAAGAAAGGAAAAAACCGAAACCTGTAAATGGTGAAACCAGCGAGGAGTCTGAAGGGGAAGAACCAGACTTAGAAACCCTAAGTGCAGCAATTCAGATGGAGGTAATTTACCAACTCCTTTCTAATCATCTGAATAGATAAGTTGATTAGTTTCCATCATCTGCCTATGCTAGAGGCATTGTCAAATGTATTCATCTTCGCCACAGTTTTAAATGTTGAGTGGAGGCTAGAGCCTGGAAGAACAGGAAATTCCTGGAAATCAACAGGGAACCAAAAAATTTCTGAGTGTTGGTGATTTTGCCAACTTGCATTAAATTTCAGTACAAAATTGATATTCTCCTTGTAGAGAGAAGTACATCAAAGCATCAATTTTCTTGTCAGAGAGTTATGCTGTTTGGTGCATCAATAATTACAACCGATAAGGAAGGCAACTGCAGTTGTAAAAATATCCACAAAAATCAGGTAACTCATCGAAGAATAAATTGCTGAAAACTACTAGTCTCTTCTTTTCCTCCAGAGCGACAATATTATTTTTTTATTCGCCAGTCCGCAGTGACTTTGAGCCAGAGAATGAATTAGAAAATACAAACAGTCATTGTTTTTCATTCAAAATTAAAAAAAAAAAAATCAAGTTTTTCCCAGTTTTTCAACAGAACATTTCTCTGTAGATATCACTAAAGTTGCAGGGAATGGAAAATTTAAGAACTTCATTCTCGAGAACTTTAACATACTGTGCTATTTGTTTCCATTTGAAAATTTATTGTAGAAAACAATCGTTGCAATTGTAAATTCGAAAATCAATTGTTAATGAGGATATCGCCCTACTGTGTAATTTTAGCATCCATTGTCAATTTCTAATGCAGGCTCTCTGCTAGTGAGCTCAAGCATTTAGAAAAGAGGATTCTTTGGGGTATAAGGTTTTCTCCATTAAATAACTCTTAGCATTTGATTACTATGTGACATTTTAAATCATTATGTGGAGCAGAAATGCAAAAAGAAATTTCACAGAATGATTTTCAACGATTTTTAGGGGATGTGTGGTGCGTATGCAACCGGCAACAATTATCTGAGAATTTGATAAGAAACTTCGAAATTTACTCACAATTTTTTTTTTTTTCACAATTTTAAAATTGAAATTTTACTGTTTCTATGGGTCTCTTGATATACTGAGTCCTTTGCAGAAGTTTTGAAAAATTTTGTGAAATTTCATTCTAAGTATGAACTTTCATACAATTTTCCACCTCTGACGTGGAGTGATTTCTGAGTGTTTGATTAATGCTAGAAAAATTTTCCATTTCAGAGGGAGCAAGCAGAGTCAAACAAAACTGGTGGGCCTTCATCAACATCAGAGGGAGAACCACAGCAGTTTGCAAAGAGGAAAAAGTTCAAGAAAAATTCTTACTTCAGCGATGAAGAGGAACTGAGTGATTAAAGAAAGCTAGCAGCTACGATGACGTTTTCTCTGTTGCCATCTCTTCCAGCTAGAATGTGACCTCGTCTGGCTGTTAAAATCAAAAGTCTTCAAAGAGGACTTGGAAAATTGACCTGCTGAAGGAGAATTTTAGTGGGTTTTCTGAGGATTGGTCCAACATCTCTCTTCCAACAAAATTTTCCTCTTCCAAAAACAAGCTGAAGAGTCGAAGAATTTCAATAAGTTGGGATTGAATTTTTTGATTGTTGCAATTTTTTCCTGACAGTGTTTAATCGAAATATTATCAGAATCAAAAATTGCAATAGAATTTCCCTCTTAATTTATGCCAAATTTTGGCATGATTATTTGTGAAAAATTTGCTGTAATGAGGTGCAATTAGTTGAGCTTGGAACTGCCCTTGACTCACTATTCTTCGAAATTTGCTTTGGTTTTTTTGTACTAAATTTGATCTGGTTGGTCCTCGGTTTACAGCATCACATTAGGAATGTGGATTTTGAAATGTATAAGCTAATTAAATTAGTCAAAACCAACCAACTATAAAGGTATTTTGTTATAGCGTATCCTGACTTATGATTTTCTTCGTCCATCCATCAATTATACTTGCTGAATTATCAATTGTTGCTCATTTCATCAAAATGTAATGCTAATTTAATGTCATGGAACCAGTTTGATGCAAAGCTTTTCTGAAAATTTTAAGCTCAGATTCGCAAAATGTAATTAGGGTGATAAAGTGATGAGACAACCAACTTATAAATCAACAAATTTATTTTAGAATAAAAAAATACAAAAGGAAGATTATTGCTGTTGGCGAAGGATAGGTTCGGTAACCATTTTATCACGAGTTGCGAAGTAAGACTCCCGCTCTTGGTCAGGATATTTCGTCGGCAAAATCGGAGAGTGAAGGTTGACTTTGGCCGGGTAGCGAATACCACCAATGTCTACTTCATAGCTGCCAGAGAGAATGTAGTCATTGGTTACTCTCTGTCTCACACCTTGGTCATCGAAGTTTCGAACGAAGCCCAAACAAACCTGAAAAAGAGCACTTTCTGATCAACAAAATTTAGAAATACATCCAACCACTTACGGAAACCCACATTCAGACTCTTTCAATACTGAAGAAACATGATCACTCACTACGAAGTATCAATTATAGAAACTTCCTAACCGGCTTTGTTCCTTTAAAATTGCTACCTAAAATCAGTGCTGATGAGATTTCCTCATTCTTACATTACATTGATACGGTTTTTTTCATGTTTTTCCTGTTTTATTAATTAATGTATAGATATTAATCTTTTAATACAAAAGAAACTTACAAGTTGTTTGAAGGTGTAGCCATAGCCGGTAGTAGTTGTTGCGCCAACATATCTGCCGTTTCGGTAAATTGGTTCTCCACCCCACGACCAGTAGTCTGTTTCTGGGTCATGATCTTGAAGGAGAAGCTGAATATACATTCTCTTCACTCCTTCGTCTCTTTGTTTTAGCAGTGCATCACGACCAATGAATTTTTTCTGTGAAAAATAAAAATACAAATTTGAAATGATCTGCTTTTTTTCATTTAATGCCCCTCATGAACTCTTGTTCCATATTTTGATTTTAATCTCATAAATTTAAAAAGAGATAACGGATGGAATATAGAAAATAAAAGTATTTAAACAATACAAGAGAACAAATTACCCTTTTGTAATCAATTTTATCCTTTTCTTATTTTGTAGCAATTTGCTGCTGTCTTTGTTCCTTTAATGCTCATTCCCGAGAAATTTTGTTGTATTTGCTGTTTGCTTTTTTTGGGCAAATCATAGTTTTTGAAATTAAATATGAGAAGTTTTCCATTGATCTTTTTAATTATCATGTCAGGCGTAGAACATTTTCCTTCTCCAGCTGCAAAGTAAATTCAATATACTGTTACAAGTAAACAGCTCTTCATACTATTTCAATGCGAAAATCAAGTTGAATCTTGAATTCAAGAAATCTTACCTGAGAGCTATAAGAAAACCAACTCAACACTTTCTTGCAGACAAAAAAAAGATTATATCTATTTGGTTCTACTCTTTATTCTCACAATCGAATGCATGTAGACAAAATGATAAGAATTAACAACAGAAATACTAACTTCAAATTTGACACGCCAAGTTCGACCACATTCTAGCGGAGTTGTGCTGGTATCTAAATCTTGACCCCAAAAAGCGTAAAATTTTTCAACACGAAGTGCTCTGGTAGCGTAATAACCTGCACGGCGAATTTCATACTTCTTTCCAGCATGAATTAAACAGTTGTATACATGAAGCGCAAACTGGAAGCAGAAGAAAAAGTATTATTCATTTCTCCAATGAGAATAAAATTTGAATAATTTGGTATGGATTTGAATTTAAAAGAAGAAGCAAATAAAACTCAAATTTGCAATAGTACGTCCATTTTTGGGGTGCTAACTTGGAATTAGATAAAAACAAGAAAGAATGGAAAATTCATGAAACCAAATCAAGACCGTGGGCACAAGTTTGTTCTGAAGCAAAAAATAATAATAATGAGTAATAAAACTGAGCACTCACCTCATTGGGAATATACAAAACGTAACCTAATTCTCCGGTGTGCGTAAGATTCATCACGCGGATACCATTGGCTAGCCCAATATCCATTTCCTGCAAGGTAAAAGAAGATGAAATTTGATTAAAATAAGGTCAGCTCTAGGCAAAAATGAGGAACAATACATAATAAACAGAAATATTGGCATATTTAGGGGATATTGTCTACATTTTCAGTGTGAGCAATCAAATTCTATGGTTTATACAAAGTCCTTTTTGCTTCCTATGATCCTATTCTCAAAGAATGGCAGGTGGAATGAGATAGTCAATCCTGATATCATTAATAATGAATGAACAATCCAAATAAAGATGGCAATTAACAAAATTCAGATAATATTTTTGGAAATTAAAACTCTGACATACTTTGTACGTGAAGAATGGGAAGGATTTAGGGCTGAGATCTGTATCGGTGAGTTCTTGAAGTAGGACCCTGGTAAACGGACCCATGATACAAATGGCAGTGAACATTGATGTTACGTCAGATAAGGAAACAGATCCATCAGCTGGCAAATGGTGTTGAATCCACGCTTTGCACCTAGTTTGCTGGATTGTCGGAGCTATCATCATATAACTGTAGAAGAAAGAAAAATACATCAAACATAGGAGTAAAAACGTTTGAGATTAAATTTTGATGGAGCGGAACTATGATATAGAGACAGAGAAGTTGACATGAAGTCATAGCCTTCGGTGCTTAGAACTCATTTGAGTAAAATAACCCTGTTTGGAATTACCCTACAGAAAGTTAGGAGGCTGATGATGGGTCCAATTAGATGTGATTTGCATCTGCAGTTGAGTTGCCTTCCATGTCGTAGCTCTAAATAGGAAATTTGAATAGAATGACCGAGTTTATTTCCTTTTACGATGAGTACAAGCACCAAAGGCTATGGCTTTGCATCGACTTTACTGTCGCTAACCTGAGAGACGCTCTTTACAACCTCTCATTCATTTTAACTATGATTGATAGGGTTTCCACAATCATGTGCTTCTTCAATCCCTGACCTTTGAATAAGACTTACACTGAGATTCTTTTTCTTTAAATTGCGCTCCTGAGCAGAACCGCTACTTACAAAGTTCCTTTCCTTTGAATGATTTTTCCAGGTCGCTGTAAATTCCCTGAATTTCCAGGTTTTCAGCTCACAGGCTGGCTGAAAAACACTGATTTCTGAGTTTTTCCTGGTGATTTAAGGAATGGTTGAAAAGATCCTCGGCTAAAAATATCTGATGTAGTAAGAAAGACTGCACTTACTGATTTTCTGATATCCTAGCCAAACTACAATCATTTTCGTAGCCTCCTTGATCGTTTTGCATTCCGGTGTGAATAATGCTTCCAACAGCCACATCAACATCATTCGAGCAAAGGTATTGCAGAACATCAACAACTTCCCGGCCTTTCGACCACAGATCCAGTTTTGTGAAAGAAGAATAATCACTTAATCCAACCGTTTCTCGACAAGCAGCGTACTCCTCTGCCACCTTTCGGAAAAACAGCCTGTTTTAGAGGACCAGGATTGACAAATTTGTTGAATTGTTAAGAATTTGTAAGCATAGGTGGTTCTAGACCTATGTGTTTGTAGATGCCAAGAGACTTAGAATCCTTTTGTTGGCACGAGAGTTGAGGGTCTGGGGGGATAACCCCCTCTATAAGAGGAGGGTCCAGGTCAAATTTTGAAAATGAAATCTTTCACGAGCGCTATTTAGACAAATTTTTATCTAGAATTTTGGACTCTGATTGAAAAAAGTAAAAAGCAAAAAATTACCTCATTAAACCAAGGAGGCTTAGCAAATGTATTAGTTTCCGCTACTTCAAACGGCTGCACACCATTTGGCATGAACTCAAGTGCAGACGGTGGTTTGAACCAGGTCGGTCTCTCATATCCCATAACCTGACCAAAAACTGCGCCAGCTTCCCTGAGTTTGGGGTATATTGGTGACATTCGGAGATTCCGACCGGTTTTAAATTCGTTGAACGGATACTGAAGTTTATAATGTAGTCCTGAAATCAAAATGATTTAAGTCTTAAGGCCAAAACTTTCAATCTAAAAGAACAGTTGACCATATGAATGCCATTGATGCTGTTGAAATGCTGGTTAAATAATTGAATTTTTCACTGATCTCAACTGATGCCAGCGGAAGATCAGTTTCTATTCATAGGCTCAGTAGAAAATTATGCTTTTTAAAACGTATTTTTATCATGGGAATGACACAAATCTTACAGGTTAAAACTATGCGATATTGAGAGATTAGTTATAACTTATGCATGGTTAGATTTAAAAAATCTGCAAAAATAATTTTTTCCCTGTGAGGATACCTTACAGTTTTTTTGGGTAAATTATCTGCGAGTGCAACTTTTGCAGGCAAGCCCACAGTAATGTACAAATACTTTTGTGATGAGCTAAGATGTAGTTTTTTTTGTTGTAAATCACATTGTGAAAGTGTGATGTCTTGGGCTAAGCTCGACACATGTATTCTGTACAATTAAAATGACTTGATTTGAATACTTACCAGGAACTTCTCTCATTCTATCTCGTAAAAACTTAATATTATTGTGCAGCCCTAGGAAACGAGAGACTTCTAATTCGTACATATCATACTTGGTTCTCTTGTTTACAATCCACTCAGCAGTTGCTTCACCTACACCCCCTGCTGCAGAGATGCCGACAGTTTTCATGCCAGCCGCAACAAAATAATTCCTAATCTGAAAAGGAGATGACAAAACTGTATTAGAGAAAACCACCATTGAAATTGCTAATTCGGATTATTATTATTATTGCTACAATGAGTCAGTTGCCCTGATCACAGAACTGGGTTATGATAATTTTAGCAGAAAACAATATGATCCATTCCTGCACTGAGTTTCCGCATCCCGAATTAACGGAGATATTGCACTTCAAAGAGCAAAGCGGATGACGTTGTCCAACATGGTGATGGGTGCCATGGTTTCTTCCACCTTAGTTTAACCTGTGTTTCAATTCCAGCTACCAAATGTGTGTAGTATCACTGATAGATGAATTCTAAGTGGAATAAATCGTAATGGATGACATCATTCATTATGTTTCTCAAAAAAATATCTCGGTTAATATTGGATATAAAAACAAGGCGTTTGGATGGATCTTGATAATTTTGGTTAAAATTTAAGTTTGAAACGTAAAAATACAATTCTGTGACTAGCACAACTGATCCATTATTGTGAATTTTCTTTAAAAATAAATAAATAAATTGAATAAAAACTCAATTATGTACTCAGAGAAGGTTCTCTCTGGTCATAAAGTTCATGACTCTTTTTCTGGACTCATGAAATAAACTATATTAAAAATAATTTATTTTTTCAATATTACACAAGCCTGGTTTTGTTATTTTGTTATTAATATTTCAGTTAACGTCAAAAGAGACACACCTCGGGTGCTTGACCGACAATCCACTTGCAGTCTGGAGAGAATGCCTCAGGACCATTTGTTAAGCTATCTAAAACGGCATCTCCTAAGCTCGGAACTCGATGCAGCATTTCTTGGAGAAGAATGAAAAAATGATCCCAATCTTCGCTAAGTCTTCTTTCTCCAGGAGTAGCTATTGAGAAAACACAACTTTTAGTATGATGTAGAGCACATCAGAAACATTTCAATTTGACGAAGAGATCCTGACGTTTCTGATTGACAGTAGAGCTCTTATGGCAGAACTTCAAGAAACGTTCAGGGCTAAAGTAAAATAAAAGCTTTACAGAGAGTGGCAATCATTAATTTTGGATCAGAAATATTGTTAAACCACCGATTTTTCTATAGTGAATATTTTTGAGAGTCAAATTCCCAGTGATAGAATGTTGAAATATTAAATAGGATTAAAGTAGCCTTAAAGAGATCGTCCCTAATTTAACCAGAAAAAGTTATCATTAATAACTTTTGCAATCATCGGTAATGAATCTGAAATTTCTATTGGCCTAATCAGCCAACTGCCACTTTGTGCAGATAATCTGAAATTTAGTATTCTTTTCCAGAGTGAATTTTCTCATGGTTTTATTTTGACCTTCACTTAAATTGTATTCTTATTTAAATAATAGGTTTGAATAACTTTTCTTTTCTCTCTTTCTAATTTCACAGAGATGATCGCAATTAGCACTGCAAATTTGTGTTCACTGAACGAGGCTTCTTCGTTTGAATTATGAAGATCACAGTAGTGAAAGACACGGGAAAATTATAATACCATTTTAAGAGACTCTTACTTGGAATATATCCATCTTCAAAAGCTGGCTTTGCGACTGGTTCAAAGCCACCTGCTAGAAAACAACCGTTCAACTCTCGAAAATATATATAACCATCTTGATCACGAACAACTGAAAAATAACGAGAAATTCATGATGTTATTATAAGGAAAATTTGAGTGAGACTAAATGAAAGTAGCAGAAACTAAAAGAAGGCCAGGTTCTATTCTTGCTAACTCCTGGAGAAAATTAATAAATGATACACCTAAGATGAGCAAAAATTTTTCTTTAGGTACTCAATACTATTGAGTACAATATCTAAGCCCTACAAATATCTACAAATACATAGGTGAAAATATCTACAAATATCTAAGCCTAGTGAATGACCCTCCCAAATTACAAGGCAAGTACTTAAATTAGAGAATTAAATCAGGTTTCAGCCTACTAAGAACCCACAGCGCAGCTATATCACTACTGGAATCAATCAATGTAGATATAAGTAGAATAAACATTAAATAATTCTGTTTTGTCTGTAATTTAGGCTGCCTCAAAAACTTTGAACATATTCTTTTTGTATGCTCAATGTACTGTAGCATCAGAAACATTTTTTTGACAAAATACCAAAATCAATGGACCTCCTGAGAAGCACGGGGAAAATAGACCGCATCTCATCAATAAATGCATTTGCAAGGTGAGGGTAACTTTACATCACTCAAACCAGTAAAAAAACAACTTGAGAAGTTCTCGTTTACGCAAATTACAAATTTTTAAAGTTTATTCACCAAAACTGGTTAAGCAAAATCATCAGCAATTGGAAAAGCATACCTGGAGTCATAGAGTCTAGATTTGGCACAGGTTTGGTTTGTAAATAATAATGTTCAACAGGGTGAACAGGCACTTTAACGGTGGGTTTACTCAATTGGCCGATGTGTCGTGCCCAGAAACCTCCGCAATTGACAAAAAATTCGCTCTCGACAGCACCTAAGTTTGTTTCGATAACTTTCACTTTTCTATGTTCACTTCGAATTCCTGTCACTGAGCAATTTTCAATAACTTGAACACCTAAAACATATTTTGCATAATGAAACGAATTAATCAAAATTCCTCCACATCACAATAATAAATGACAATCACTAACAAATAGTGATGATTAAGAGGGGCTAGAAGGAATTACAGGCCGCTGGCAAAACTAAAAATCCGCTCTCTTTGATTTACAGCATTAAAAGTTTTTTTTACAAAAAAAACTGGTTAGTAATATATCAAGAGAGAAACTTCAAGAACATTTAGAAAATTTACTATTTTTCTTTTTGCATTTAATTTCAGAGCAAATAAGAAGATGGAAAACCTCTCATTTGCCAGGTAAAAATCAGACCATCATTGAACTCGGGCTCTAGAAAATCTTCATGTAATATTATTTCTTCAGAATGGATGATTTCCTACTTTGGAACTTCTTTTGGTATGATTGTCCCTGTTGTTCTCACCTTTTTCTTGAGCAATCTGAAGGAGTGAAGTGCAAATTTTGTATGGGTCACCCACTCCATCGCCTGGGATCCAAAGGGCACCTTTTAAATCATCAACATTGATGAGAGGACATATTTCTTTGGCTCGCTCTGGAGTTATTAATTCACAAGGAATGTTCCATGATCTGAAATAAAAGAAAATATTGACTAAGGGATTTTCAAAAACTTTAAAAGCGTATTTGTTAATACAGTTGGATAGTCTTAATCTCAAAATTTTTTTGGGCTTGATTTTGACTATGGACATTTGGACATGGGGATAGAGAGAGACTCGGAATTTCTTTCTTTTTACATTCTCTTACCCTCATGCATTATGGGAGGATAGTTCCCTTTTGAAAATTTTTACTGGCCCCCACTCCTTTAGTCAAGGGGTGTCAAGTTTGGTTGGGTGAAACAATGACATTGAAGAGAACGAATAGTGAAAAAAGCTTGGAAAAGAGCAGTTTAGGATTTAGTGTATGAGAGGATACAAGTGTGTCTGCAGCCGGAACTCGAGTCACTTGCTCCCTTCCTCTTTCATGGAGCAATTCATTAGAAAGTATTTTAAAGCTCTAAACAATCAAAATCTGGATATAAACAGATACTATTGGGAGAAACTAAAGGACGAAAGCACTGCTGATAGTTATCAGAACTTTCCTGATTGAACCTGCCAAGATCTTAACCTAATTTGACTCTTCTTTTTTCTTTCAACCACAACTTCAAGGAACATTATCTTGATAATATCTAACTTGTAAATCTGAAAGCTGGAAAAACCGGCAAAACTGAGCACAAGTTCACATTTCGGAGAGCACTTCTTAAAAAATATCACACTTATAAATCCGTATGCTTAAAAACTGGCAAACCTTCGCACATGTTGAGAAAATTCTGGAGATGTATACCTATCAAAGCCACGGACAACTTTTTTAAG
Source organism: Bemisia tabaci (assembly GCF_918797505.1). Classification (NCBI taxonomy): domain Eukaryota; kingdom Metazoa; phylum Arthropoda; class Insecta; order Hemiptera; family Aleyrodidae; genus Bemisia; species Bemisia tabaci. The sequence goes on from NC_092794.1 coordinate 50,248,484, forward strand.
GTTTGTGACTACTCTAAGGGATACATGTGGTTCAGTAGATAATAATTTTGCCTACCCTAAAATAATTTCTAAGAGAGGGAAAGATTGAGCTACTCACACAGATTGAGCTTTCATCCTCCGGTAAACAGTCATTCGGTCTGAGGTCCTTGCAACACAGAGACTTCCACATTCTTTCCAGCCAGTTGGGTACCCTTGCTCTTCTAACTCTTTGTAGAGTGCGACACTGGACTGGCATAATTTTACTTGTGCAAGGGTGGGCTTAAAAATACCAAGAAGGCCTGCAGCATGCCATGTCGTACCACCTCCAACGCTTCAGGAACAGAAAATAGGTATTATACGAAACTTTACCAAGAACATAAAAAACTGATTTGCCACGGCTAGAAATGTTATGTAGGTATATCAGCTTGAATTTTGGAACACAAGTGTTGAATAGGTACATAAACCAATGATAACTTGATGAAAATTTAAGAAAATAGGTATTGCCAACAAGAAAACAAGCACTTGCAATACTACATTTTAGAGGGAGACCGTGAACAGAGCAGTAGATCAATACGGTATTATGTATGATTTTTGAAGATTGAGATATTTGCATCTGGTTAAGTTAAGCATAAACGAAGAAGCTAAAAAAGCCATTAAATCGCTTTTCTCCATTGGCACTTCTGACACCCCCCTCTTTTTTCTTCACCAATTCTTCAAGGCATTCAATGATTTAATACAAGAGGCTATTTTGGTTGTATGTAAGGTACCAGAGGGAATCACCATCACCGGCGACTCAATTTCTGTTAAAATGTACTTGTGATTTTCTTTCCAAAGAGTGTTGATGTGTCCTTGGAACTGTCTGCAAAAAAGTATTAGTGCTCAGTATGAACATGACAGAATTTGATAAGTGATTGGGAAACCAATTGCGAAACCAATTGTAAAATTGTATGCAACAGTATGATTCTATGATGCGATTCAAAGCAGCAGTTTAAATCTTAAAAACTATCCAATTTTGTAGGCTCCGAATTGTTCCTATTTATAAGAACCAGACATGTAGCGTAGCCGAGATAGAGCATTAAAAGTGAATGATACAATTTATTTACCTCCCTTGTTCCAGCACCAGAGTATGGGGTCCCCATCCTAGTTTTGCTAAATGATACGCCACTGCTGCGCCCATGATACCTCCGCCACAAATTGTTACTTTCGCTTGTTTCGGCAAACATTCGCTCGTATCTTTCTTTGAGCTTTTGTAGGACACTTTTTGACTTGAGCTCAGTCCGCGGCAACATAATTTTATGCCTGCTATCTCTTTAGGTATTTTGATCGAAGGTGAAACCGAATGATAAATATTATGGCATTGGAGCAGGCCGTTCAGCTTACAAAAAGCTGTGCCTCTGGAATTTATTGAGCAAGGCATGGTGCTGTTCTACTTTCTGAAGAATTTCCAGCTTTGAATTTCAAATCAATTTGAGAAAAAATACGAGGTTTGTGCGATAAGTTCGCTCGTTTGGTGTCATTGTTTACAAATGTTATCACTGATAATGAGAAAGGATTTTGTTCACAAAAAATTCACGCATTGTTCCACGCAACAGATGATGATAATTCAAAAAATACTTAAACACAACTTCACAAATGCGTGCACAATTTTAGAGCAGGATCGATACAAATTAATTCACATTTTGCAATAAAAAGTTTTCAGGATTCATAACCTCATGACCCCCACTTATCTGCTTTCACCACAAACCAAAACAAATCATCAAAACAAACCATTCACTGTTGCCATTCCGGACTTCGGAGTTCTTTTTAGAGCACGTGTTTTCCTGCATAATGTTTCGAAATTTTCAAGCAACAAATCGTCACCTTCCGTCAAAAAAATTACAAGCGCCATGTGACATTTCAAAATTTTCGCCGACGTTTTACTTTTTTACAAAAAAATTTATGGTTACATCTGTTTGAAAATGTCACTGAATTTTATCGGCAGCACAAAGAAGATCCAGTGAAATTTTCGGACAGCTTCGTTAAACAATTTCTCTTTAAAAAAATAAAATGACGACGGAAATTTTTTAACGTCGCATAGCACATGCAATACTTTTTGCCACCAAAAACTTTCTCTCATGCTAACATTTTCACCTACTGTGCAGTTTTGTGTGCGTCTTGATTATTTTCATTTTTTCGAGTTGGTGTGTTTTCGTTCTCACTGATTCAAATGTGGATTAATGATTTTAACTTCCGCCGCCGCGCCGCGCAGACAGCACCGTGTTTGACGCAATGCATGAAGTATTCCGACTGTCTTGTAGGCGCTATGCGTTTGACGCTGATCGCACTGCGTTTGCCGCAATGCGTGAGGTATTCATGCATTCTTGTATGCGCTATCCGTTTCACGCTGACCGCAATGACCGCACTGTGTTTCATGCAATGCGTGAAGTATTCGTGCAGTCTTGTAGGCGCTAATATGTGTTACATGCCGATCGCCGCACCGAGGCGAGGGCTTCTCCTTTAAATCTCAGGTTCTTGTCATCATTTCTCTCTAAGTCGCGCCGTTTCAGGCCAAATTGCGTGTTTTGTTTCTCTCTTAACTCGACTAATTAAAGGTGCTGTCTCTTGTATCACTGAAAGACGACAAAATTAGAAATTATTAAACTCTTAGGAAATGAGAGATTTTGTCGCCTTTCCTCGTTTGTAATTTTTTTTCTAAATCCGATTTTTTTTTATACCTACATTTAAAAAATTGCAATATTCGCCGCCATGGGCCGCGGCCCATGTGGCCACCCCCTTAATCCGGCCCTGGCGTCTCATTTGTTTTCAGAGAGCCAAATCGTCGCATTTGCACAAGATTTCGTGTGATTTTTTCCTCGTTCTTTATTCAAGAATATTTTCTCTGAGAGTTTTGCACAAAATGGCTAGTGGTATTCTTTTGAAAAAATAAAATTTGAGCGGAAATGTTCTAACACCGCAATCGAAATCTGTTTTTCGGTAGTTAAATGTAAGTGCCGACACGACGCACAGTAGTTCGAGTCAATAGGTAAGGCTGGACAAAATGTGGAAACTTTAAACGCTTGTTACTCCGTTTATATAAACCTTTGAGGTTCTAAAAGTGGTTTTATTGGTTTCCTCGTAAAATTTTCTGCTGATAGCACCCATTGAAATTTAAAAGGTAAACCTCAAAATTTACAATTTCAGTCAAAAATTTCACGTCCGACCTTTTTAATTGACTCGATCCTTTGTGCGACGTGAAGAGCGCCATTCGCAGCGCTGCGCCGGAGCCTGTTCTCTGGCAACTATTTCAACTCTCTGGAGATCAAATTGCATACCAATCGGAATGAGGGAACTTTAAGATTCTCTACGAAACAGTTTCCCTGTGTTTTTGATAAAAACATTACATAAATAATTTATGTACTGCAACTAGAATCAGTTTGTATTTAATTAGAGTTAACGTTACTGACGTGTTGAGGAAAAATGCCGTACGACGGCATACTTTGTCATATTTACTCTAATGAGACTGCGTAAAGGAGAAAGGAACCAAGCCACATGAGCTATTGCCAAATTTCATTTTTTACATGAAAATTGTTGTGCGGATTTTTGTGAAAATTTCAGTGAAATGTCAAGGTACGAACAAAATTACTTTCTATTTTCAAAGGAATCCGCTCGAAAGTTCTCTTGAAAAAAATTAAATTGCCCAGTTTTTGGCAATAGTTGATGTGGCTTCCTCTCTGCTAAACTCGGTCCATTTACTCTAATTAATGTCTAATCTCTAATCTTGTCTGTCTCTAATCTTCTAAAAAAATAATGTCCATCTTTTTTTATTATTAAAAAATGAATTCATTTAGGGATATCTCATGAAGCTTTGTCCAAAGTTACTAATTAAAACGTTAAAATTGACAACCGAGTCCGCTGAGGAAACCCAGGCACCGCCAAATTGAAGCGTGTCGCTTTTAGCAATATACACCCCTACTCTTGCACCCAATTTTCTCCGGCGTCTAATTAATAAAATTAAGTTTCAGGCAGGCTTTGGGTATAAAATTGCACCGATTTCCTAAGTCTAACAACGAGGATACTTTCTGACTCATTATACGAGGCAGAACTTAATTTTCATCGCTGCACTGCTTGTGCCGTCGCGTCGTATCGTGGCTGTATATGCGTTTGCCTACCCCCGAGGCGCACCTCGTCAGCGCTCCGTTATATATTTTCTTTTTCTTTTTCTTTTTCTTTTTCTTTTTCTTTTTCTTTTTCTTTTTCTTTTTCTTTTTCTTTTTCTTTTTCTTTTTCTTTTTCTTTTTCTTTTTCTTTTTCTTTTTCTTTTTCTTTTCTTTTTCTTTTTCTTTTTCTTTTCCTTTTCTTTTTCTTTTTCTTTTTCTTTTCCTTTTCCTTTTTCTTTTTCTTTTCCTTTTCCTTTTTCTTTTTATTTTTCTTTTCCTTTTTCTTCTTCTTTTTCTTTTCCTTTTCCTTTTTCTTTTTCAACCGAAGGAGAAAGTAAAGTGTTGCAACTCTCAACCGTTGCTCTAACTTCTCCATGCCTCAAGGGTAATTCTAAAGAGTTGGCAACACTTATAGTCTTTCTCCATTTTGTCGCTGCTCTGACTGAAAGGTGTATCTCTGTTTCCACATGTGCCCCGAAAAGCATAAATTTATACGGAGAACCGAGCTAAGCGGGCCGATTTTTGAAATTGATAGAAAAAGCAATAGACAAATAGGACATAGGGAGTATGGAGCGATCCTTTTGGTTGCAACTGGTGGCTCTTATAGACTGAGGGAGAAAATGATGGACTAACTGTTGGGTCTCTTGTCGGTTGCCGTTAGTTAGTCTATTACCTATCTCATTTGTCCATTGCAACCACCCGCTCCTATCGATAGGATCCCACCATATCCCTCTTGCCTTCTTTGTCTATAGATTTGTCCATCCATTTCAATAATCAATTGTTATAGACCAAAGGGTTACATCGTTGCTCTAAGTGCGAAACCACGTATCTCCATTGCGGTGATTTAAAATCTCCGCTTCTAATTTTTTCGGTGTCGATCGGTTCACGTCGATCGATTCACGTTTTTATTTATCGTTCGATTCATGCCGATCGAATGAATCCCCTTTCGTTTTGCATGCAGACTCCTTTGCCAAATCTTTTTTATAACTGAACAATTCGCCTTCTGTGGCGTCTGCAGCAATTGTTGTTACGAATGTGTTATGCGTGCGGACTTTAGCTCAATACATACTTGACTCTTCGAAGGCGTTTTACGTGCGCAAGAAGCGCAATCTGTTGGAGAACGCCGAAGTAGGGATTGAGCGATTCATTCAATCTTACTTCTGTTATTCTCCAACAGGATGCTACTTTCGTACATATGACGCCTTTAAAGAGTCAAGTATGTACCTAATGAGCTAAAATCAGCACGCACAACATATCGTAACAACATTCGCTGTGGACGCAGCTGAAGGCGAACTGAAAACAACCGTATAATACACGTTGGAAAACATTTTAGCTCTTTTTTATGGATGAGCTTGAGACAGTAGTTTCTTATTGCAAAATTTGGTCCATCTCCATAACCTCGCCTGAGAGCTTGCCCCTTCTCGTGCCGGTATCGAGGCTCCTCTCTGAAAAATTTTTAAGAGCAGCCCAAGACAATGATAACAGTGGAAAAACAAGGATTAAAAAACGGGAAACAAGGCTAAAAACACAAATGATGAAACCCGAGACGTTTCGACTCAAAACTGAGTCATTTTCAGTCGGAAACAATAAAAATTTAAAAGAAAAAACGATAAAAAACCTGAGCCCTACATGGTGGCTAATTTTTATTGTTTCCGACTGAAAATGACTCAGTTTTGAGTCGAAACGTCTCGGGTTTCATCATTTGTGTTTTTAGCCTTGTTTCCCGTTTTTTAATCCTTGTTTTTCCACTGTCCTCTCTGAAAAACAGATCTATTAGGAGGGGGTAGATGATACTATTTCAAAATCTGGGGGGACATATGTGTGAATGCCCCGTCGGGGCCTCCCGCGAATTCTTATTTTGATCCGGCAATGAGGCTGCGGGCTCAAATTCTGTCCAGCGAGCGAGGCGGGGTGCGTTAGAGCGCGGCGAACTGTTTTGACAGTGTCTGTCTGCGGGGCTTTTCAAGAATCATCAAAATACCTGAATTTGATATCCCACGCTTCACAAATTTATTATAAATAACTCCCCCTGGAGCAGACCCCTCTCCGCCGCCCCCTCCCGCCCGCGTCCTGATGAGAGCGCCGGAAAACGCTGTCAAAAGAAAGTTTCGCTTTGGATGTGGTTCGCGCTCAAGAAAGGTTTCGGCGACGGGAGGTGTTCGGCTGGTAAATTACGCCCGCAACTCCAAACGCCAAGACTCCACGTTATCTTTTATGGCGGCTCAGTTCCCTCCTGGAAGATTCGATGATTTTCCTGGAGCCCGAAAAGCATTTCGCTACAGAAAAGCTGCGCTTTAAAGCTGAAAGTAGTCATTATCTTTTTGTTAGCTCGCTAAAATCGTCGACACTAGTAGTAGGTTTTAGTTTTCTCCGCGCAAATTTACCTCAATAAAATGAACGTCATCAACGTTTTTATGGTGATGAGCGCATAGACGGATTCGGACATTTCTAACGGGAGAGGGCGAAATTTTTCGAAATTTCAAAGCATATGACACGCCGTTTGACTCAATTTTGTCAAGAAAAATTACCAATTACAAGCGTCTCACCTACTTCTTTCCGCCGTTCCTTCTTCATTATTTTTTCTTTTTCTTCCTCCTTTTTTACGGGCGAGCGAAGGGCATTCGCCCCCTACGCCCTCCCTTCCCATGGATCCGCCTATGGATGATCGATGAATGATTGATGATCAGTCGGAATCAGTCTAATTACACTAGACGTTAACTAACTTCAAGGGGTATCGAAAACTTTTTAGTGTACACACTTTCACTTGCAAACACGAAGTGTTCCCTATGTCCTACAGCGTCCAGCCCACTCAAGGCGGATAAAGAATGGTGGTCGCATTTCGTACCCTCTGGACGTCACACGGTATCGGGAACATCGGGTACATGGGCCGGCCGAGGCCGGGGGAGTCGGCTCAACCTCGAATTGCATGGCAAAAGTCGTACCCTCCTGACGTCACAGTGCTTCAAGATGGCAGCCAAAATCGAAATGCGATCACCATTCTTTATCCGCCTTGCAGCCCACTTACAAACTGGGGCTCTCAAACTGGCACCAATTCATCTATTTCTCAGCCATTTCTGCACGGAATTCCTTGAAAATTTAAAGATCTGATCTGTGATGTATCTCGATCACACATCGATTACCTTCAAAGATCGTCGGGCCGACGATCTCTGAAAGGCCACAATCAACAGTTCCATCAATGAGCCTCTTTGAAGCCCCTAGTTTGAAGGTGGGCTGGACGCTTATTACACGGCGCGGTCGGCTTCATTTTGGAGCAAAAATTTTCGCGGTCGAGGTAATTCTGACATAAAATTTCGCGTGGTCGAAGTGACTATAACAAAGCAAAAAAATAGTGTAATTCCCTCGGAAAATACACTAATAAACACAATCTAGGTGATATGATTAGAGCAGTAGCGCAGCTGCTGCTGTGGTGATTTACATAAAAAGCAGTGTGCAAGCAGGAGTCTGTAAATTTCTATCAAAATTAAAGCACTTGCAGAGTTTTAACACAATGGATGGACTTGTAATAATTTTAATCAACTAGTGATTGCCGCAAATTCGAATTATCACGAGCAATGTAAGCCGTATGCGCGCGCACCACTTACAGCGCCTTCAACATCGTTGACATACTTCAAACTCTACACAGTCATACATTGGTTGCGATGTGCAAATTGCCTATACCGCGCCTGCCGGAGAGTAAACCGTCCTGATCCGCGGAGGGGCGATCGAGCATTTTCTTTCTCTTCTTTCTCTTTTTTTCCCCGTATGATCGGTGATAAAAGTACATGTATATGCATGGTGTATAATGTACATGTATATGCATTGTGTACATGTGCTTGTTAATATTTTGCCAAGGAGTTATTTTCCGACCCTATCGTTGCATGAGTCGCTTCCTACATGGAAGAGAATCCTCTTGAAGAGAAAACATAGGAACGTCCTTGCGCATACAATTTTAAGACAGAATGTCGTCCCCTCTAATGGCCGCTTAAGTTGAGTAGAAATTTTGCTTGTTTGAACGGCATTTTTGCACTGCTCTCCTCGTCATATTCATCAGGAAACAGATTTCCACGAAGCCTAAGATGGCTGAGCCAATCAAAAAGAGATCTTACAGCGTCCGCACTCTCTGTAGGGTGGCATTTCGGGTGGGAGGAGTTGGGGGACAACCGATAAGTTAGTAAGGTACACGAGCAGGTCTCGCACGCGGCGGTGAACAGTGCATCGAGGTATTGGAAGAGGTTGGAAACAGGGCCGGATTAAGGGGGTGGCCACACGGGCCGCGGCCCATGGCGGCAAATCTATAGAGGGCGGCAAATTTTGCAATTTTTTTAAATGTAGGTATAAAAAAAATTCGGATTAAGAAAAAAAATTACAAACGAGAAAAGGCGACAAAATCTCTATTCTTCTGAGTGTATAGTAGGTAATTTCTACTTTTGTCGTCTTCCAGTGATACAAGAGACAGCACCTTTAATTAGTCGAGTTAAGAAAGAAACCAAACACGCAATTTGGCCTGGAACGGCGCGACTTACCTAGAGAGAAATGATGACGAGGACTTGAGATGAAAAGGAGAAGTCCTCAGCGCGGCGATCGGCATGTAACACATATTAGCGCCTACAAGACTGCACGAATACTTCACGAATTGCATCAAACACAGTGCGGTCATTGCGGACAGCGTGAAACGGTTAGCGCCTACAAGAATGCATGAATACCTCACGCATTGCGGCAAACGCAGTGCGATCAGCGTCAAACGCATAGCGCCTACAAGACAGTCGGAATACTTCACGCATTGCGTCAAACACAGTGCTGTCTGCGAGGCGCGGCAGCGGAGGTTAAAATCATTAATCCACATTTATGTTTGTTCTTTCATAATTTTTTCGTTCATTTCTTATGAATGGAAGGCCTTGTCCACACAGAGATAGGTTTACGAAACTTAACTTTCGCGCGAAGTCCCGTGAACTTTTGCTAGTAGTGTTGACAGGGCTTTCCCAAAAAATGTGTTCAACACCAGTAATCGCGTCTTATGCACCCGACCCCCGCTGGCACGTTCATTTGATGGTTTTCATTGATGTTTCAAAACGAATTATAAGGGGGCGGCAAAATACTAGCTGCCCATGGGCGGCAAGTAGGTAAATCCGGCCCTGGTTGGAAAACTTCAAAGGAGGGGTATTGATTAGATAGCTAAGGGTCATTTTTTGGCCCATACTTAACTCTGCGATTTTACGCTAAAATCGGCCTTCACAGTCAGTTTTAAGCCCATATTACATCTGAGAAGAAACAGAAAATGACCAAGTCCTGATGCATTTCTTAAACATAGAATTTCGTTGAGGAAATGTCGGTCTCCTGAGGTGTGGTGGCTGTAGCGCTTGCTCTATGATCGAGAGATCCTGGGTTCGATTCCCAGTCAGGTGATCCAAATTCGATGGTCTCTAACAACGGTCATCTGGGGCTGGCTTAGTTAGGGATGGGGGGGGGGGAGATGGGACTTTAGAGACGGTAAAAGCGCAAGACTATCCCTCGTGGGATCTTTGAAGTGAAAAAGAAAGAAAAGAACAAATCGTTAAGTTGGTGAAATTCAGGATGGGCCCCAAAACGGGCCGGCATCGATATCTCCAGATGTTCATTCCGTCAAATTTTGAATTTTTGAGGGTGCTCCTTCAAAATCCATGGGATTCGAGACCTCCACGTTTTGTGATGGAATTAAATACGTTCAAAGTTTCCAAATTTGGACCCAATTCTTCCACCGACTCGTTTCACTGCTCGGCGCACATGGGAGCGAGTCTTTAAGAGAAATTGGACAAAATCTTGAAACTTTGAAAGTTCATATTTTCGAAAATATGAAACTAAAACGTTTAAGAGTCACGCCATTGATTTTGTCGTAATTTTTTTTTCAGACACCGTGAAAATTGAATTTGTGACGAAATAAACATACAAATTTGAAACTAGAGCTAAAAATTTCATCCCCGACTTCTACTATCAGTTCGTTCCACCGTGCGGCGGGGGTGGAGGGTCGAGTCGCGTACTCGCATCGCAGGGTGTCCGCAAAATCCCTCGTGAACATGTCCGCGGCACCACTCGTTCGTGCGGACACTTGGCCCGCCCCTCCCGTCTCCGCCCCGCCCCGCCCGCCGAATCTCGACATCAAAAAACACACGACACACGTGCATTCGTGAGCGCGACGCGGAGCAAGGTATATTCACGAGGCCCGTCGGCGTCGCTATGCTCTCGATTCCGGAGGGGCGGGGGTTGGGGGGCGGGGGGAGGGGAGGCTCATTAACGTTTTTAAGCTCGAGAGTCAACGCGCTAGCCCCGGGCGGCTCCCTTATTTGTGATCTGCGGCTCCAAAGCTACACCGGAGAGCAGCGCTCCGGGCCGGCGGCGGTTCTGCGCGACGAGGGTTGCGCCCTCTGTTGCCACTGTCGACCGGAAAGTTGGGGGGTGCGACGCCGCTTCGAAATCAGCCCGTCTTTCCCTTCCGGCATCACAACTTGAATTTTTACTTTCTCGCTCCCCTTAACACTGAAAAAAAAATCTCGGTGTATTTACTAAGAAAAGGGTAAAATGACCAGGAATTCAGGGTTCTATTTGATACCAGTTTTTTCTTGGTAAAATTACCATTTATGGAATTGGTAATTTTACCAAGAAATCTCGGTAAAATTATTGAACTTTCTCGGTAATTTTACTGGACCTTGGTAAAAACGCCAATATTTTTTATCGACTGTTGTAGAATTACCGAGATAAAATGGCAAAGTTACCGGGAATTGATTACCAATAAAAGTGGTATTCTTACCTGGAAAAAACAGTAAAAATACCGGTTTTTAGGTAAGCTTACCAGTCTGTCTTGGTAAAATTACCAATAATTGGTAAAAAAAAGTGAGATGGTAAAGGTACCAACGTACCTTGGTAAAAACGCCGAGAATTTTTTTTCAGTGAATAATCAATGCGCAAATCTGATGGCAGATATGTGTCCCCTCGAAACTCGCCTTCAATTTTCCCGCATAGGCAACAAACCTACCTAGGAGTGCGAATAGTTAGTTACCTATTTGAACGGCAAACATTCACGGAAAAAATTAAATTGCTGATTTAACAATTCAATTGCTGAAAAAGTGACCGTAACGTTTCGATGTAGATTTCACAACAAGAAAATGCTACTTTAACCATCCCCGTGGTTAAATTGGCTTACAATAGTGGTTAAAGTAGCATTTTTTTGTTGTGAAATCCACGTTGAAATATGCTTTTTTTTAGCAATTGAATTGTTAAATTAGCAATTTAATTTTTTCCGTGTTCGTCTCAGTCGTAGTCGCTGGTTTAGCTTTTATAGAACCAATAGGCAATAGGCAATACGTAATCCTATTGGCAAATAAGAAACCTACCTGGGAACGCGAAGAATTATCGATGGCAAGAGCATGAATTTACATACTTCCACAGCTTTGACTGAGGACAGGTGTAAGGTCTTTAACTCTTCTCAGAAACATCTGATGGAATTCAATTTTTGTGAACTTCAAAACCTTCATTTCTCATTTCTGCATGATCTTGGGCCCCTTCAAGAAAAACCTATCTTGTTTCCTCTCATATAACCCCTTCGTACTTAGGTACAGCTTCGTTTCCTCTCGATCTAGTTTTGTATAAGATCCTTTTTGCAGAATGTTATCACATGCACCTTATTCTGCACAAGAGGTTCAAATCTACGATGATATGGGGGGAAAAGGTGGAAAATCAAGAAGAACGCCGCCAAATGCACAACTCTGAGAATTAAAGTCAGACAACAGCAAGAAGGAATCAAAAGATAAGTGAGAGATTTAGAGGCAATGCTGTCACATTGTGGAGTGGCTGAGCGTATTTTGTCGAGTCGACAACTCAGGTCTATTGGGCCCCCCTGGTAAAAATTGGCGATAGGAGCTGCGTTTCAAAATACCATAGGAGTTCTTACAGCCGACTGAAGATGGCTATTGAAAATCATATAGCTGACTGTAGAAAGCGGAGCAAATCATATAGCCGGGATATACGAAGCAATAAAAAAGTATACAGTCGGGCTGTAGTTCCTATCGCCGGGCTTTACACTTTATCGCCATTGGCTATAAGAGGCTATAAGAAATTGTGTAGAAATTCATGTCCTTTGGAAATCATTAAGTTTGATACGGAACTACCTTGATATTTACAAAACACATTATATTTTCCTTTAAAACATATTTTTTTTTTCATAAATTAAAATGAGAATAGTCCATACAGAGTGAGCAAACATTTCAAAATCATGAGTTGAAAAACGCTGACTCCGCGAGATTAAATATTAGAGCCTAACACAAAGCGGAGCGGCGACGCACTGGCGCCTACAAACCTAACAGGGATACTTCACGCATTGCGCAATGCGTGTAGTATCCCTGTTGGGTTTGTAGGCGCCAATGCGCGTTTCGCGCTGGCTGCCCGTCCGCCGCACCGCAGCGTACCACGGCGCTTGAAGCAACTATTTCACACCAGAAGTATTGCATAGTATCATACGAAATTGAAGGCGCTCCAACATATTAAGAATGACAAGCATCCTTCAAAAGTACGGAGCTTTCCTCGCAAAATAAATCAAGATACTACGGCACAAAAAGAGAGCGGTAGTCCAAAAACTAACTAAGTCCTAGTATCCGTAATTAGTAACGTTTAGCATAAACTTTATCGTCTGGCTGTTGCTTAATCGCCATCGGCTATAAAAGGCTATAAGAAATTGTACAGCCGGCTACAGAAGCTATTGGGAATTTTACAGCCGGCTTCACGTCTATAGTATTTTGGAACACACATTCTACTGCCAATTTTTACCAGGGCCATCCCAACTGAAATTTCTTAAGCTTACGATTTTTCGCTCATTAAGGTTTTATGGTATATTTTCGCCATATTTTATGGTAAGTATTAAGTATCAGTCATTTTCGGTCTCTTTTCGGGTTTAATACTGGCCTGAACATGGGTCTGGTTGCCGATTTTGGCGAAAAATGCGAATATTTTGGCATTCGACCGCCAACTCGCAAATTTTTACCAAAAACCGGCAACCTGATCTATGTTTCAGCCAGTTTTAGACCTTAAAAGAGACCGAAAATTACCAAATCATACTGAATTCCGTAAAACAGAGACAATCAATGAGCAAAACATCGTATAATTGAGCGATTCCAGGGTGGGCCCTAAAACGGCTCTTTTCAGTATTCCTTCTTTACCTAAACGGCATAGAAGTCTTTTTCTTTCCTTTTTTTCTTCCTTGAGAGGCATACGAGTAATCATTTTGTTTACGATTTGCAGAATACAGATCAAAAGTCCCTTTCTTCAACTTTACGAAGCCACTTCCACTTTTGCGTAAAGATGCATATGATATGAAGAGATTTAAATATATAATTTAAGCAATTAATTTAATTACGACATCATTCCTTACGGGTATGCATCGGCGAAGCAGTCTGGAGCTACTTTCATGCAGGTGCTGACCGTCCGTAGGCATGGCCAGAGGAGAAATAGGTAATTAATATAACCCACCTAGAATCAGTGTATATTTACATCGAGTGAACTTTACTGGCTTGCTAAGAATAAACGTCGTGTGAACATTCAAACGCTGTCATATGTACTCTAATTAATATTAACCTTCTTAAAAAAAAATTCCCAATTATTTTTATTCGAAATTTTAAGAGAATTTTACCCACACTTAAATAAAGTGTGCCCCAAAAAAATTCAAGAAAACATTATTTGTAACTTCTCTCAGGATAAAACTTTTCCAAGGTATATTTTAATAATTGTGCGGTATACCCTGGCAAGGTGAAAATCTGGAAGGGATGAAAATATGAAGAAAAATACCAACGGGTTTCCCAGTAGATTCGTATTTAATTGAAAAATATGACAACGTCTGAAGGTTCAGACTGCATTTTTTCTTAGTATGGTCGAGTTGCTCTCGGATGGGATGTAACAACTATTGTTGCACCAAACATCTTAACTCCACGAGAGATATTATGCTGTATACGTGCTTTTCCGATCATAGTGAGGGAATGACGTCACTTTGGGCTGATCATTCGATCGGAGTCCATTTTCTGGGCAGGGCATTTCGGAACGATACCCAGACTCCCGTGTCACAGAAAAGAGTAGTAAGTGCATTCTGGGATGAGACTTTTGAAACATACTACAGAGAGGAACCAAGGCACATCAGCTACTGCCAAATTTAACTGGACAATTGCATGTTTTACGAAAGAACGTTCGTGCGGATTTCTTTGACAATTTTAAGGAATTTGCTTTGTACTGCGGAGAAAATTCACTGAAATTTGCAAGAAAATCCGTACAACCGTTTCCATGTAAAAAAATTAAATTGCCCAATTAAATTTTGGCAATAGCTGATGTGGTCAGGTTGCATTCTGTTCAACGCGGTTCAAATGTACTTAGGTCTTTCTTCCGTAACACAGATCCGGCACGGCAGTGGAGGTGAAGGTCAGGGTGGCATTAAACTTAAGAAAGAGATGAAAGATTGGAAATTTCAGTGAAATATCTCATGAAATTTCACGAGGCTGTGAAATATTTCATATTTTCCAGGGGCTAGAGTATGCAACCCACAATCAAACATACAAAAATAGAAGAACGTCACAATTTCCACACTTTGCGAAACATGAAAAGGAACCGGTATTTGTCAACCCTGGTAAAAATTGGCAGTAGAATCTGTGTTCCAAAATACCGTACACCTACAACCGGCTGTAAGATTTCCAATAGCTTCTATAGCCGGCTACACAATTTCTTATAGCCTTTTATAGCCGATGGCGATTAAGCAACAGCCAGGCGATAAAGTGTATGCTAAACGTTACTAATTACGGATGCTAGGACTTGGTGAGTTTTTGGACCACTTCTCTCTTTTTGGGCCGTAGTATCTTGATTTATTTTGCGAGGAAAGCTCCATACTTTTGATGGATGTCAATGATGTCATTCCGGATGATACTGTGCAATACCTCTGGTGTGAAATAGTTGCTTCAAGCGCCGTGGCACGCTGCTGCGCGGCAGGCGGCCAGCCAGCGCGAAACGCGCATTGGCGCCTACAAACCTAACAGGGATACTTCACGCGTTGCGCAATGCGTGAAGTATCCCTGTTAGGTTTGTAGGCGCCAGTGCGTCGCCGCTCCGCTTTGTGTTAGGCTCTAATATTTAATGTGGCGGAGTCAGCATTATTCAACTCATGATTTTGAAATGCTTGCACATCCTGTATGGAATTCTCTCATTTTAATTGATGAAATAAAATATGTATTAAAGGAAAATATAATGTGTGTTTTGTAAATATGAAGGTGGTTCCGTATTCAACTTAATGATTTCCAAAGCACACGAATTTCTACACAATTTCTTATAGCCTTTTATAATCGATGGCGAAGAAGCAACAGCCAGGCGATAAAGTGTATAGCCCGGCGATAGGAACTATAGCCCGGCTGCATAATTTTTTATCGCTTCGTATAGCCCGGCCGTATGATTTTCACCGCATTCTACAGCCAGCTATAAGAATTCTTATGGTATTTTGAAACGCAGCTCTCATCGCCAATTTTTACCAGGGAATATCTTGCGTAAATTTCTTAAATTTCCTGAAATATTTCAGGTGAAATTTCAAAATTTTATTTTTCTTGAAATTTTGCCACCCTGGGTGCAGGACAACCGCGAAGCAATTGCACGGGCGGAAAGTCTCGCCTCGTCGCCCGGGGGAAGGGAAGAAGGGATGGGGTTGGGGTTGGGGTGGAAGGCGAGAAAAGTGTCAAGTAGAAAAAGTTGGGAGAGGATCATGAATTCGCCGAGCCTAGCCGCGGGCCGATAGCTACCTTACTAAGGAAGAATGCCGTATGAACATTCGAGAGTTGCCAAATTTCTCACAATGAAGCTCGTATTTTTGACGCCATTCATGATATTCTTCCTTGAAATTTTCAGAGATTTTAAGTTGAATTGCATACAAAATTGTCTGAAAATTTTAGAATAAAAGATTCATATTGTTTCTCCAGTATATTCGGTTTTTATCGAAGGAGACTTGGCAACGTTTGAAGGCTCATACGGCGTTCTTTCTTGGCACAGCAGAGCTAAAGTCGAAGCACTGAACACCAAGGACCGGGGTATAGAGCAGAGCAAGAGCACAGACACCATCCACACCGTAGACCCTCTCCTGTACCGTTGTGCCGCCCCAAAAGGCAACGTGCTAAGGAAGAATGTCGTATGAACCTCCATGCGTTGCCGAATTTCTTTCGGTAAAATAACAATTTTCTGGGAAACTTGTGAAAATTTTCCACCAAATTTCTCAAGGAATTTTCTTCGCAATGTGATCTAAAGTATCAGAAAATTTTACAATATGCCTTCACAAACCTGCACACGGGAATACGTATGCCCCCTGACGAATATATCGATGCATCTATTTGAACGTCTAAGTAAGCATGTGGTATCATTCACTTTTTAAGGCGCTTCTGGTGTTCAAAACTTGCGTAACTCGGTGATCGGTGAGATACCTGCTACCTCTGAGGCTGGTTTGTTACACTGCTTCTGCATTATGAGTCGTGTTGTCATATCACCGTTAAGAGTAGTAACAAACAAATTCTTCAACTATCGAGTTTCCCTCAAACTTCATGGATGTAATTTGAATGAACTGAATGGTTCCGCTAAAACAGCGAAATCAATATTATTTGTTCTAATGAAGGTCATGAAAGAGCCTTATGTTCACACCATCCCAGCAGTATCTCATCCTGTCGTGTATAAATCGGCACCTTTCTCTGCCAGCTGCTAACCCTAAACATTTTTTGCCATTAACATAATCTCGCAAGTATGCAGAAGCACCTAGCGCATTGCACATGTTGCTGCCTTTCCTATCATGGAACATTGTGAGTCCCCTTTTTATTGTCACGGATAAATATCATCGATGACTCCTAATTACAATTTCTGAATCTATGCGCATGTCTTTTGGATAGTTACAATAGAAAATTGAGGGCTCTCATGTGAGGATGTAAATGCTTCAATCTTGGGTAAAACTGAGCAGGAGATCGATTTTACTCAGCTATTAAAGGAAAATCTGAATCTGAACTTCTTTTTTTTTATCAGTATAAATAAATGACTAAATAAATAATCCTGAATTAGAGGAGATGCTACGTTTTGATTCGTGAGACCAGGACCGTAATTGGGATTTTAGGGCCCATAGGCGCAGTCTGTGGGGCAGTAGTAGTGAACTTACCCAGAAGAGGGGGGTCCAAGGGGCCTCCCTCGATAAAATTTGAAATTTTAACCCCTCCATCTTGCAATTGTAGGCGTTTTATGACACACTCTCGGGGGAAAAATAGGGTAGAAGGCTACTTTAAGACTTAGGTGTAGGTAGATACTATGGTCAAACTAACACGGGAAAAATAGCTCCAAACACTGTATGTAAAATGGTGCCAACTAAAGGCAGTAAGCTAGACCCTGAGGCGATAGTAGCACTACTGCCATTAGTTAGCGCGGTTTTATCTTTAGAGCTCAGCGCTAAGGTTTTTCGCGTGAATAAAATTAAAAAGTTTAAAAAAAAGACGGCGAAACAAAAATCATGGTAAATCTACACCTGCGATAGGCCCCAATTTTACGAAGACTGGAAAACTTTTTACTAAAATTTTCCGCTTTAACGCCGTTCGGGTCATTCCGACCAACATAGCCAGCGGCGAAGGAACGTCGACAAATACATCTAGAAGCGTTTTACCTTTAGTGTTAGAGCTCAGCGCTAAGTCGTTTTCCCCGTGAATAAAATTAAAGAGTTGAAAAATTAGAGGACGAAAAAAATTTTTTCAGGGAAATCCACCCATGCGATAGGCCCAAATTTTACGAGGACTGGAAAACTCGTTACTAGAATTTTCCGCTCCAACACCGTTCGGGCCATTCCGCACAACATAGCCAGCGGCGATGGAACGTCGACGAATAAATCTAGGAGTTGATGAATCCGATCAAAATCCTGGCGAAGCGCCCGCGAGTGCGAGACCATATGGTCCGCCACTTTCGTTAACGGCCGTCATCCAACAGAGCGACCGGCGAAAGAGTTATCCTCGAGCGTCCGATTTGCCCATACTTCGTCCGAGCAGCACTCCATCCTCCATCCCCGATGAAGTTGTGAGCCGAGTGAGATTGACAGCCAGATCGCCGAAAAGAGTGATGAGGTTCATGCGTATGTTTATGAGGCAGGGATCAACAAGTCGATTGTCGAATCGATATCGAATAACCTACATCGATACATTGTATTGCTGAGATGGGGATTTATCGATTGAGGTCGATTCGACAATCGACCCGGAGGACGGGGACGGAGAGCGGAAGTCGGGATCGTCGGCGGGCCTTAATAAATCGGGCGGACAGATAGCGTGGCGATGCGTCGCACGTCGAGTATCAAGTTTCGCGGCTGAGCTGATTGTGAGCTTAAAGCGAGACTAGTTCTCAAAGCTTCCCGCGATGCCAAATTAGAGTACGTTTTTGAGGAGATTATGGACCTGAAATGTAAAATGACATCAGGACACAGACGGTTCGAGAATAGAGCACCTATATAGAGAGGATACGGACGACGGACGGGTCGGTAATGGGTCAGTTACGCTGCTTACAGAATCAAAACACGTTGTAGATTAGCCGGATATTATTAATATTAAGATCTATCCAAATCACAACTTTCTACGTGCAATATTAACCAAGATGTCACGTTTTGAAAAATTAAGTCTATGACGTCATCCACCGCGGAAGCGACAGCTTTCGTTTAGTCAGTAAGACAAGCGCATTAGCAACGTGAAACTCGGATGAAAGCAAGGTGGGAGAAACCAAGGGTGTCACTACCGCGGCGGATGACGTCATAAACCGAATTTTTCATGGCGCAATATCTCGGTATTGGACGTAGAAATTTGCTATTTGGATGGATCTAATTACTTTTAGCTGCCCTAAGAGAGGCATCAAAACACGATTCTGTGACCAGCGCAACTGACCCATTCTGAGGTTAGGTAATGGAACTTCTAGGCAGAGACAAGCGACCCTCCACCGGCCTCTTGGCGACAGCTACAAACTTTTACTTTCGGGGATACAACACTTCTTTATGGAAAATAATGGGAGAGCAACACTGCAACAGTCACCATGATGAGCTCCGGGTGGCCTAGTTAGCCATAGAGTTTGACAAACTTTGCGGTATGTTTGCAAAACAAGGAACCCAACACGTTGCTCAACATCCCCCTAGTAGGTAGGTGAACTATCAAATACGATCCATTTCACTATTTACCTCAGAGTACATAGAGTCGTAATGCAAGTGGGAGAGCTGGCGCCATGCTCTGTTCGACGAGTTCCGAGCCCGGTGTGCGCCGAGCTTCGGTCACTTTTTCGATACATGTTCGATCCAAAATAGCGCAGCGCCGTGAAACACGTGGTAATTCCTATCTTCTATGTTTACATCGGATGACCGGATACTCGAATATCGAAAACAATCGATTATGTATCGAAAAAGTGTCCCGGCGTCACACAGGAGTCTCAGAATTCGGGACCTGAAAAATGCTTAAAAGTGCGGCGCAAGCTCTCACTTACATTACGACTCTATGTACTCTATGCTATTTATCTGCGACAGATATAGAACACCACAAACGTACTAATTTTAACCATACAGTTTTTCTGAGTGAACGAGCCGATTGGATTCGGCCGTGGTTTTCCCTGGGTGCGGGATTCGCCTAGGGTCGCGACCCGGAAAGTTTCCCGGCTCGTGGGGAAAATTCGGAGCCGCGGCCGGAGCCGGGGGCAGGATTACATGACGGTATGAGTGGGAACCTTGATCGTTATCCGGCGAAAATAAACTCGTCGGTCTGGGTATGGCTGTAGGTTGGTTAGGTCCGGGGTGCCACCATTTTGTCGCCCGGGGGCGCCGAGCAGCCGAGTCGGCCCGGGCCGGAGACCAGCAAAAGCATAATAGACAAGGAAATGCCCGGCGGCGGCCCAGACGTGGCTCAGCGTGGCTCAACCGCTTAACTACTCGCTGCCCCCCGCGGCGATTGTTGCCGAGCTCGCTCCGGAAAATCCCGAGTATACACCCAAATATTCGCCCAGTTATGCATCTCCCAATACGCGAGGAAAACCACCGTATGAGCCCTCACACATTGCCGTGTCTCCCACAGTAAAAATCGAATTTAATTGTAAAATTGATCATTTTTTCCTTCAAATTTTTCACACAGTTTTCAATTTTCATCATTTTCTTCACAATTTTTCGCCAATCCATTGGCGCATCCAACAAATTGGCAACATTGTTTTTTCTCCATTAGAACATAAAGAAATGTATCGATTTTTGGAGGGGCCAGTGGCTCCGACAAGAATCGATTATTCAACATAGGCTTAAATGGAGAAAATTCGGTGTTGCCAAATTGCTTGATCCGCTTCTGCCTATCACCAAAATAACTGAAAAACATGAATTACCTCAAATAGTACCTAAAATACCGGAAATATCTACAAAATTTAAGAAATCCAAGTGTATCTATGAGATATCAGTACTACCTACAATATCTGAAAATTTCCTCAAAAAGAAATATTTGGTAGGGGGAAAATTTGGCAACATTTCAATTCACCAATTTGTGAATCTCCCAATACTGCCGTGCTATTTTGTCGTGCTGAGGAAAAACTCCGTATGAGCCCTCAGACGTTTCTATACCTCCTACGATAACAATCGAATTTAATGATAAAATTGATAATTTTTCCTTCAAATTTTTCACACGATTTTCTTCTCAATCCAACCTAAAATATCTGAAAATCTCGAAGGGAAGGAACTTAACTCTTCTCCAAAATCGATATTTTAGGATGAAATTTGGCTACATTGAATTCGTCCATTTAGGCATCCACTAAAACTTGAAGGAAAAACACCGTATGAGCCCCCAAACGTTGCCATACCTCCTCCATTAAAATTGAATTTACATGGAAAATTGTGAATATTTTCCTTCAAATTTTCACACGATTTTCCTCGAAATTTAACCTAAAATATCTGAAAATGCCAAGGGTAAATATGCGTAACTTCCCTAAAAATAAATATTTTGTCGGGGAAAATTTGGCAACATTTCAATGTTCATACGCCCGACGGCTACTGTTGCCGAGATCGCTCGGGAAAATGCTCATATACACTGAAAAATTGGCCCATCAATGCATGACCCAATATCGCACCATGCTAAGGAAGAGAGCCGTATGAGCTTTGAGTCGTTGCAAATTTTTCACGATAAATCACGCATTTTTAGAGAAACTTGTGGAAGTTTTTCTCCCGATTTTTCTTTAGAGAATTTGATTCGCAATCTAGTCTATGGCATCCGAAAATTTTAAAGAAAAATATTCAAACTTTCCATCAAAATGAGTGTTTCACAGGGTGAAATTTGACAGCATCCAGATGTTCAAGCGGCGATTTGTCTTAGTCTCACAGAGCACTGCCGAATTTGTCAAAATCTTTGATAGAATATGAATCTTTGGGAGAATCTGCGCAAATTTTCCCTTGAACTTTTCAGAGCATTTCAGACGATTAAATGCTCCAATCATGTTCTATTTTTTGAAAGGAGACCAACCAACACTTTAAGTTGAAACTCATTAATCACGTATTCTCAAGAAGTCACAGGAAAATGAAAGGAGACATTTTGATTAGTTTTCCTTGCACAGAATAAACAATAATTTGAGGGTTTTCAAACGTTAAGGTTGAGGTACGCCTTTTCCTCATTTAGATATTAATACACGAGGGGTGAAAACTCAAAACCTGGTATGTTCCATCAGGCTATTGCTAAAATCATGTATGTTGTATGCTGTTCCAGAGGTGCAGTGTTTACGAACCAACGACCGATTTGCCGTTCGCGAACTGCGTAAGCTACGAGCTTAAAGTATGAATGATGTAAAATTTATTACATTTTGATCAATACGCGCTCCATTTTCTCTTTGGATGCGCTGCGGGCTCGAGGAGACGGCACGATGTGATGCTTGAAGTATTCCAACAGTTTTGCAGGTGCTTCCCGCGATCAGTATTCACGGAGAGTTTAAAGTTTTGGAACTTTTCTTCTGGAAGATGAAGTCGCTTTTCACAGATCCGGAGACGGTTATGAATACACAAGACGTTCTCGCGTATCTACAACAGTGAAAATAGAGAGCTTGGTCTCTTTTCCGCTAGCTCAGAGATTTTAACGCAGGGTAGAAAAGTTCGATGGGTGATACAACTTTTCCGACTTCTAAGTAGGTAAAATTGCATATCCACGAAATGAAGGAGAACATGAACTCTTTTCGGCTGACTCAGACTTTAACACAGAGTAGAAACGGTGGATGGGGCGAACGAAACACGTGTTACAAATAGAGGTAAAATTACATATCCACAAAATGAAGGAGAACATAATGGTCTATGTCAACATAACTCTCCGGTTTGTCAAACTCAACTTTCAGGTCGTGTAACTTAACATTCGGTTCGTATAACCGAACCTATGACGCTACTGAATGAACTGGTAAAAGAAGTTCGGTTACATGGACTGGAAAAAAAACACATTGGATCTAGAGTCCAGACTCTTGAAAACATTGACAAGAAAAAATACTCTTGATTCAATCGGATTTTTGCTTGAATCAAAACGAAATCCGCTTAAATGAAGAGGCTTGGTTCTTGATTTAAGCTAGATTCTGATTGAATCAAGAGTACTTTTTCTTGTCCATGTTTTTAAGAGTCTGGACTCTAGATCCAATGAGTTTTTTTTTCTAGTGTGAACCGAACATTCGGTTACACGAATCACTCAACTCATGATTCAACTCATACCCAAGGAATTCAACGAGAATTACTCAAAATTTTGGGTGGGCAAATCGTGTTTTGCGAGATATTTTGATGTGGAAACATACATCATGGCTCTTTGATTCGCACCTTTCCAGTGGTCCAATACAGCAGAGAGGTCAGTGCTGGATCAAAAGATTTTTTGTTTATTATTGCAAGAACCGAATAAGACACTCTAAAAAGGAAAGAGCAGGGTAGTGGTCTTCCTCTTAGAAATTCTGAAAAAAACTACGTTTCGGTAACAAAAAAAAAAAAAAAAAAAAAAAAAAAAAAAAAAACCATCACAAGGCAATTTTGTCCCTCGCAGGTCATGAGAAATGATGATAAGAAGTGGTGTGGCGTAAATGATCGACTATCGATATTTCCCCCATTTGTAGCACTGCGTTCATCGATCCTATTCCATAGGTTTAAAAGATAGGCCAATCGATGTATCGCAAAGCACGCCACGCCACTGGAAAACTATATGGAAAACATGGAAAAGTTCTCTCGTTGTTGTCATTATTTAATATTGCGAGGGTAAGGGTATCGAGGAAAGCTAAAATTTCTTTCTTGGGGGCAGTAGCGTCGCGTGCTTTGCGATTAATCGACTGGCCTGCCATTCAAACCTATGGAAAAGGATCGATAAATAGGATGTTCGCAACGAACCCCTTAATAATCGATTCTTTACCCTAGTTTCAAATGGGGAAATATCGATAATCGATCATTCACGTCTCGGCACTGCTTAGGGGATAAAAGGTGCGTAAAGGGTCCGAAACACCGATTCATCGCGACGTAATTAACGAGCATTCCCTATCAACAAGTGATCCTAACCTCCCTATTCTGCTTCGTCTTCCGCTAAAAAAATTTGAGCTTATAGAGTAGCCGAAATTTCGATGTTTGGCAACGGCGAAAAAGCCGCAAAAAATACCCGTGTGCACACACAAACTTGAAAATGTCTGTTATTAATAAAATTGTAAACGGATGGATATTGATATATTATTTTTCTCCGGGGCCGGAGTAACGTGAAATATATAGAAATTATAATTATTGCCCGCGGCATTTGATATGTATTCAGAACGGAACCGTGATAAAAAAGAGAAAAAAAAGAAGAGGGATGCCTGGAGGGGAGGAGGGGAGACGGAGAGGAGGAACACGATTTCCTGAAGCTCTTTTGCCGCGCTCAGGAAGAACGCCGTATGAGCATTCCACGGCTGCCAAATTTCTCCCGACGAAATATTAGGAATTGAATATTAGACGAATATCAAGAAAAATTATGAATATTTTTTGCTTGAAATTTTTAGATAGGAGCGTTCATAAATTACGTAGCGCATTTTTCGGCGTAACACTGTGTAGCGCATTTGCGGACCCTCCCTGCATAATTACGTAACGCGCTTGACGGAAAACCCTCTCCTTCAGGATCCCCGAAATTGTGGGAAATTGTTGAATATATGGCGGGATAAAATTTGATGTATAACGTCGGATTAATGATGGTGGCACTTTGTGAATTTTGCGTGTTCTTACCAATAGGAAGGGTTACGTAACGCGAACACCCTTCCTTTTTGTAACGCAACGTAACGCAGATTCACACTCCCTCCCCTTTTGTTTGCCGTATGAATGGAAAACCGCCGTATGAATATTTCAATTTTGCCAAATTTTCCTTGATAAAAACTTCCTACTGGAAGAACTTTCCTTTAACGCGGACCTCCGCCATATTGCACCGGATACTCGGTGCTTTACTGTACATGTTTTCCCATTTAGGCCATAATGGAGAATTTGCACAGAAAGTTTTTATTGCGTAATCTGAGAATCCTTTGAGAGCTACTTTCGCCGTATTTTTTATAATTTTTTACTAATATGGGAAATTGTATATAAATAGATCGAAAAGTGAGAAATTTAAGTACCTGGTGACGCCAAGTGGCGGGATTTCCCATTTAAATACATGTATTTCAGAAAATTAGATCATTTTATCATATCTCCTCAAATGATTGTTCAATTTATGAACCACACGTATCCTCGTGCTCAGTTCAGTCAGTAGTTTCCACTTAAACACATAATCATCAACGTACAGAAACCTGCAAATTCTCCATTGTCAAGTCTCCGAGGAAATTCGTGCTTAATCTCTGACAAATTTGGCAACGCCGGGATGAGGATAGGGCGTTTTTCCGGAGCTGGGTCGTCCGGGCTCGCCCTGGGGGGGTCCGCGCCGGGCGTCCGAATTGGAAGGAAAAAACCGTGGGTTAGAGAGAGATGGCCCGAGGGCCCGGGGGTCGGTGGTGAGGAGTCTGGATTGGTGGATGCGGAGCGTTGCCGTTGCGGGCCGGGAAAGCGGGGCTCGGGCGAGTTGGGTAACGTTGCCCTTAAATGGCACTGCTGCCCGGGACAAACATTCCAAGGTCGGAATGAGAGCCGGAGCCGAAGCCCCCGGGGGCCGAGGGGCCCGCGCCGCGTCCTCGCCCGATGCCCACGGCGCTCACAGCCAAGCAGCCAGCACCGCCACCAAGCTCCGCTCTTGTCGGCTTGGGCCCAAAAATATTGAGATACTGTTGAACTAGCGAGAATGAAAACACACACTGAAAAAAAAAACTCCGGCCGTGGAAGCCGTATTTAAAGGGTATATAGACGTACCCACCGCGTTCCGGGCCCAGAGACCGAAAGTTCCGGGTGTAGTACCTAGAGTCCCCTTATACTGAGAGGCAAGACAATTTGAATCCATTTCTGATTGGTTACCGTATTTAAGGCCTCCACAGTGTCACAAACGGGAATAAAGATTACATTTTCACCAATTGCAAAGATTATAATCTGGAATGGACCAGGGAATTACGGGTTCGGCAAGGAACAAACGGAATGAGAGGAGGAACGGAGAAAGGCATTTGAGAATAGGCCGATCGAAGATTACGAAAAACGTTCAATTTCTGTAATCTTTATTCCCGTTTGTGACATCCATGAGCCGAATTGTCTTGACTTTCAGTATAAAGGGACTCTAGTAGTACCTAGAGCAATCTGAGCTACGGTTCCAGCACCCGGAACTTCCAGCCTCTGAGCGCGGAACGGAAGGTATGTCTATATGGCCCGTAACTTTTTTTTCAGTGGTACCAACTCGAAAAAATGAAAATATTCAAGAGACAAAAAAAACTGCGCAGTAGATGCAGGAGGTTTTTTTTTTTTTTTTTTTTTTTTGAATAAGGGAAAAATTCGGCCTTGCATGTGCTCTTATCAAAGCTCTCTCGGAAAAAATTCCTTAGGGCCGTATTTAGAGCCCGGGTCCCGAGTTTTCGGCGGGACCGAACTGGCTTGCGATATTCGCAGCGATTGATTAAAAAATCTCGCCGGATTTCGACTTTGTAGCTAAAAAAGGGACGAAGGCCCCAATGCTAAAGCCTTGAAAAATGGTCTTAAACAAAACAAAGAAAAAAAAAGGGACAGAAACCAGAAATATGAAAGGAAGGTACTTTACGGATATACCATTTACGTCGTTTTTAAAATAAGCCAGGGGTAGCAATTCCTCAGGTATTGCAAAATTCAGTCGTCCAAATGAACTAGGTACCTACATTTTGCAATCAGACGTTGTACGTTGTTTCCGCCACGCGTGTTTTGTTGCCGCCACCGCGGCAAAACAATGCAGACGTGAATTTTCGCAGCTCCAGGAGGAGCGTGAGGCGGGCTTTCCACGTGGGATGCTGAAGGTGGAAGGTTGGTGATCGGGCAACGCGGCTGTGAGGCCGACATGTATGCCCTTGGCTGGTCTTCTTTCTCGGAGGCTTTAAAACTCCAATACTACCAGTGTCTCACCACCCATTTAACCCCCCCGGCCATTGGTCTCTTGTTCCCTCCACTTTTCTTGCCTTCCCACTCCGTGACTCCGGCTTCACAGAGGTTTCCTTCCATCGGACCCTTTCGGCCTGGAAAAGAAGAGAGAACCGTTCGTCTTTGCACCGCCGATGACCTTCGTTTGCTTTATTTTTTCGCGAAGCATCAATTTCTTCACTGAAAAACTTCATGAATCGATTGTTGAGGCAGGGTGGTCACACTGAAAAAAAAAAAAAAAAAAAAAAAAAAATCCAGCCGTGAAAGCCGTACTTACAGGCTATATGGACATACTGTCCGGTCCGCGTTCCGGGTTTAGAGTCCGAGAGTTCCGGGTGTAGCACCCTGAGCAATCGAGGCCACGGCTCCAGCACTCGGAACTTTCGGCCTCTCACCCGGGACGGACGGTAAATATGTCTATATATCCCGAAACTTTTGTTTTCAGTGCAGCGACCGGGAAAACTGGTTAAAGTCAGGGAATGCAACTCGACCGGTATTATAGGTAACTGAAGGTTACTCTGAGATGTTTGGAGATGTAGAAAGTGTTATGCTGACCTCTTGTTTATCTTGCAGTCACTAAAAGGTTGGAACCTGCAGTTTTTGCCTTCGACGGGCGCTTTTGTAAACCATGCTCCGTTCCCCCGGAATTTTTTTCTTTTTAAACTTTGAAAATTTTCACCCCAAGTGATTTCAAAAGTGATAAAGCAGCAAAATATCTCGCAAAACTTAAAACTTACAAAGTGACGTCACCGCTCCACGTCAAACGTTCAAGTCGGACATTTGGTGAATTGTTCCTGCTGTCTCCCTCGAGCAACCTTGATATCTTGGAGGGATACCACTATTCGGTCACGTGGGAGCTCGGGTTGCCTACACTAAAAACTGAAGGCAAGCTGACAGTGAGGTAAAGTCATCGCTCCACGTGAAACTTTCGCGAAACTTGTTTACAGTTCCTCTTCGCAAATCTTATCGGAAGCTGTATACTTCCACTGTTTCTCTCCCATCTTCTTCGGAAAAATTTTTGGAACACGTGAGTACCACCTTCGAATGTGTTTTTTAAGTTTATGCTCTAGTGAGTGTCGTAAGCTGTTTCATTTTTTCTGCTCCAGGAAATTTAAGGTAAGTCAGTAAGTTTAATTTCTACCTCATGAGAGTGTTGTTCAGAATGGAACTCATATCACAATTTAATAGATAGGGGGAAGTTGCGTATAGAAGCCCATAGACGTGCACGCCATCTGGTATTTTTGCACGGGTCCGACACTGGTCCTCATTCATGCTTTACACGACATGCTTAAACATTTTCGTCGAAAAAATCCAGTTTTCCGACATAGGTAACTACTAATGCCCTGATCACGATTTGCCATAAAAATCTTCTCGTTAAGTTTGCAATTTTCTTAATCATACTTTAAAGCGTTATTACAACGCTCCGATGCGGAATTTAAAAAAAAAAAAAAAAAAAAAAAAAAAAAAAAAAAACTATACTAAACACATCAGCTTACGCATTTTATACTTTAAATACGGCGAAGTCACTAGCTCTTTTCGCCAAAATGTTCAGACAGGCGGTATCGTTCCTGAGCCCCAGTCGTTTGGGAGTCCCATATCGAATATGGGACTCCCATGGGAATAGAGATGTTTGAGGAACGATTATAAATGGACCGCGTTTAGCGGAAAGGAACCAAGTCAACCAAGTCATATCAGCTATTGCCAAAAACTGGGCTATTTATTTTTTTACGAGAGGACGTTTGTGCGGGTTTATTTGAAAATATAGGGATTTGCTTCGTGATATGCAGAAAATTCACTGAAATTTGGTCAAAAATCGCAGAACCATTTTCATGTAAACATGTCCAATGACCCAATTTTTGGCAATAATTGATGCGGCTTGGTCCTTTTCTGCTTAACGCTGTCCAAGTACGACCCTTATTTCCCGACATTTCCTCTTTTCACGTGTTAAGCATTCCCGGTAGAAGAACGTATTTATCTTATACACCCAGACCTAGTGACGTCACCGGCGTGCAGTTCGTATCTCTAGGCTCGGCCCTGCCACCCATTTCAGCACCTCGATGGGGCCCGCCTTCGATTGAGACGCATGCGCACAAGGAGATGATTAATCTCCCCGCGTGCTCGGAAGCGCACCTGCCGCCGCCGCCAGAAACACCATCGAGGCAAATGCCTGCTCTGCCCGGTTGCATATGCGTCAGGCGGGACGAAACGCCGGGAGTCCCCGAGGAGGATTCAATTCACATCCATGTTCACCTGTCCTGTCGGTCTTGGTGGTCACTTCCAGACAATCGAAACGCTTCGATGCATCGACGTGACGATGACGTACACGCGCGGCGTAAAAGCTCGAAAATCGATGGACGGGGCAATTCATCAGTGCTGCCACCTAAGAGAGAGCAGCATACAAGCTTTCAAACGTTGCCAGATTCCCTCCAATGAAAAACTTAGGTACTCAAAAAATCGAAATTATTTTACTTCAAATTTTTTGTTGATTTTGCTCGCAATTGAACCTAAAATATCTGAAAATTACCATTTAAAAAAAATGCAAATTTTTTACTAAAATGAATATTTTATCGCGGGTGATTTGGCAACGTCTGAAGGCTCTTACGGTGTTTTTTCCTAGCGCTCGGACGCAGAGCAACTCCAGATAATAAGCTTTGAAGAGTGACGAGGTTCCCGCGGCGGGGATGGGAGGGTGGTGGAGGGGGGGGGGGGGGGGTGAGAAGCGATGGACGAAGCGCCGCGCTGCGCGCTTCGCCGCGGGCGGAGGGAGTGAAAAATTGATCAAATATTTATCGCCGGCGGGCGCGACTGGAAGTAAAACGATGCCTCACAAAAACCCTTTGAAGCGAGACCTAACATCATTACCAGCAATATTTCACGCTGTACTGATCCGAGGCTCGCCCGGGGCCTGGGTCAGCGCTTGCATCTTCCGAGATGGGTTCCTTCTCTTACATTTCCATTACAATAGAAAACATTTTATGTTCTTGCATATACTTTGTAAAATGGTATTTTCCCCCCTCCCGTCGCCTCCCCGCGCCGCTCTCGTCTCCCCGCGGCCTCGAGCCGTTACCTCTTTGCAGCTTTTATTTTCCTTTCTTATTAATGAACCAGTTTCAATTATTCTTTGAAGGCATTGCCGTCTCCGTCCGTTTTGAGGGAGCATGCGCGGGCAAGGTGGGCGTCGGCGAAACACAATCTATGGGAATGGAACTTTTGCCGGAGCAAAGAGAAGAGTTGGACTACATTTTCCAACTAGGAATTACTACTTCAGGCTCATTTTTGGCGACATCGTACTAACGAAGAAATTGCAAAAACGCGTATCTCGGTTGTGGTGGTTCAAAGTCTCCGCTCCTCCTCTATATTTGAAAAGGAGATAAAACCTATGTCATGGATTGAAATATTCACAGAATTTTCTCTACAAGGAGAGGAAAAATCACAAAAGTTTCAAGGAATGACGTATATAGTAGTTTTCCACGCAGAGGCGGATCCAGCAATTTGGCAATATCGGATTTCCTCCATTTAAATCTATATTAACTAATCGATTCTTGTCGGAGAACCTGGTTCCACCAAGAATCGATACATTTCCATGGGTTTAAATTGAGAGAAACAATGTTGCCAAATTGCTGGATTCGCCAAAGTTTCCACGTAGAAAATGAAGTATGAAAGGAAATCTGCAACGTCGCAAATCGAGATACAAGTTCCTGCAGTTTCACCATCGATATGTTCCATGTTCCAATGTGTCCATCGAAGGTCAGGAAAACACTCATAACTCATAACAACACGAAGGGAATAATCAGTTTGGTTATGTTGCCGTGCTGAAGAAAAACGCCGTATGAACATCCGGATGCTGCCAGATTTTCTCCCTATAAAACATAAATTTTGTAGGAAATTTATGATTATTATTCCTTGCAATGATCAGATCCTGTAGATTATATTGCCAATAAAATTCTCTAAAGAAACTGGAAGAAAATATGTACAAGTTCGCGTGAAAATTCGTATTTCATCGAAGGAAATTTGACAACGTCTGAAGGCTTATACTACGTTTTGCCTCAGCACGGCAGTTTGATACACCTACTCGTTTCCGTATGTGCGATAGGATAGGAGATATTCCCCAACACTAAGGACGCCAATGAGCGAGCGGCCGGCGCCACACTGCCAGAGGGCGAAGAGTGGGAAATAGGAAAAGGAAGGTGGTAGAGGCTATCCTCCGTTGAGGGACAAAAGAGGATATACGCGGAATAATGCAGATTTACGGGAGAAAGCAGATAGATAATAGGCGGACGCGTCGAACCGTGAATGTCTGAACGACGGATGCTGCGCCAATGAACAAGGCGTAAAACCCCCTAAAAGTTCAAGCTCAGACGCTCTCCTTGACCTGCACTCAACACCGTTCGAACTTTTCCATTGGTCACCGATTTGTCCAGCTTTTTCTTGTAGTATCTTAAAAGGTTGTATTCATTGGCGACTTCGCACACAAAAATGTTATTGCTTCATCGGCGAGTGCTTCGTGATCTAGCTGAATTTGCAGTATTTTTAATATTTTTTTCGGATGTGGGAAATAGCATAAAAATATATTTGAAAGTATAAAAATGAAAGTGACCTCATCTAGTGGCATCTTTCATTTAAACACATGTATTTTAACATATTAGGTTATTTGGTCACTCCAGTAGTTTTCCACTTATAAACAGGAAATTCATTAAATTTCAGAGACTTGCAAATTCTCAAATGTCTGGCTCAGTTCAAGAACAACGTATATAATCATTAGTTTCCCTATGCAGATAAATGTTTTCACGAGTGAGCCAGAAATTGTAGTTCCTAATTGCAAAATGAAGTCCAATTGTTCATTGAATATCTCCTTCTTTTTTCGGCCCTAACATAGTTTCACATGGTGATTAAGGAAGGTTGATATAGATCTTCAACAGTGCATCATAAATAAGGACGATCTCGGATCTACGGATCTCGAGTACAATTCAGCTGTTCAACTTTGGAAATGGGTTTTTGGGTGGATTTACAATGATTTTTACGAATTATACGAGTGGTCCTGAAACATTTTGCCACATTCGCCGTTCTTAGATCAGAGAAGGTAGGGGCGCAGCCCACATTTTACGACGGCAACGTTGTTGTGCATTCAATCAATCAAAGCATTATTCGGAAAATTGGCAATGTCGTGATGAAAATCCTCAAAAGCCTTCCTCTTCGGCACAATAGACAACGCTGGAATTACGTACAGGCGTAGAGGAAACAAGCAAAGTGCCCTTAGTTATAGTGTGGAATGCGACGAGCAAATATCATTACTCCTGGATGCAACTATTCGAGCTTCACGGATGTCCGTGTTGCATACGCACGGAGTTGAAGGCGTTTTGACTGACCCGGCACTCACCACTTCACTCACCCGCGGCGTCGCGGCGCCTTGCCAACGGTGGACATTATTGCTAGAAGCCAAAATGGCAGAGCGCTTTCAATTCTTCGTTTTCAATACAAAGATACATATATTTCAATGTTAGAGGTGAATGGAAAGCTGATTTTCTTGCAAGTTTTTCCCGTTCTTTAAAAAGATCGATTGCGGGCTCCAATTGACACTTACAATGGAGGAGCTTGGAGGACAAGGCGCATAAGTGCAGTTTTTGCTATTTCGAGAAATACTTGTTTGAATTTTCAAAATTACGGCGGACAGTAAGTTCAAACTGACTTTTTGACGCTTAAGAATTGGAATTTGGGAGCGAATTTTCAGAGTGTCATTAAGATAAGTTTCACCTAAAATCATTAATATCTAAATGTTTTCAAAAACTGCACTTGTGTGCCTCGTCCTGCAACCTCCTCATTGACAGGGCAACTCGACGAAACCTTAAGCTTTGATAGCGGTAAGGACCGAAAAAAATCTGCTGATTCCGCTTCTGAGGTGCCGTGCCTCAAAATATTCGCGACTTCTACTCCTGAACTTATTCGTAGCGTTTTTTTCAGTCTTGGCGTCAGACGCTCCTTTAGGTTCCGTACCTTAAAGCCGCAATTTTTCCCCGGCCCGGCAACCCGGGAAAGGGTAACAGCAGACAGTAGCTCATAGCTGACGAAACACAGGTTAATAGCGACAACGAGGGCCTAGCTCAGGAAGACTTGATTCTGGGTCCTGTTGATTGGACTCGAAGAGAACTCGCCGCGGGCTCCGAGCCCCCCCGCAACCCGCCCGCCGTGCTTGCCCGCGAGCGCGCCGCACCGCCAGCGAATCGCGGCCCATTCAGAAAGAGCTGAGTCGTTGCCTTGGACGGTCACGGTGCTTCGCTGTCAGTCAGTCCGGTAGGTATCCACCTCGCGCCGCGTGTTTGTTCTTGCTTTCCCGAAACCTAGATTGTGATTCTGTTCGAGTGTTTTTGGCATTGTGTTCGCAGCGAACCCAGGATTATCGTGTTGTTCTCGACCGGCTTCGCACTTGTTGTGTGTCAGTGGTGTTATACGCGTCTCTCCGGGTCTTGATATTCGTGCGTGCCGTCGCGAGAGAACGTAAATCTCCAGCGACTGTGATAAATTTCGGGTTCAGTGCGCGTCCTGTTGTTTTGATTCGAGTGTCAATCAAGTTTTCAAAATTTTTCCTCACGATCTCATCCGTGTTCCATCTATAGCCCTGGAGTCCAAAGGAAGCTTAACCCTGGAGTTGTGTCAAAAAAGGTCAGGACTAGAAGCTTTTCCTTATTATCTGTAGCAATTACAAATTTTTCACAGCATACTTCAGACGTTATTCGCTCGACAACTTCCACCTCGGTTCATTTTTGCATCGCCAAAGTGTGCAATTAACAAGCACACGGGTTGGACTAAGTTATTCAAACAGTCTGTCAGATTACTTAATCAGATTTAAAGCTGGAAAAATATGCCCCATTCTGGATTAGATTATCTGCTCGAGGAAAATTCTAGGTACTCACATTTGCGTTGAATATTAGGATGTTCACGACAAGTACCTACGTACCTAATTTTAGCCGGTTCATATTTTGGTCAAGGTGACGGTAAAACAGGTTGTGGAAATATCAGACCACCTGTGGGCACACCGATTAGAATCAAGAAGTACAGATATTTTCGACGGTGAATCCACGACATTACTTAAATTGGTTTGCAACGTCCCAGATTTCCTATCTATTCACTGTCACCGAAGGATATCTGTTCTCACAGTTATTTTGCCTTTTGTGTAATGATATCGCGTACATGAATGTTTGATGGACTATGGAAAAATTTGGGATCTTGGTTTGCGCGTCGCACGGTGGATCGAAACCTGCAAAAAGTCGGACATGGGCGATTCTCACAAATAGTCATTTCATTGATGTAAATGTCTTCCCAAAGAGTTATATTTTATGATACAGGTATTGGTTTTCAATTTTTTAACCCCAGTTTAACGCACACAGCCTCCTAAAGTGGCTCAGGCGGCACTCGAAAAATGTTGCCTCACTCGGGACAAACCGTTCGCCTGTTGGTATTTCCCTCCGATAGATTTATGACAATTTCTGACTAAAGTAGCTTGTCCTCCTCCTTAAGTAGAATATATTTCACTAATAACAAGTTAAAATATCGCTATTTTTATAAGCGGTATTCTTGCTTAAAAGTACCCTCCTCAATACCGTAAAAATAATAATATAGCTAGACTTTTAACTAGCTATTTCAGCGTATTTCAGGGAAACCTTTGTATAGCAGTGTTAACTGATCCCTGAAGATTCATTATCAAGAAAAATTGGCTGCTCCAAAGTGCCCTTTTGGGAATAAAGCTTAAATGATTTTGAAAAAGTGAAGTTCATAAAATGGTGGCTCGAGAGAATTCGAATTTCACAGGTCTGTGGCGAATAAACACCGGGCATTTGATAGGTGATCTGTATGTAATTTTTAGTGCTGAGTCCGAAAATGACCTTGGTTTTTCTCCAACACCCACCGATTTTCCGGAAAATTGAGATTTTCCACTTAAAATGGACTTTTCGGGAAATGTGATTTTCCGGAAAACTGGTGCATGGTAAAGAGAAACCAAGGTCATTTTCGAATCCAGGAGACAAAAATACATGAGAAAACATGCCTTGCGTGGTTAAAAAAATGTCCACGTTGTTTCAGATAACGGGGTTTTCCTCTCAAATGTCCTAATCGACGCATATGATACTGATCCGTTTGTTTTGCGTCTGAAAAGACGGGAAAATTATATCAAGTTGGTGTCTAATGGAGCATTTTTCATCTACTACTTGATGCTAAAGTCAAAAATGGCCTAAATTCTTTTCTATCTTCTAACTATTTCCCAAAAACTCGCGTTTTTTGACATCGGATTTTTTTTTTTTTTTTTATGTTTAATTTCTTCGGAAAATTAGAAGTTAATAGAGAAAATTGAGGTAATTTGAGCTTCAGCAGCAATCATTAAGCCGAAGAAGCTCCATTAGATACCTAAGTATAAATAAAGGCAGTGTACAATGGTGACTCGCGGGGCCCTTAATTAGGAAGGCTCGGATAATACATGATTTGTGTTGATTGATGTGTATTTGATTTGTATTTTTCTCTCATATTTTTCCCCCTTGTCATTTTCTTTTGTTAGAAAGCTAAAAAGGTGCCCCAGGAATGAAGGGGAAAGGAGATCCTCTGTTTTCCTCTCAACATTTTCGGATTTCTATTAATTCATTTTTTGGGGGAGAGGAGGGGGAATGGTAAAAGAGATGAGTAATATACGTTTTATATACGATATTTAAACATTTTACCGGAGAGAAAAGTCCATTGAACACTTAAAACTTCGATTGAAATGAGTGTAGAAAGTTTAAACTTATCTGTTGTTAAACAATATCTCTTTATTTATCTGAAATTGTGCCAAAATACATATCTAAACCCAATAATCAGGAAAATAGTCATCAAAAATGAAATCTGCGACGAAAAATACATAAGAATCATGTATCCTGATTTGTTTTATGAGCGCAAACACTACGTAAATGAGCAAACCAAGTCGCGTGATGTGCCATGTCCGGCCTGCCCTATGACTCGATCCACCGTGCGTCGCAGACATCCTGTCATGTACTTTATTTTCCAAGTACATAGTTGAATAGTCGACGTCATTTTTTAAAGCTGGCTCGTCTTCCAATATCCCCGAGACACGACAATAGCTGATTAGGTATTACCGAACTCGCGTCCCCAAGAGCGTCTCAATACATGGCGTTATGAATTTACATTGGGCCAAAGGAAATTTTCTACGGTTAGGGCTTGTCTATTCGAAGTTTTACGTTTATATTTATTTTCCCGTCAAATTTTCCTGTAATGGGTGAAAAATATCTTCATTTCAGGATTTTCCTCCGTGAGTCATTTTATTCGCAACCCATCTTTAATAGGGTGATCCAAGAGTCGCGAACCGGCCCTTTGACTCTTAGGGTTCTTGCCCCTTTTCAGAGTGGTCCTTTTAACATTTTGGAGGCTCCCAAAAGTTGTCTCTTTTGACCAGGGGGCACTTAAAAAATGTCAAGTCTATCTCAATTTTGTCGTTTCTCACAAAAGAACGTAACTACATTTGAATATTGCCAAATCCCCCCCCCCCCCCTCGCAAATTTCATTTAACCAGGAGTATCTTGGACATTTTAGCCGAAAATTTTGATGATTGGGAAAATTTGACAAATTTCGAACGACAATTGCATAGATACTGTTTTGCAAAAAAATTAATCGTTTGAAACAATTTTTCAGTCTTGGAATGAAGTTACGTTCCTTCGTTTGGGAAACGACGATTCATTCAAAATTTATCAGGGCGAGTTCTGACGTTGGTGGTGCGGGATTTTTGGACCACCCTGTACATACGTTTTCAAAAACAATAAGTAGGTATCCTCTGTTGTGTGGGTATTCGGTATTGGGTCAAGCCGGCGAAAAATGCCCGTTGAAGAGCACGTGCTCAATTCGTGGAAGCGGTCGGGACGGGGCGACCCGGGCGATATTGCAACGGCGCCGAGGGTTGAAAAGGAGTCCGCGGGCTGTGAGGGTGAGGCGGGTCCGCGGGAGGAGGCAGGGGGGAGGGGGAGGTATAAGTTGAAAGGAGAAAGGCTGGACGGAAAGGGCAGCAATAATATCCCGGCCCGCGGCGACATTGCACCGTAATACATCCCCGAGGCGATCCACCGCTGCCATGCCGCCGACCGATCTCCAATGCCGCAGTGCTCTATGGTAATCCTTTTCCCTTTGCCACAGTGTTGTGCAATTTCGTGGAAAAATAAAATTGTCGAACATTTTATGGATGTGAGTAGCGATTTGAAAAATACGATTATGCATCGAGAGTGCCGGCCAGGGGTCCATAAAGTTATCTGCTTTCAACAATGGAGAATTCGCATTCAAATTTCTTGTTGCTTTATGTGAAAGTGCTTACTTAAAAAGCTGATTTCACAGCATCTTTTATAAATTTTTCTGATTTGGGAAATAGTATAAACATAGATTGAAAAGTTAGAAAATGCCCCGCCCAGTGACGTCATCTGGCAGCAATTCCCATTTAAAACACGTATTTTGGCAGACTATATCATTTTGTCATATTTTCTCCAATAATTGTTCAATTCATGAACCGAGGGTATCCTCGTGATCAGTTCACTCAGTAGTTTCTACTTAAACACGAAGTTCATCAAATTGCAGACACCTGCAAATTCTCTATTTAGGCGTTGGGTGGAAAAAGGGCATTCTTTGGTTGCGGTACCTCAAAATCTTCAATACAAATTTATATTTTAAAGAGTAGACATTCAATAAATTTTCTGAAATTTTTCATTTTCAGCGTCTTAAATTCATGAAAAAAATTCGGTGAAAGTTTTAATGAATTCCATTAATTTGTTTTAATCAAAATGGGTTAAACTGTAGCGGAGATTGACACCGCAATCAAGAAGATAATGCCCTTTTTGCACCCAGCGCTTCAATTTTGCGCCGGCTGAAAAAGTGCTTGCGCTGAATGCACCTTTTTTAAGAAAAATTCCAGGACATTCCAGGTCATTTCGGAAACTAGCTCCTATTTTATTTTCTTATAAGAAAAAAGAATCAATATAACTACGCCTCCCAAATTTCAGGAGGGAAAGTACAGAAGATGGTATAATTTTGATTCATTTATTTACCAGACTTTAGTGTGTTATAGTTTCGCCTTTCGCCGTTGGACCAAGCAAATCATAAAGTGTTTTTAAGCTTATGATGTTACAAATTCCGTTTCGCATTTCATTTTGTCGAGAGACAAAATTTCAGATCGTTTTTGATCCTACTTCCGTGCAATTCGTCACAATTGTGCTTTGAAAATTTTCCTTTTAAACGTCAAATTTAGTTTTCCCAACAGAAAATAATGAAACATCCTAACAAAGGACGACTCCTGAAAGTAAGTCGAAAGAAACTCTACGTATCATGTCTAGATACCTAATTCCTTAGCAACTGCGTGTGCCGTTAACGTTGTAATACGTAATTAATGACTTTTTCGGAACATCGACTATGTCGCGAAAAAAATCAGTAATGGTTTGTTTCATCGGCTCAATACGCAACGCTGGAGTTAGGTGAAGGTGTAATAAGAGAAACAATCGAGGCTTCAGTTAGCGTCGCACACGACGGATACTAAACTATTTTCATCATAACGCCTTGATGCAACTATTCGGGCTCCATGGATGTCCGCGTTGCATACACACGAAAGTGAAGGCGTCTTGACTCTAGACACTATCCGCCTTACCAGCGGGGCTCAGTGAAGCGGGAATTTTACATCGTAGGCATTTTTTCAGAACGGCGGATTTGCGGCTCCGCCGTTGCAGAAATGAGCTCATAATTTGTCGTCTTACGGAGGAAAAACGGCGCATAAACGATCGGGTGCTGTCAAAACTCTCCAGAAAAAATCAATTTTTTAAGAAAAAACGCTATTCTTCTTTTCCTGGCGATTTTCAATCAAAATTAAGAATAGAATCCTCAAGGTATTTTGAGAGAACAAAGCGCTCTTGACTTGCCGAAAATCTGATTTCAGGAAGAAATTTTGCAACGGTGCACGATTTTTTCCTGAGGAGGATGAAATTGCGGTTCCTAGATTCCATAAATGAGCTCATAATGTCCGTGCGGCTCCTCCAAGACCGAATGGCGGGAAACGCAACGGTTTTCTACCGTTTTACGGAAAAGAGCCGTAAGTGCATTTAAGCGTGATCCACAATTAGCACATGTTCTTAGGTGTCTCGGGGATCATTTCAAAAGTACACTCACTGTTCTTTTCCGTAAAACACGGCAGTTCTGGCTCCGGGCGGCGAGCAGAGGTGCCCAAAAAGCTTGCGCCAGATGATCTACAGGGTGTCTCAGCGCTTAACGGTCACACCGCAAGACCGTGTCTTGCGCTAACGTGTGAAGGAAGAACACCGTATGAGCCTTCTGATGTTGCCAAATTCCCTTTGATAAAATATAAGTTTAAAGGCAAATCTATGAATATTTTTTCTCCGATTATGAGGCAAATTTTTGGCAATCATATCTTAATTTTCCGACAGTTTCAAGAGAATGAATTTGTGATTCTCATTTAAAAGACATGGGAGAAAATTTGGCGCCTATCGAACGTTCATGACACTTTCCCTCAGCACAGCAGCATGGGTAAATTACACTTGTTTTTCTTACGCAGAAAGGCCCTTAGTTGGAATTGAGTAAATCCTTAAAACAGGGGCATGGAATTTTGTGGAAAGGCGACCCGAAAAATGTGGAAAACCGGCGCCCGGGCGCTTGAGAATGTGAAAAGTTTGGAAGATTCTGCACCCCTGCGCAGGGGTGCAGAAAAGGCTCCATCACGCGCCCGCCCGAGCGCATGAAAATGTGGAAAAGCCCTAAAAATGTGGAAGGGTGGAACATTTTAAGGGGCTACAAGTCGAAAATCAAAGGAAAACAGAAGAAAGACGTCATCTTGTTATAGATTGGTGGGAAATTTTGTGGAAAACTGATGAGAAAAATGTGGAAAGCCGCCTGGCGGGCGCGCGAAAATGCGGCAACTTGGAAGATTCCGCACCCCTGGCTCGTGGGATTCAAAGGGTTAGTTCCTAATAGAAAACTCATTTAAACTGAAAGATAATTGCCTTGAAGGGACTCATTTTCTCTCTTCAAATCATAGAACATTTCAAGCTCTTGTTTTTAAAAAGAATATAGGTATACTAATTTTTAGAGTGCGGGCCACCCTGTGCGGACCTGAACGTTGTTTGTAGGGAACGGCGCGGCGGGGCGGCTTGGCGAAGAGGCGGCCTCGGGATCGCCGGCACGAATTTCGTCGGAGATTGATTGATTAACTGCAACCGCAGAGCGCGCACCGTGGGCGCTTCGCATCGCATCGCGGCGGGTGCATCCTATAACGCCCGTTAATTGCACCGCGATTACCGCCCGAGACCGCTCGCCCGCTCACTCGGCTAACGAATTTCGGTATTTTCTGCCCCGGCCCCGAACCCCACCGCCTTCCCACGTTTTCCACCTCTCCTCCGCCACCACGTTCTCCAATCATACGCAAACGTACGCACGCACCGCGGCTGATTATCGGAATGCATAGATGAAGCTATAGACAAAGAAGAGGGATGGAGGAAGGGGGGATTGTATTGGTGGAAGTGGGTGGTTGCAATTGATGAATGCCAGGGTTGTCGGCAGTCTGGAAAACCGGGGAAATTAGATAATTCGTTGGAAAAGTTAGGTAATTTGTGACGACTGGGAAAAATCAGGGAATTCGTGGGAATAGTCAGGGAGTTTGCGACGACTGGGAGAAATCAGAGAATTCGTGGGAAAAGGCAGGGAATTTGCGAAGACCGGGAAAATTCAGGGCGTTCGTTGGAAAAGTCGGGGAATTTGCGAGGACCGGGAAAAATTAGGGAATTCGTGGAAAAAGTCAAGGAACTTGCGACGACTGAGAAAAATCGGGGAATTTGTGGGAGGAGTCAGGGTTGATACATCTGCCAATCAATGAAACATAACACCGATCCTTGATCTTCCAACGGTTTACCCTTTTTGGTTATTTTTAAGGCTTGTCATCTATGAAGCAGCTACTGAATGCCTTTTTCCATAATTTGATTTCTGAACGAGAAAATTTTGTCCGAAGTGCCGCGAAAGTCAGCGAATTTGAGGAGGGTGGGGAGGGTGGTAATTTTGTTTGAATGGCAGAGAATGTCATGGAAAGAAAAGGGAATTTGAGTTTGACGAAATCATGGCGAAAGTGGGCAACCCACGACTGAAGCACTAATTTTTTAAGGGCGGTTCGGAAGTACTGAAAAAGTGCGGAAATTCCGTAAGAAAGTCCGGAATTTCATTCATTTTTTGTCTTTTTGTCACAATTTGTGCGAGAAATTGAAATATTTAAAATTTTTCGAATTTCGTCAAATGGAGAGACTGTAAAAGTACTGTAAAATTACTGATTTTTGGCCAGCTTGTTTTAGTAGACACCCTGAACAACCACCCGTTTCGACCAATAGAATCGCTCATTTTTCCTTTCATCTTCTTTGTGCGTAGCTTCGGCTATCAATCTCAATAGTCAGCCTACATTATAGAGGTCCCATTCCGCTAGGCCGTGCCTGTTCGTGGGACAGGGTGCGGGAAATGGGAGAGTGTAACGGTGTCGGTGTGACAGGGGCTCACACCATAAATTCGGTGGGTGCATCCGACTAATGGGAGAGGACACTCCGACAACGGTGTCGGCGCACCATAAGCACCATAAAAGCGTGTTCCCACGCGGTTCAGCGTCTCGGGGCTCACCCCGCCTGTGCCCGGGCCGAATCGCCGCGCCGCGATTTCGTATCGAGTACGGCACGAACGGACACCAATCACCTTCCGCCGTCCTCCAGCAT
The DNA here is from genome assembly GCF_918797505.1 of Bemisia tabaci. Classification (NCBI taxonomy): domain Eukaryota; kingdom Metazoa; phylum Arthropoda; class Insecta; order Hemiptera; family Aleyrodidae; genus Bemisia; species Bemisia tabaci. The sequence goes on from NC_092794.1 coordinate 50,289,880, forward strand.
CCACCGCATCGTTGCCGCGCAACAGCCACCACTCTCCCGTCTTAAAAAGGATGGATTCCGTTAATTTTTTGGACGTAGAACTGTGTATCACCATTGCAAGGTGTCTACAAGTCCAAAAATAGTACTCATTTTTTAAGGGCGGTCCGGAAGTGCTGGAAAAGTGCGGAAATTCCGCTAGGAGGTCCGGATTTTTTATTTCTGAGCGAGAAATTCAAATTCTTGAAATTTTTCAAATTTCGTCAAATGGAAGTACTAAAAAAGTACTGCATTTTTCTATTGAGGAGGTAGCGAGATCAATGTTGTTATCCTCGCATTGAAAGGCACAGCCACGTACTACGTTTTTACATTTTTAAATTTTTTTTTACTATTTCATCCAATTGATGAACGCTGAGATTTCAGCCGAATTGTTTTGGTTATATTCGTGGAAATTAGCCTCGTTACCCGCTGTGTAAATGGTTTTATTATTGTTCAAGTGCTCATTAGATCGCGATTGTGTAGCTAGTTGAACTTAAAGACACTATTGAGCTTCGAATTTCGTGATCGGGTCATGTTTTTCGCGATTCGCGCCTATATATAACATTTTTTTAAAAAAAATTTTGTGGCCTGACGGTACAAAGCACTGGATTTTTTTGATGAGATGAGCTCTCGTTGACTTTCTCTCTACGCCGCTCCTCTGACGTAAGGGCGTATCATAATTCTGCGCGAGCCTTTTCCTTAAAACGCCTTGCTTTCTGGGGCTTATGTGGAAATAGAGTTACGCTTTTATGTCAGAGGAACGACGTTATCTTGTCAAATCTACCAATACAAAAGTTCAACAATCAGTCTTCAGAGGGAAGTAATAGAATCAACGGAGATGAATATCCGGCGTAGATCAGCTGATATTTTAGAGGGATCGCATTTTAGAATGAGAAAGCGCGATAACTCGTGGGTATCGAACTGAGAGCTGTTTTTAAGGCAAGCTGGCAGCCGTGTCGGAGAGCGATTTAGAAGGAATTTTCCTGGCAGGTCCCGCTCATCAGAGCGCACGATTAGCCCGTGCTCAATGGGACCCCAGGTTCACACGCTCCACCGAGGCTTTCGCGAAGGCCTCCACTGGGTTTATTGGTCCCTCGGTGCAGCGGGACCTGTAGTTCCGCCCCCGCCAAGTTAGGATTTCCTCAAAAACGAAGAAGCCAAACGCCCGTTCGTGACAAAAATTAATACGCAACTTAAGCTAGAGCATCTGGGCCCTTTTTGCAGCGGAGGCAGTCATGATTCGTCCTTCTGAAACGGGGTGACAAGTTCTTGAAAATTCAGGGAATTTTATGTTGGAAATCTCTGTCAGGGTGACCAACGCCACACAGTGGATCGAGTCAATGGGAGAGGTCGGACAAAATTTGGAAACTTTAAACGCTTATAACTTCGTTCATACAAAACTTTGAGATTTTAAAATTGGTTCCATTGGTTTCCTCGTTAAATTTTCTTCTCCAAGCACCCCTTGAACTTTAGAATGTGACGAAGTAAACATCAAAATTCGCAGTCGTGGTCAAAAATTTCTTGTTCGCCCTCTCCGATTGACTAGATCCACTGTGCGCCAGGGAAAGCTTGGAAAAAGCAAGGAATTTTAGAAGACGTAGAAAGTCGAAAGATTTTTCCGGAGGCTGGAAAAATTTTTCCGCATTTGTAGAAGAGATCGCACCCAGGTGACTTTCGTTACCCAGACGAATAATTAGCAAATGTCCAAGTATCATAATGTCCAAGATTCTTAAAATAATACGCGTCTCGGGTCTCGTACGAATGCAGCACTGCGGTATAGCGCAAGGTTTACCTTTCCAAAAGTAGTCAAGTAACATCTTTTTTTTTTAAAAAAAAAAGAAAAAAAGGAAATTTTGCCGAATTTAGTCAGAAAATTGTTTGGGAGAATCAGGGAATTTTGATGAATCAGTTCATTTTTCACCCTCCTTGAGAAACCAGGGAAATTTGAGGAGACTTGTCACCTTGTGATACGCCTTTTCGAAATTAAAGTATGCGACGCTCTTTGTTTCATAGAATATCCCGTGTGTTACTTACGGCATCTCAAAAATTATAGTGAAAGTTATGCCCCTTTCGCAGAATATCCTTACTTTAAATTACGGCTCTTGTTTTCTCTTTGATCTGCAGAAGTTTAGATTACTAGGGGGCTCTGCCCCCTGACCGCTACGCGGCCCAACCCCCGAGAGGGCGCCTCGCGCCCTCAGGCCCGCTTCGCGGGCCCTATACGCATATGTATAGGCAAAAATGTTCTTCCATTTTAATACACCATTTTGTGTTCGAGCTGCATCGATTTCAAAATTTTTGACGTAACACTCAGATTTGTAAATGATGAGGAATAGCTGGATGTACATAATTTCACAGTCCACTTACTGGAGAAATTTCCATTTATTATGTTATTTTTAAATACTTAATTTAAAAAAAAAATCGGATTTCGACCGTTAAGAGTTAATAATATTTGGTCCGTCCCGACGCGACGCAGCGCCTGCCTTCTCACTTTGTATCTGCTGTTTATCTGCTGTAAATATTAATAGAAATTCAGCAATCAAGTAAATTGACCAATGCCACAAATCGAAGCCGGAAGAATGCAGGAAAAATTGAGTAAAAACCTTATACCTTGGACCTTGAACCTTGAACCCTGAGCGATGCACCGTTCCTCAACTCTTCGAATGAGGAGCCCTTCACGAGCTTTTCCATTGTTTTATTGTTTATTCGAGTCACTCAGGTAGAATCCCACACCTTGACGTTTCTAGCGGAAACGACATATCTCTCACGCTATTAACATTGGACTTAAGTGACATGAGCTTTAAAAGCTCTACAACATTAAAAGTTCGGGGTTTCATAATTTTTTGCACATCTACATCTACTACAGATGACATACATGTAAAGATCATCCTTATCGGTCCGGCAGTTCGTCAGAAATAGTGCTTCCAAGATTTTGCTTGTAGCTGTATAATATAGATGAGCGCGTGGGGCCCACCCTCCAAGGGAACACCTTTACGCGTCGAGAGCCTAGATACGTAGATAATCAGCACAGCCATCACAAGTTCCATGGAGAAAAAATAGCACGACTTTTATTGATTGGAAATGTTTCATTCCCCGATAGTGGTTTATTCGCCTTATTATTGGAAGCAGAACCTTTAGCGGGTGATCCCCCAAATCATCGCCATTTTTTTCTGAATGCGGTGTTCATGATCGCGAACCATGCAACAGTTCCTGCGAAACGCTTTAAATATCACCTGTTCATTTCGAAAGATTTGAGAGTGCCAAGCAAAAAGTTAGATAAAAATGGGGGCATGCCCGATTACAGGCGGTTTTACGTAAGAGACACAGGGATCGTAAAGAAAATTAATTGCACGAGATCAATTTATTGTTCTGCCGCGTCAATTACGTGTGTTCATTGGCTTTTTAAATTTATCCTATCTTTGTAACAAATTTTACTGGTCTAAGCGACAGATCGCGTGATAAGGTTTTTTCGCTGTTTATGAAGCTGCGGGTACTTACTTAATTTCAGAACGTAAAACTCCGAGTTGTGCTAGTTCCAAACGAGTGCCATGAGCTAATAACGTCAATCATGAGACTCTTGTTAATATCCTAAGTTGTTTTGAATTGAACACTTCAACCGTCATAGGTCCGGTGTGTTTTTAACCCTCTCGGCGAATCTTTCTCTAAAATTTTCGAAGATTACACCTTTGGCTAGTAGTATCAATAGCTCAATTGGGCGTATTTCTATCAAACGGAACTATGTGTATTATGACATGAGCCCTGAGACCCATTAGAATACACGCATAACAGGGCTCACGTCATAATACACATAGTTCCGTTTGATAGAAATACGTCCAATTGAAGGGCCTGGATGACAAGGCGCACAAGTGCAGTTTTTGCTAATTCAAGAAACAAATATTTCAAGTTTCAAAATTACATGGAGCCTTATGGCGAGAAGGAAGTTTAAACTCAAGTTTTGATGTTATGCTTAAAGTTGGATTTTAGTTGTGAATTTTTTTACAGAATATATTTTCAAACTAGGTTTAGTTGAGTTTATGAATACCTCAAATTTTTCAAGAACTGCACTTATATGCGCCGTGTCCTCCAAGCCAGCCCCTCTACTTTGAGTTTCTCCTTCTCGCCCTTTTGAATCAATTCTGGCCAACGCCACTGAAACATGAGAACAGCACTGGAAAAAAAAACACATTGGATCTAGAGTCCAGACTCTTAAAAACATCGACAAGAAAAAGTACTCTTGATCCCATCAGAATCTAGCTTAAATCAAGAAACGCACAAGCGGAATACGAATTTGCAATCGGACAACTGGACACTGGTCGCATGGAGCTAGCACGTCGCTCTTTCAAGCAATCCGTCGGTATTAGTGGAGCGTTATCCAACCGGGCAATTACAAATGTTACCTGCCATTTTTTACCGCTCCAACAGATGAGCGAGCCGATATTTAAAACGAAAAGTATAGAAGCAGGGCTCAAGAAAGTTGGCCCGGGGCTGCGCGCAATGGAATTAGTCAGTTAGAGAAGTCGGACGAAATATGGAAACTTTAAGCACTCATAACTCCGTTAATACAAAACGTTGTGGTTTCAAAAGAGAGTCCGTTGGTTTTGGCGTAAAGTTGTCTACGAGAAGCACTCCTTACGTTTTAAATTGCGACGAAATAAACATAAAATTTGACAGTTTAAGCAAAAAATTTTATGTCCGAACTATCGACATGTTTGTCCCACTGTGTGGCAGGCGGCGACGAAAGGTCAGAGGTAACGACGGCGACTCCGGAGGACAGTCCCGCGCCTCGTCAAGTCGAAACCGCGTATCTTCAACGCGAACCACCCCGACATACGCGGTTTTTCCGCAGGACGCCGTGCCGGCGGAACGAAACCGGTTCGTCTCGCAACCTTTGGCTATCTCCCAGTCCCAGACCCGATAGGCAGACACCCGCGCACGCGCTCGAGCGATATATCACTATCGATCGGAGTTCGATATATTCCCCGGCGAGGAGTTGAGGCATTCGATGCATCGATTCGCGGTATCAGTGGGGTGTCTCGCGGCGCGACCTTGGAGGCCCCCAGCCACCCACCGGCCGCCCCGTGGCGCTGGAAATGAAGAGGAGAAGAAAAGCGAAGGAGAACGTGGTAAATCACGTGGCCGACTGTCAAAACAGAAAGGACGCGGCGCGCTAAAAATGGCACGGATCCTTTCGGCCGACTCGTGCCCCGCCGCGCCGCGGTTCGGCGTTTGGAGCTGATTGTTTCTGTGCTCTTGTGGTAAGAACGGCACGACGAAGCTCCTGAATTGGCTAGGATTAAGCAAACCAGTCGTATGGATGTATTTGTGCCAAAGGGAATTATGTGTACATGAATTAAACAGGGCCGGATTTACATTTTTAGTGCCCTAGGCGGAACTTGAGTTGGCGTCCTAAAAGTAGGCGATCTTCCTCCTCCACCCAGCGGGAAAAGGAGAATGGTAGATGGGTGAAAGGCTAGGGAAAATAATCGATCTCCATCTTTGAAGAAACGTATCTCGCACAGTTTTGAGATACCGATGGACTAGTAGACAAAATGTGAATTGAAGCATTGTGACACACGTTTCCTGGCCAAAATTACACGTAAAGCACGATTCGCGCAACGTAAAGTACTGAAATCCACTCATAACTAAGATATCAAAGATTTCATTTTACATTGGTCACGGAAACTTTGAATCCCCCGCTCGCAAAAACAATAGTTCACATGAATCAAAACGCGCACTACAACAGTTTTGGCAGGCTTATTCTTAGTCCAGCACGAAAATTCCTCAATGATTTATTTACAGACTGAAATTTTGATTTTTCCTAAATAATCAAGCCAAAGGTTAAAATTTGAAGTATATCGATCGTAGCCAGGAAGCATCGCGCGAAAGCTGAAGATCCACCTCATTGACTTGACCCAATGCTTCCTAGCAACATACGCAACGCATTCATTTTGATAATAACGCCTTGATGCAACTATTCGTACTTCATGGACGCGCGTGTTGCGTATGAAAAATGGAAGGCGCTCTGGTCACTCTTGTATATCAAGCCTGCACGCAAGTCAAAATCTGCCGGGACTTTCGACTTAATCGATGCGATATTAATGCATCATTTTTTTTCAATTACCGTGATTTTTTTCTCTCTGGGAGCAGAATATTCTGTACTAATTGGACCGCGCTAAGTAGAAAGAAGCCAAGCCACATCTGCTATTGCCATAATTAAGTTTTCACATGAAAACGGTTGTGCGAATATCATGCTTTCAGTGTATTTTCTGTATGGTATGGGGCAAATTCCTTAAAATGTTCCAAAAAAAAAAAAAAAAAAAAAAAACCGCACAAACGCTCTCCTGTAAAAAATTAAAATGCTCAGTAAAAATTAGCAATAGCAATAGGTTCGGTTCCTTTCCGCTAAACGCGGTCAAATTTCAAGCTATTCTTTTCTTTTCGTATAATAATAAAATAGGAGCGGAAATTTAAAACACCGCAATGTAGATACGTGGTTTCGCACGTGGACCATGGATATCTGACGTCAGTCGGACGACGTCGAGAATCACCTTAAGCGGAGCGAGAGCGCGGGATATTGGAGTGGACACCCGGGATTGTCAATCGATCGGGGAAGGAAAACATAACCTCTGCGGACGCTAAGCTGCGGGGAGTGGCGAGGGGAGGGGGTAATTGAGCAAAAATATGCCCGGCGGCGCGTCGGGGCGTCTTGACGTCGCGTCGCGTCGTGGCCGAACGTCCCGCGGGCGTCGCGCGTCTCGCGTTGCGGCGCTTATCAGTCGAGATCGAAGACGTCCAATAATTTGCGAACGCTCGAGCGTAAATCCCAGGCCCGCGCCGCGCGTCGATCGCTGCCAAATGGACCTCCGAGCAGTCCGTCCACGATGTTCGCCAAAGTTTAATTTCTTCTTAACTTGAAATGCCGCATGGAAAAGTTTGAATTCCGGAGAAAAAGAGAGGAGAACGGGATATGTTGTATTCAAAGTGATGAGAAATGTCCAAGTCCACCATGTATCGAAACTTATTGATACGTTGGAGGCAAATAATCAAATCAGTCGTACATCAGGCAGTAAAATGGACCATATTTTGAAACCAGGAACTACAATTTTCGGCTCAATCTAGAAACACCTTTTTCTTCTTTTTTTTAAACCCTAATAGAGGTATAATTGGACCGAGTTCATTAGAAGGAATCAACCCACATTTGCGAAAAATTGAGTTAAGAATGTTTTTGAGTTCCATTAGTCGCATATTTTCTCCTGCCAAAAACTGAAAGTCGAAAAACAAAAATTGGTTTGTGAAAAGATAGGTTAAATTATAGTTTTTTTATACATTGAGCCTTATGCAGGAATAGAACTTTAGACCTTTTTTTCTCAGTTTCAACTTAATGTCGATCGGTTCGTTTCTGATGAGCTCGTTCCATTTAGAGTGATGAAAAATGTCCAAGTCCCTAATGTATCGAAACTTATTCATACGTTGCAAGCAAAAAATCAAATCAGGCGTACTTCAGGCAGTAAAATTGACTACATTTTGCAAACGGGAACTGCAATTTTCGGCTTAGTCAAGAAACAATGTGTTTTTTTGTTAGCTATTTGCGACTCTCTTGCATAACACGGCAGTATTGACCTCAACCGTGATTATAACTTAGCTCCTCTTCGTAAGGATTCTTAAATATACTGATTTAGTGGTCGATAAATTGCGACAAAATGATCAAAATCTAATTCGTCCGCCTGAATTTCGACTAGTTTTGCCGCGCTTTGAAAGCGCGGTAAAATTAATATAGTCAACCAAAGGGTTAAATCTTTCAAGTCGAAGTCATTTTTTTACTTACAATTGAATATATCTATCTATAGAATGACGTAGTTATCAAATCAGTCTATTTTAACTCGCCGGGTGAAGCGGGCTCGACGTGTAAACTTGTCAACGTGGCGGAGACGAGGAAGAACCAGTAAAGGACGGGACCCCGAGGCGGACGTGAGGGGGGGGGGAGGGCGGGGGCTGTGGGAAGACGAGGGCACAGTTATCCCCCGAGAGTGAACAATAATCGAAACCTGAAATCATCGGGGCAGTCATCGCTCATCGGTCGCAGCGCCACGCGTCACGGCGCTTCGCCCCCCCCCCCCCCTCCCCACGAGACGCTAAATTGCGGGGGAGTTCGACGCGCGAGGAACGGGAATGGGAACATGACGGTAAGGGCGGTTCCGCTGCACATTCCGGGGGGAACATTCGGGGCCAGATGATCGAGGTTGACCATGTGCTCAACTTACACGATACACATGGTTTAGCTGACTACATTTTGCAATTAAGAGCCGCAATTTTTGGCTCGGTTTGAAAACAACGAATGAGCCTTCAATGTCCGTTTGCAAATATATACGTCTACGGGTTAGCCAAAAATAGTAGTTCCCTATTTAAAAATGTAGTCCAATTGCAGGAGTCGATAAAGTTCCAACGATTTCGTGCGAACCGAAATAGTGCTTCCACAAAAAGAGAAATTGTTTTTCCTCCTTTAAATTGTAGTATAAGGAAACTTAATAAATACAATTTTTATGCTGGACGTCACATCTGAGGGCATCCCGCAATTTTCTTTTGCGTGATCGGGACCAATATCGACCCCTGCAATTGTAATGGGCCTGTTGCATGCAAGAGATACAGCCGCGCGAATAGACTTTTTATAGGTTAAATGACACGAAAATTACGATGGTCACATTAAAAAAGTCTGAAATACACTCCTTACTGCGCAATTTGCGTTGTTAGGAACGCGCTTTTTTCAAATTTCCCCGCGTCTGGGGGCAGTTTTCTAATCACCGGAAACGAGCAAACGGCGGGCTCGGTGATTTCTGGAAGATGCCGAGTCGTTGTTGTTATTTTTTCCTTCAGTTTGTTTACAAACCCAACGTGATCTCCTACAGTGGTTCATATACGCTTTATGCGGTAACCAAATCGATCAACTTTTAAATATCCAACGCAATCCTTCTACATTTCGTTTCACGATGTCACGAGCTCCGATTTTTAGGTTATGTTGTCAGTTTTAGTTGACCGGAAATAGCCGCGAGTTGCCGTTAATTGTTTCCGTTAGAAAACTGCCCCCAGACGCGGGAAATTTGAAAAAGCGCGTTCCTAACAACACAAATTGCGCAGTAAGGAGTGTATTTCAGACTTTTTTAATGTGACCATCGTAATTTTCGTGTCATTTAACCTCTGAAAAGTCTATTCGCACGGCTGTATCTCTTGCATGCAACAGGCCCATTGTACTTCTTTGTTTTGAAAATTTAAGTAGAAAAGTGACGAAAATTCAAAATTGATTTGGAACTTTGTTTTGCTTTTCAGGTACGTCATTGAAATTTTCAAAGTTCAAACTCTTGATATTGGAAGCCAAAATTTCTTTTCGGAGGTGGTAAGTAAGCTCCTGTTTTCATGATACTGCTTCTTATACTGTTGCTTTTCGTGCGGCTGCATATTTCTATTTGTCGCAGCAAGCAATTACCTCTGATTTAATCTCCTTGTAAAGTTGCATCTTATATTGTCGGCCAAAGTGCGAAATCACGTAAGTATCTCCATTGCGATGTTTCAAAATTCCCGCTCTGCGGGTAATTTTGAAACATCCATTTTGGGCGGAAACGTCAACCTTCCGGATATTAGACCTCCCTTCTTCTTACCGTCGTAATTTTTGCGCGGATCATGATTCGTCGATTTCATGTCGCCATCGCCTCGGCTCATTTCTTCGCAGATGCTCGTAATAATCGAAGGAGAGATTACACTCACAGCTGGAAATTACGCAGCATCACCGCTCGCGAGTGCGCGAGTACAGTTCGTGTCCCACCGTGAACCAAAACGGAGGTCGAGGAAGGAGGGGCTCTAACGTCCACCGTAATTAAATGGGTATTAGCCCAAAGATTGTTGCCTGATTTCATGCGGGATCCTCGAAGAAATTTTCAACGGGATGTCGGGGAGATCCCTCCGTAGTCCGTATCCTAGAATCCATTTATATTGATAGTAAAGACAATACGATTGGCTCCCGTATTTTAGGCCTCCACAGTGACACAAGCGGGAATAAAGATTACATATTCACTAATTGCAAAGCTTATAAACTGGAATGAACCGGGAAATCAGGGGCACGGCAAGGAACTAATGGAATAAGAGAAGGAACGGAGACAGGAATTCCGGGAATGAGTTGATCGAAAATTATGAAAAACGTTCTATTTGTGTAATTTTTATTCCCGTTTGTGACATCCATGAGCCGCGTCGTTTTTACTCTCTCCACAAAGGCACTCTAGCGTATCCATCGTCGGAAGTAGAGGAAGGCTCCATGAAAATTTTTTGAAAATTGATAAGTCTCCGGAGCAATTTTAAGCTATTTTTATCGGAAAAATCGCAATAACAAGTCGGAGAGGTTGTTCCATAGAAGGCTCACAAGTTTTAAATTTCCACTCTTCAATTTCTGGACTATTTTCCTCTGAAATGTGGTCTCCCGAAGTGTGTCCCATTACATTATTTTGACAATTGGACGTATTTCTGCCGAACAGAACTATAAGCGAGTGGGGAAGATGGGGTGTGCTTTAGAAAACTGCATAAGAAACAGTGTCAAAGTGGCGTGATTCCTTTTGGAGTAAAAGAAAATCGGGATTTTACATTTTGTCAAACGGAACTATGTGCCAACTGAATGCGGCACTCATGAGCTATGGGTGTGTGACAAGAACGTTGTGGACAGGGCTCATGAGTTAGAGAGCACTCCCATTCCGCGTTCGTGTGCGTCCCGTCGCACAGCGGAACGAACTTCTAGTAGAGATCGGAAATGAAATTTTTGTCTTAAAGTTCAAATTTTTATGTTTTTGTCGTCACAAATTCAATTTCAAAGGTCGTTTCTGATAGGAAATTTCACGAAAAAACTAATGGAACCACTCTTAATTTTTTTTGTAACCTATATATTTTTGAAAATATGAGCTTTCAATGTTTCCAGATTTTGTCCGACTTCTCTTATTAACTCGGTCCAGTGTGCGTCGTCGCGTCGCCGCCAACGTCACTGGCGCTTTATAATTCCCATTCATTCTTACTGCCCTCGACTAACGAGCACACCCCTTTTTTCCCAACTGTCTCTGGTCCCGTTTGGCAGAAATACGTCCAATTTGGCAGCGCTACCGGCCGAATAGCGCGATGCGATGGGAGAAAGAATACATTCACGTTTGGAGAGCGAGATGAACATGAAGACCGAAGACGGTCGCGCTCCGTGATCGACCGTTTACGGGACCGTAGATCACCGTATGGCGTATGGTCACTTCTATGCACGTTGCGGAAGCCTTCCCGGCCCCATTTCGGACCAACTTACGTACTGCCGAACTGCCATGGCGAATCACGCTACAGCTCTCTGTTCCGTTCCTGCCAATGGAATATCCGTGAAAAATCGTTAGAGGGCTATTCAATTTATTATAATTTAACTCACTCGCTCCACTTTTTTCACCCTCCCCCTTTTCGCACCAAGCGAAGGGTAGAGCTTTTACTCATTGGAGAAATTAGTTTCAGTTATGTCCACCAAAATAACGGCGCTCTCTCGGACGTATTTATGCTACACTGGAAAAAAAACACATTGGATCTAGAGTCCAGACTCTTGAAAACATTGACAAAAAAAATACTCTTGATTCAATCGGACTTTTGCTTGAATCAAAACGAAATCCGCCTAAATTAGGAGGCTTGGTTCTTGATATAAGCTAAATTCTGATTGAATCAAGAGTACTTTTTCTTGTCGATGTTTTTAAGAGTCTGGACTCTAGATCCAATGTGTTTTTTTTTCCAGTGTAGTAGGAACTGTACTCAGCGCAAACCTGACCACATAGTTCCTTTTTTGCGTAAATGTCGTTTCCCGTACGAACGAACGTAACTCCATTCTAAGGTTGCAAAATTGAATCGGACGATTCAACCTTTTACTAGAACATACCTGTGCAATTTTTGTCTCAAATTTGCCTGATTTGTGTAGGAAATCAGTAGGAAAATCAGTCACTATGTATCAATCACTGTATAGTCGGGTGACAAAGGTGGTGTGGGACTTCGCTGTCATGCTAAGGAAGAACGCCGTATGAACTTTCAAGAGTTGCAAAATTTCCCCGGATAAAACGTGTATTTTTGAGGGAAGTCATGCATATTTTTCCTTGAAATTTTCCCCTTATTTTATATTAAACTGGGTACAAAACTGTCTAAAAAATTTAAGGGAGAATATCCAGTTTCAGTTTCTCTGAAAATCCGTGTTTTATTAATGGAAATTTGGCAACGCCTGAATAATCATACGGCGTTATTCCTCAGCACGGCAGAATGGATCACACCGTAGAAGGGATTGTCGAATCCCCAAGAATACAAGCTGCCACCCGTCGCCAGGAGTTAACTGAGGGGTCTCTATTTGTCTCTGGAAAGTTATTACTGGATCTCGAGCGAGGAGGCGTTTAAGAGTGAAAGAGGTGAGGGTTGGGTAGTGGGTCGGAGCAGGAGTGCAATGATAACTTCTCAATGGAGTTGCTCGTGGAGCCGGGAAGAATTGCACGGATAACCTGCGAAAGAGACGCGAGACGCCAGATCCTATCACTAAGCCTCCTAATTGCTTTTTAATGACTTTTAAACATCCCTTCCATCCTCTTCGCCCCGCTCTCTCACGGATCTCTTCCTCCTTTTCAGCCGCCAAATTGTGCCTCCTCGTGCCCTCGGAGAGGTACCATATCGAATTTTCGGGGGATTTTAGCGGGAAGGAAACACAGTCATCCTTTAAATCGAAATGGCTTGCACGCAGAAAACTAGGGAATAGACCATCAGATTGGATAGGACGGTGACTTTGTCGTCGAGGACACTAGATTTTTATTTAAAAGAAGTATAAACGATTTCCCCGTTTTCCCCTCAATGTTCCATTTAAGAATTAAACCTCAGAAAATGCGTTAACTGGTATATGCAGTGCGACGGTCATTACAGTTTTATGGTATATTGAGGTGATTTTGGTTTTATGAGGTTTAATCATTTGAATGAAACTTTGAGGGAAAAGAGAGAACCTCTCTCGCATGAGTTAAAGGATTTAATTAAAAAATACTCAAAATAATTAGCCCTTTACTGCACTTTGAAGTAAGAAATTAACGTTTAATGTGTACGCCACAATCAGTAAATTCAAAATTCCCGCTCTCAGAGGTGCCAAAATTTACACAGGTCAAATTGGTCACTATGGAAAAAATTGACACTCTCGCGGAGTTAAGAATTCCAAAAAAATTCCTTCATAATCTAATGCTCAGTATTCCCAAGACAATAGCGTCGAAACACGATTCTCATCGGATTTCAATTTCCCAGTTGAAATTGCAATATGGGTAGATTTCGAAGTTCAACTTGACAACACCGGGCGGTTCTTTATGACTTCCGCCTCTAATAGTCTTTTCGAGTCTTTTTATCCGCTCAAATGCCGCCGCGCTGCCCTGCGTGGGAGGAGGTCGAGAAAAAGTTCGTAACTTTTCAAAGTTCCATTTGCAGCCACTTGACACGGGCTCTAATGACCGCCAGATGCAACACTCCGTTTGATAAGACTCTCAAAACACTTGGAAATTCCTAAACGTTTCCTGCCATTTTCTCATTTTCGACTGGAAGAAGTTTCTCTCGTTAAATCCGATTCTGCAGTCATCTCTCATTTTTCCAATATTCTACGTAACTTTCAGAGATGATACAGACAACTTTTCGATGATTTTTTCGCGTATTCAAGGAAACTCTATTTGAAAAGACTCCTAAACACTTGCATATTCCTGTAACCAGGAAGATGCGAAAGATTTTAATAAGTTTACAAAAAAGTAGCAAGCTCCCTTTTTGCCTTTTGCAATTTTTACGATAAGGAATTGTCAGGATATGTCTTATGATACAAGATAGTCAGTAAATTAAACCAAGGAATTATATTCATAGGTCTAATTAAGCATTAAGAAGAAGGTGTTATTCTCAAAAATAATCATACATCTAAGGCTTTGCTGTCAGAGTTCAGAATAAGAAAGGTCTAATAATTGTAAGTCAAACTGCCCTGAAAAAGGATTAATTATTATCGTATTACACTGATTTAAATAATGATGTAAAGCAGCTACCAAAATCAATCTGATGCTGTCAGACCGGTTTTGTAAAGTGTTAGATAAGTAAAGTCAAATGCCAGTCGGCATGTGCAGTGACATCAGCGATTCCATGTCGTGTTGTTTCATAGCCGGATGGTACCCATCAGAAAATTACTTCGCCTGAATACCAAGGATCTCACAAACTGCTCACAATCTTTTACACGTATGATTTCCGTCGCTTTAAAGCATTTTGTTGGGTCTTTTTTGTGTGTGTAAGGAAGGGACACATCATTTTAAATCGACAAAAATCATGCGTGGGAGTTTGTATCAAGGTAAACGAATGCCAGAACTCTCAGAACATCTTGATTTCTGTGCGATTTTTGTTTTTTAAGAGTATTTTTATTTGCTTCTAACTCTGTGTGCAACAGACTCATTCATATTCACGTCAAAACTTTTTCTACAAGAAAGAGTTTATGAAACCGAATAAGAGCAGAAAAACCTGACATGTCCGTTTCGATGGAGGATCGATAAGGACGAGGGCTTCGTGGTTGCGGTGCCATCAAGCGGTCAACCACCGTCCCAGACCATTATTTTTCCGTGCTAAAGAAAAACGCCGTATGAGCCCTTGGACTTTGCCAAATCTCCTATCATAAAACACTAATTTTCCAGGAAGCTTGTGGTTATTTTTCTTTTAATTTGTCAGATAATATCTTGCGAAGGTTAATCTATAGTGTCTGTGAATTTCAAGGAAAATTGCTCTTAGCTTTCCTCAAAAGTAAATTTTTAATCCGGAGAAATTCGACAACGTGCGAATGTTCTTACGTCTTTTTTCCCTGCGCACGACTAGTATTTCTCTCCATCAACATGTGCAGTCGTAAGTCATGCAGTGTGACTGAGACTGTCCCATGCACCGGTCATAAGTCGCAGCGTCAACTGAATTCATAATTAAAATGCACCAGGCGCTGTTGGCATTTCTCGCTTCTCGGAGACATTTCGGCCAGTTTCAGACATCGCGAAACCGTTTGCCTTACTCATTTCTATCGTCGGCGGGGAAAGGGATATTGGTTCACGGAGGCACAATTTTCTTCTAAGCAATTTAGGTCAAGTTTGGTGGAAAAATCGGACTTAGAGATTTCATCGGAAATCCACTAGAGAGTGGAAAATTGAAGTAAAAAGAGAAAGCAGAAGAATATAACTTGTAAAAGGAATTTTATTATCTACGTCCTTTTCATCTTTTTCCCTCTCTTTTTTGGAACTTTTACTCCCTTTCTTTCCTTCTCCTCTTCTTTTACTGTTCACTCTTATTCTCCCTCCCTCTTCGTCTTCAAACGCTCAAAATGAAGGGCTTACATAGAAACAAATTTTCCCGTCACTAATGTCCTCGTTGGGCTTCTCATCGAGGAAATAGGAATTCCGGTCCTCCCAATGGAATTCCCGTGTTTTCGGCGAAATTCAATGTAAACTTTTCCGAAATCAAGATGAACTTTCGGTCGGTTTGTGTTCTTCCTCCTTCAGTAACCGCTCGGAAGTAACACAACTTCTCTGTGACAAATGTTTGATTTTTGATTTTTGACTTTACAATTATAGTACATAAGAAGCTTAATTAAGCTTATGTACAAGTCAGATGTGTGATTGAACAGGAAAACTAAATCGTTACAAATTTTAAATCGAAATGTGGTTAAAACAAAGATTAGTTTTTAGTTTCTCCATAAAATCATCAGAAACAGTAATATTTCATGGCGTGTCTACGTTTCATTAAATTTTTCCAAGGAGCTCATCTAGGTGGCAGAATGCAGAATTTTGACAGAATATTTTCAGAAGTTTTAGAAATGCTCCAGGAGGCTCGTTCTTGAAAGATAGTTTTTCCTCCGTGTGGAATGAGCTGATGATCCGGCAACCCGGGCTAAGAGCCGAGAGACAAACGACGGTGGTTCACAAATTCCTGATAACAAGCCGCGGCGCGCTGGACCAATTTCGTGGCTCCCAACGCTAAGACGTTTCTGAATTTCCACATGAGCCCTGGCAAGCATAGAGTTGTACGGGCGGCAGGGTTCAGCTCAAAATGCAGTTACGCCGGACGATTCGTGGCGCCGGCGACGCGACACGGTCGTCGGTCGCTTGCACCTCGTGGGAACTCCTTTAATTAACCGCCCGCCGCGGCCGCCGACGTCAACGTTCAGGTTTCGGGAGCCGAAGACCGCGGTTCGAGCTTCGAGATCGCGCCGCGGGAGTCTTACCATCGATGTGCAGCGTGATAAACTGAAAACAGCACTCGGAAACCTCTTGCAGAGAAGGATAGGGCCTTCGAGGGTGTTACCAGGAAATCTTGGTTAGGCTTATTGGTAACAATGCAAAGGAGGGGCAAGCGACAAGGGCCGTCTTCTGAATTCTCCCATAAATGAAGAATTTGCATGAGCAAATTTTGTTGCTTCTTCTGAGGGTGTTTAGTGAGCTGAGTTCGCAGTATTGCATATAATGGTTTTTTGATGTTTTAAGTTGCATAAAAGTAGATTTAAAAGTGCGAAAATATGCCACTCTGTGCCGTCATCTGGCCTTATATCCAGTTAAAATACTCATGTATTTCAGCAGATTCGGTTATTTTGTCATATCTCCTCCAATAATTGTTCTATCTAGAAACCAAGATATTCTCGTGTTCAGTTATCGTCACAGTTTCATGTTAAGCATGAAATTCACCAAATTTGAAGCCCTTGTAAATTCTCTATGAAACCTGCATAGTCAGGAAATTCACGGTGATTGGGAAAAGTTGGAAAAGTCGCGAGCAGTGCATCAGCTCGTCGGCTGAGAGGATTAAAAGAACGGAGAAAATGTCGTAAAAGTGACAAAATAGCCTGTGTGGACTAATGATGATTTGTCTAATCTTCTCGGTGAGGAATTTTAGATTTCTTTGATCGGAATGTATCCAGCTGATAGTTCCCACACGGCTAAAGCGTTCGAAATATTTTAAACGGAAAATCCTCTCCATTTCAGTGGTGCTTACCGAGCCCAAAACTGAGTCCTTTGCGTGAGCGACAACAAAGACATCTGAGAGAGAGACAACAAATTTTCAGTCGTCGAGGATTTTTTTACCGGAGTCTGACACAAGGAATTAGACTGGAAAATGCGAGTGCTGGTTGCTGGCACAGAAACTAATTAGCGTCAGTTAATGAGAGAATATTAACAGGTCACCGAGTGGCCGCCTTGCCACACCACATCGTATCGCGTCCCCCTCTTTATTCAAACTTTCCTCTTCTTTGTCTACTATTTCTTCCTCCCCTTTCTCCTTCTTTCCCTACTTC
Source organism: Bemisia tabaci (assembly GCF_918797505.1). Lineage (NCBI taxonomy): Eukaryota > Metazoa > Arthropoda > Insecta > Hemiptera > Aleyrodidae > Bemisia > Bemisia tabaci. The sequence continues at coordinate 50,307,230 of NC_092794.1, forward strand.
TCTTTCTCCTTCCCTTCCTTCCTTCCATTTTCCTCTTCCGAATTTCCTTCCTCCTCTTCTTAATCCTCCTCCTCTTCATCTTCCTCTTTCTACTCCTCTTACTTTTCTTCTTCTTCCTCCTCCTTCTTTTACATCTTCATCCTCTTCTTTTTCTTCATTTTCTTCTTCTTACTCTATTCTCTTTTTCTTCTTCCTTTTTACTTCTGCCTTTTTTCCTCTGCTGCTTTCCTTCCTCATCCTCCTCCAATCATCTTCCTCCTCTTATTTTCCTTCGTCGTCGTCGTCTTCTTGTTCTTATTCTCTTCCTTCTATTCCTTCCTTCCTCATCTATTTTCTCATTCCTTTTCTTTTTTCTCCTCTTCTTCCGCTTTCTCTTCTCTTTGACCCTTACTTGGGCAAAGAAATATTCTCTAAGACACTTCAATCATAATTTTTCTAAATACGCGGTAATTGTTTCTGCTATTCCTCGTTTACTTCGGCAACGATGCGAACTTTTCGGCTGTCAGCTGAACCACTTTTCAGAATAAAAGCTGCTCCGAAAAAATTCCAGCGACGGAAGATTCTGGTCCGGCGGAGTTGTAAAAATTTTAATTAGTCTCGGCGGAATTTCACTCGTTCCAGGATTTTAATTATTACACGCATTTGCATCGCTCGATCGCACGCCGACAAGTTGCATTGAGACTTGTAAACAAGACTCTCGAAATAATGCACTCATGAAGGCGAGAGAAATTCCGACGGATTTTTAAATCGTGTATGAGGAGTGCGTTAAATTTTGACAGCCACGTTCGTCCGCAATATCACACATTCTGTCCCGGTTCTCTGCTAAAAGGAGGAAAATACATTAATTTAAAATCTGTTAAGAACTCTCCACGGATGCGGTGCCAAATCTCTTACACTTTAAAAATATTTCAAATGAGGGGCCGATACACTCCAACTTTAGGTCCTTTCTCACGTATGATATCAATCAATTTATAGCGCTCGATTTCCCTTTTTATCTAAATAAGGAGAAAATAAATGCTTTAATGTGATTGGAATGATACGAGAGACCGAACCGTAACCATAGACAAATTATGTTCCAAACTTCGCACTGTTATTTTCCCTCAGTGTGTAAAGTTTATATCGGCAGTCAACGCACAGGTATGATGCATATTGATGACCAAAAAGTTCAGCAAGTGGGTTGGCATTCCTACTTTAATTTGCGATCCTAGGATCTGGGTAAAAATAGGGCAAATCTGGATGGGAGGACGACCCTGTTCAGTACCAGCTTGCGGGGTGATTTTTGAAATCGGTAGACAAAGCAATAGGCAAAGGGCGTAAAGGGAAAATGTAGCGGTCCTACTGGTTGAAACGGGTGGTTGGAATAGACAAAGGAGGTGCAACCCACGAGGGACCCTACAGTCAATCTATTATGCTCCCTCTTACTCCATAACAATCACCCGTTTCAACCAATAATATCGGTCCATTCTACTTAATGTTTGTAAATGCCGCTCGCACAGCGCTCTTTGGTGCTCTGCGACACCCAGCCGCCAAACCTCTTCAGTGAGTTGGCACTCCCTTATTTCCTCTACAACCCGGCTCCTAGTCTCTCTCAGTCCATTCGCCCTTTGTTTCTTTGTCTACAGCTATGTCTATCAATTTAAATAATCAGCCAGCGGACCCATTCTGATTGAATTTCTCATTTCGCCAGGATATTACACGTGGAGGAAGACCCCATTTGTGCGAGCCTGGAGTGAATTCGGGGATCCTCCTACGTCGCCGGAGAAGATTTATCGATGCCATAAAAACCAGATTGACTACACTTGAATTGCCGAACAACGTGCTTCCAATTAGGCCCGATAAAAAGTGATCCGAACGCGATTTAGCCCCGAAAAACGGGCCATTAAATTATCCACGCAACGCCATCAATGCTGCCCAATTGCACGCGCGGTTCGAAACTCGACCATTTTTTCTCCTTTTTTTTTAAAAAGTCATGGTTGAAGTACTTTATAAGTGACGTCAGACATTACGTAATTCGTGATTGATTCCAAAACCTATAGGAATGAATAAGTTTTTAGACGGAAAATCACTCCGAAAGTTATTGGCTATAATGTCATTCCAGAGATTTGTGACCGTCGATGGATGGAAGTAGGGAAACTTTATATGAAGAGTATGGCCATTGGAGGATCCCTTTTTGATTGGTTTATAGATGTCTTAGAATTTATTACGTTCTCAGAAGAAAACAAAATGGCGGATATTTCGTATGGAGAAAAAACGTCGTAGGTGAGCGTCGAAGTTCAAGTTATACTGATCTCTGGAATTTTTCGGCTCGTGTATCCGAAATTGTTGGCCCAGCTGCCGAAGTTCGGGTCACCCATCTAAAGTTCGGTTGACGTAGGAAGGCTGCGAGTATAGAGAATCTTTATAAGTCTACCTTTAATTTTTCGGTTTGTCAGTGCACGACCACGAAAACCCATAGAGAACCTAGCGGTTTGAACCCATCATTTCCCTCTGGGTCCACTCCACAGGAACCACCCGTTTGAACCAATAAGATTCCTCAATTTTCTTTTTGTATTTTTTGTCTACCGCTTTTTTTTTTATCAATTTCAATAATCAGTCCGCGGTGATCTGTTTTCGTCGGAGTTCCCCCGGGTGGCAAAATTATGAGTGCCGGGCTGTCTTTGTCTATCGCTTTGTCTATCAATTTCAAAAATCAGTTCGCAGTGTTCCCTTGAGTGGCGGAAACATGAGTGCTGCGGGCCGATTATTGAAATTGATGGACAAAGCTAAAGACAAAGAAGACCAAAAGGATATGGAGGGATCCAATTGGTGGTAGCGAGTGCTTGCAATAGACGAAGGAGGTAGGTAATAGACTAACGGGCAGCAACCCACGAGAGACCCTATAGTTAGTCCATCATTTTCTCCCTTAGTCTATAGAAATCATGCATTTCTTCCAATAGGATCACTGGAAAATCCGCTCAAATTAAGAGGCTTGGTTCTTGATTTAAGCAAAAATCCGATTGAATCAAGATTATTTGGATTGCATTTTGCAATAAGGAACAACTAGCATTGCAATGTTGCTGTCGCAGGCAAATAGTGAAATCAGGCATTTTGTCAAATGCCTAGGCAGATAGTTAAATTTTGACGGTCTATACAATTTTTTGAATTTATGGCGAGGAGCTCGCAAGTTTTCAATATTCTTTGGAAAAATAACTCATCAAACCTACGAATTCTTCTTGTCTCTTCCTCTTTATTTGCCTCTCATATTTTTAAATGATGAAATCCTAAAAAGTCTGTATTTGATGACATACTGAAAATTTCCAGATAAGTGTCTGTGCAGGAGCTAAAAACGGTTTAAAATACTATTATGCGATGCAAATTTTTACTGAAAATTTTGTCTTACAGGAGAAATTAATTATTTTGTCAAAAATTAGGAAAAGAAGCAGAATTTCAATCTAAGTTAGAATATTTGACTATTTGCCTAGGCATTTGACAAAATGCCTAATTTTACTATTTGCCTGCGACATTGCTAAGATTGTGCAACTTCTTTTGTCTTGGAGGAAAAACCCGATTATCCATTGATGCTTTCTATTTTACTCGCTAAAAAATGTGAATTTAAGACAAAAATTACCATCTAAATTTCATAGTTTTTCACGATTTCCGCAATTTTATTGCAAAGGATGAAGTTGCATAATCTTAGCAGCATTGCAATGCTAGTGGTTCCTTTTTGCAAAATGCAATCCATTTTTTCTTGTCGATGTTTTTATGTGTCTGGACTCGAGATACAATGTGTTTTTTTCCAGTGATCGCTCCATACTCCCTATGTCTTCTTTGTCCATTGCTTTTTGTACCAATTTTAATAATCAGCCCGCAGAGCTGTCTTTGTCGATAGCTTTGTCTATCAATTTCGAGAATCAGTCCGCAGTGGTAAGTTCCCCCGAGTGGCGGAAACACGAGCGCTGGGCCGTCGTTTATGGGGTCTTCCGAGAAGCATCTCGGGGGAGCACTCAATAAATCTTGGAAGTGATCGATTATCGGAGGTCGTGAATCGGATTAATAGGGGGCCACTCTCGCTCGCGCGCCTTTTCGGGAATCCGCGACAATTTTACAATTGGAGCCGGAGTCGCCCCGTGCCCCCTCGCCCTTCCCTGCCCCCGCCCGAAACGGGAACCGTGCCGGGCGTCGGGGGAAGGGGGAGGGACGTTAAAACGTCGGGCGCGTTCACGACGCCGATGTTCACGACGACGACCGACTCGCCGCTGCTGCCAAAACGCGCGGAAAACCAACAGATGCTGACAAAATTGTTGAAAATCATATTTTAGAGTAAAGAGAAAAGTTGTCTCGACGAAATGAGACAGTTTTGGAATTCGAAAAATTTATTTTCCTGTACAATTTTTTTTTCTTCGGAAAGAGAACTTGTTACATTTTTAGTGGAAGCTGTAGACGCCTCTACAGGAATTGATCGGACCGCGTTCTAGAGGAATGAACGGCCGGGGTCTTAAGTAGGGTGCAGCCTTGGAACCAGAGTTTTCCAGGAAAATCGGGTGTGGAGAATGGGAAAGTTCCCGGGGGCCTCCAGTGTGAGTATCCCCGGTTTAAGTGCGTTGTTCTTCTGTCAAAGTTCCACGGGGAAGTAACAATGCCCGGGAAAGATATGTCAGCAAGCGGAGACAATTACAATTTTAGTTCAAATTAGCAAGTAGAGATTAGTATTATTTAAGTGCTGTACTAATAAAACTGTGCATAAATACATTTTAAAAACAAAGTATAAAAAATATATCTCATAAGCATCAGCAAGATCCTTGGGGATGGAAAAGCTTTCGTTCCTGAGGATGGAAAATTTCTCGTTCCTGGAAATGGAAGTTTCTCGCTCTTGGGAATGGGAAATTCTCGTTCCTGGGAATGGGAAATTTCTCGTTCCTGGGGATAGGAAATTTCTCGTTTCTGGGTATGAATGGAAAGTTCCCATTCAAGTCTATAGGGTTGCTACAGTTGGAGGAAACCGAGGAAGCTAGTTTAAAAAATATATCCAGGAAACTCAGGGAGTGTCTTCTTATCAGTACATCTTTTATCCCGATCCCTTGCCGTCGTATCCTCTTCGCTGATCCCTTATGTTTGGCCTGATTCGTCGTCGAAACGAAGGAAAACCGACAACATGCCGGGAGGCCGAAACTGGTGGGTGGCAGACAATAAAATCTAGTACACCGGGTGTTCCCCGGTTGATTAATAAAATCTTCGCCAATAAAAACCGAAGCCCCCCCCCCCCCTTCCCCGGTTTGCCCGTTGGAAAGATCGACCCGGCCTAACCTCAAACTCGGTTTTTATCGTCGACACCGGTTAATTTGTAGTCATTTGACTCGAAATAAGTGCTCCCCGCACGGATACACTTTCGAGAAGTAAACATCTTGTTTTTTGCTTCACTTTTTCTGCCTTGCTAAGGGACAACGACGCATGAACGTCTATTTCTTGCCACATTTCTACCAATTTATCTTGTCGATTACATTTTACATCCGACTTGCTTTCGTCGAAGTTCGAAACACCACAAAATTACGCTTATTAATAGCTAATTAGCGGAGCTGTGTTGGTCAGAGCGGAACTCGTGATACTTGCTGCTTCGAATTTTCTTTTGATTGCTCATTTCCAGTTCCAAGCGTTTTCTGCACGCACGCATCAAAGTAGCGAAATCAGTCAGTGCTGGGTCTCTAAAGCGCACTTTCAATGTTGCCCCAAACTGTTGCCGATTGTTGCCATTGTAAAAAAGTGACCACAGGACAGGAAGAAAAAACGGGCAAAGTGTAGAAAAGAGGGCAGAATAATCGAAAAGCTAGGAAAAAAGTGCATTAATGGAGATTGTGTTTTACATAACACTGTTTCAGCTTGTCTTCTAAATTCAGAAAATTTTTCCTGTTAAGTGTGCCTTGTCCGGATTTCTGGTTATGAGTCAACCGAAAATCCCGGACGTCTCTTTGATATAATAGGGGCACTGTTTAGAACAAAGCGATTTCTAGCTGTTTCATCGAGAAATTTCTGTCACGACATATTTGAACTTCATTCTACAATCAGAAACTACAATTTCTGGCTCATCTGTAAAAACACGTATGTATACAGGAAAACTAATGGTACATGTGTTATTTCTCACCTGAGCCAGAAAATGTAGTACCGAATAGCAACATGTAGTCAAATATCAGGTTGATTTGAAAGGAAATTCTTCTTAGTGTTGTCTGATCAGAAAATTGTAAAATGTTCACTCATGATCTCACAATTTCTTATGAATTTTATATGCCGGAAAATAATACAGAATAAGAGTGTATGTTCATCCAGAAGTTTTAGTTGCAATTAAAAGATCGTCGCACATTGTCAGTTGTTCATTTATTGAGAGGAGTTACAAAGCGAGATCGGTGAAATTCTCGGGCTGCTTGACTTTTTTTAATTACCAGGAGGAATTTTTACATTATAGTAATTCGTCTCGTAGGTGGTCTTCCTTTTCCTTTGCGGTGGTTCTAGATCGTGCTTAGTTCTCAATTTTAATCAAATGTATGTTTTAATTGATCTATTTAATCATAGTTTTCGTAGTTTCAGGGAAGAGCAGCATTTCGATCATCAGTAGCCTGGTACCGTAATATAGATAGCGGTGGCATGTTTACATGGTTATCATTGTTCCCTCAATGGTATAGTTTTGCTCTTTAAAAATTATCGAAGATGTTTCCTCAATCTCTTGACAAGGCAGGGCAATTCGAGTGAAGAAAATTGGTTGCAGTGAATCGAGTGATTAAGGAAGAATGTAAAATAGAATTATTCGTTTTTTCAGGTTTGGAATGGTGAAAAATCTCCCAAATGACGTCTTTCCCATCAACACTTTAAATATTCGAGAAAAATGGTTTGACTCCTATTCTTTGCTGATTTTAATCGTTCAAAAAATCGAGTCCGATTTTAACTTTCAATGGTATAATATTACATAGAAGCAACTATATATTTATTTAAATTACGCGGTATTACAAATTGTTTATCAATGCAATATTCTTATTCGGGAAATTTTGAGAAAAAAATTGCGGCTTTTTTCGTGACGGACGCTTCCACACGAATGAAACCCTTCATACATGATGGCATAAAGAGTTAAATAGTTCTGCAGAGAAGCATAATGCTACTTGTTTGATTATTAGTGCCAAAAAATCGATAACTCGCAATAAATAACTAATCCTTCTTCTGATTCGAGGTCTGCAGGCTGATTATTGAAATCGATAGAAAAAGAGAAAAAGGAGCGATCCCATTGGTGGAGGTGGGTGGTTGCAGTGTACAAATGAGGCAAGTGATATAAACTAACTAACGGTAACCCACGAGAGACCCTATAGCTAGTTCATCTTTCTCCCCCCTATTTTATAACAACTACTCGTTTCAACCAATAAGATTGCCATTTCGTCTATCGCTTTGTCTATCAATGTCAATAATCAGCTCGCTGGTCGCAGCGCTGCCCTGCCGGGAAAATGCGACTCGGGCAGGTTCACACGGCGCTCAAATCACGGCGGTGGATTGGATATTCACGAACTGGTCACGGAACGCGCATCTGCAAAACCGCTTATCTGTGCCCTCGAATCCTCATGGATTTACGCGATTCTTGATGAGCATATCGAGGACCGTGTTACATGCACTTGGATGACCGTAGCGTCCAACCACGGTATTGCACATCGGCTATGCGAGCTGGTTCCGATCATGGCCTCCGGGACTTTATGCTTAAAAAGATACGGTTTGTTAGTCATCGATCCTCAGATTGAAGCTCCCCGGATCAAAGTTCTCCGATTTGGCGCGGGAATATCTGGTTTTCTCTGACATTTTTTCAGTTTTGTTCGCGTTCAACCTCTTCAGTTTCTCGGTGGCACACGGAGAAAAAAACCTCGTGCGTGGGACCCGAAGTTTAGGTCATATGGATCTCTGAAGTTTTCAGATTGAGCATCTGAACACTTAAGGTCTAGCTGTCGAGGTTCGGATCACACATCTGAAACTTCAGTTCTTACATCTGAAATACTTCAGATGTGAGAACTGAAGTACTTCAGATGTAAGAACTGAAATTTCAGATGTGTGATCCGAACCTCGACAGCTAGACCTTAAGTGTTCAGATGCTCAATCTGAAAAACTTCAGAGATCCATATGGACGTATTTCTATCAAACGGACCTAAGCGCCATAGGGGGAGGAAAGGAGAGGGGGGCTTGGATTGGCGGGTGTTGCGGAACGCGATGCTCGCTCCTCCTATACTCGCAATGCTTTTCCGTGGCGCTTAGGTCCGTTTGACAGAACGCGCTATCCGGAATTCTAAAGTCTTCAGAAGGAACTCAATTTGGGGCTTAGTTCCGTTTGACAGGAATACGTCCATATGACCTAAACTTCGGGTCCCACGCACGATTGTTTTTTTCTCCGCGTATACTGAGGTTTTTTTGCCGGTACAAGTTCATGTATGTGTGTCGTAGGCAATTAGTAATCGCTGGCAAATTACAATCTGTCTGTGTTTAATGAAAAAATGTAAACCATCCACTTGATCAGAAAATTCCTGCAGAGAACTTCACGTAACCAATTATTCGGTTAGTTTGTATACCAGAAAAAAAGAGGAAGAAAAATCTAAGGTTGCGGTGGTCATAGTTTTGGTGGTCATAGTTTTGGTGGTCATCGTAGTTTCTAAGAAAGGGACAACCAAAGTATGAGAGAAAGAAGGTCCAGAGGAGAACGAGGAGTCGGCAAACGGGCAAGAGGGGTCATGACTCGTGACGTCGAAAAAAACGAACGAAGAAACGATTTATTCACCGTTGAGCGATTTCGCCGACTGAACCCGTTCCGATGACTTTTAACAACACATCTTAAGAGGCCCGGCCGTTGATTGGCCGGCTCCGGCCCGTGACGTCATGAGCGACGGAGTGCGTGATCTCACGATCGGACCTCCATTCATTCATGCGCGTTTCCGGTGAAAATTATCGTGCCAATTAAATTACCGTAGCTCATTCAAAATTATCGTGTATTAAATTACCGCGCGCGGGACCCCGAAGCGGGGGGTGGGGGGCCCATTACGTCGGTCGCTGGGCCCATCGCTCAGCGCGCGAGGGGCCCCGGACCCGGAGCCGCCGTTCTTTATGCGCCCCTAATTCATTTTATTTTACGTGCCCCCGTCCTAGCCCCGGCCGCTTTGAGACGGCCGTTCGCCGTTGGGAAGGGCTTTTCAATCTCCGCCCGGCTTTTACCGACGAGGGCTCCTCCTCCGCTAATTGGTCGCCGGGTCCAGGTGCCGGTTTTCGCGGGATCCTCTTCCACGCGCCAAGGCAAAGAGGCCTCGCAATCGTGCATCGAAGGCTTTTTATTTGCGAAGTTTGTCTTTGGGAATTCAACTAAGGGTGCAAAACTTCTCGACCACGCGACCTGGCGGGTCGTGTATAAAAATGGGAGGGCCTCGAAAACGGCAGTTTCAGTGGGGACACTGGTAAAAAAAAGTAGCTTGGATCAAGAGTCCAGACTCTTAAAAACATTGACAAGAAAAAATATTCTTGATTCAAATGGAAATCCGCTCAAATCAAGAAGCTTGGATCTTCGATTCAAGGAAAAATCCGATTGAATCAAGAGTATTTTTTCTTGACAATGTTTTAAGAGTCTGGACTCTTGATCCAAGCTACTTTTTTTTTACCAGTGGATGTTGGTAAAAGCTCGGTTTCTCTAAAACTACGGAACAATTCTGTGTTTTTCGTCGAATCGCGGTAAAAATCACGTATTTCTTTGCAAAACCGCAGCGTTTGATACGTACAGAGTCTTGATAAGTTCATATTTTTGAAATTTTTAAGGAAAAAGGGATTTTTAAAATGGAAGCGCCGATATGAAAATGAGAATAGAACTGAAGCGACTTTATTCAAGCAGAAACATATAGGTTGTCCCTTGAATCAAAATTCAATTCACTTGAATCATTCAGGCTTACGGGTTGATGATTGAAATCGATAAACAAAGAGGAAAAAGGGGAAATGAAGCGATCCTATTGGTGGAAGCGGGTGGTTAGAATCACGAACTACAACCCACGAGGGAACTTGTATGCAGGAAATCCATTATTTTCCGCCCTAATCTATAACAAACATTCGTTTCATCCAATATGATCAATCCATTTTCCCTTTGTCTTATTGGCCTATAGCTTTGTCCATCAATTTTAACATCAGCCCGCAGAGCTGGCTGAAAGAATGGAGAAAAGAAAGCTCGGTTCATTTTGAATACCATTTTTGTTCGGTTCTGGTTGCGGAAGTTACCGGTATGAGAATCGAATTTTGCTCAACTGAAAATTTCGGTTTTAGAACTGAAGAGGAGAAAGGAAAGAAACGCACCTAATGTTGTCTCAGGTTTCTGCAAATTGTGAAAACACTCTGAGCTATCAGTCGGGAGCGATTAATTTACACTTTCATTCAGACACTGCAGCAGGCTTCAATTCTAATATCTAACCAATTCGACAACAATGTTTCGACAGAGCGTGTAAATCCCAGTTTATGACTGTTTACCACGATTTTTCAAACGCGGTCACCTCAGATGAAACCGCGAGACGTTTAGTTTCCAAATGAACGCACGTTTTCAATACGCAGTTCCCGTTAACGTGACTCCTGCGTTATCGCATGCCTCTGTAACATCAGCAGCCGTATTTTATTGATTCTTACTTCCTGGAAAGTGACGTAAAAACTATAGAAAATCATTTGTTAATGCATAATTAAATATATTGTCAAGTAAGGGCTATATTGTTTAGTATCGTTCACAGTATTTTTGGCGGTGTGGAAAACCTGGAAAATATTCGCGTTTAACTTTAAGACACTCTGTGTTTTTCATATATGTAAACAATTGGATTCTTTTCAATTTTCATGGTTTTAAGATGATCTCAAGCAGTTTATTGGAAGGGAAAAAACCTTATTATACTGCATTGCCGAGGAAAATGTCGTATGAGCCTTTTCTTTATCGAGTCCTTCAGTGAAAAATAAATTTAAATGGAGCATTGTGAATATTTTTCTTCAAATTTTACAGACATTTTGTTTGTAATTTTATCTAAATATCTGAAATATCAAGGAAAAATATACATAAGTGTCTCCAAAAATACATGTTTTAACCGGGGAATTTTGGCAACTTTCGAATGCTCGCTCGGTGTTCTTCCATAGCTCGGAAGTTTAGATAGGCGGTTTCTTGAGAACTGGAAAGTTTCCACCTCGATTCGCTAGCGTGTTACACTTTTTCCCCTTTTCTACACGCGCGTTTAAGTCTCCAAGTATACACATCTGCACGCACAATGAGACGATTCATGTGGAGAGGAAGGCTTTTGATTATAGATTGTAGGTTTCTTGGGAACAGGAAAGTTTCCACTTTGATTTACAAGCGTGTTTCACTTTTGCCACTTTTCCACATGCGCGTTTAAGTCTCCACGTATACATGTCGTACGCATCACGGGACGAGCCATTTAGAGAAACTTTTGATTGAAACTGAAAATTTTGATGTTTATTTCGTCACATGTGTTTGCCTTATAATTTACTCTTATAGATAAGTGCTTTTATGGAAGATCCGGAAATAGTAGTTCCTAATTGCAAAATGTAATCTGATTCTAAACCCTTATACCCTGTTCAGTAGTTGATCCTCAGATTTCTCGTTGTGTAATTTGTTTCCATCATAAAATTTTGAAGCATTCGTTGCGTGTGCTTTAATTCATACTTTTGTCTATAGAGGCTCATTTGATTTTTAAATAGCCTTTTATGGACCAAGACTCTCTGTTCGTTTATTCCACTCAGTTTGCTAGCAAAAGTTTCAAAACCGGGTGAAAGTTCGGGACAAAAGCGTGAAATCCTCCGAACTGTTCTATTTTCCCGAGTCCACACCGTGGGAAGGCGCTTGAAAACCGGACCAACTTCGGCGCGCTGCGATTAAAAAGAAGAAAAAAACGGACCACGTCCAAACGTTCCGCAGTTCCACGTCCAATTCGTCGTTCCTCTGACGTGAGGGCGCATCTCAATTTTTCCATGAGCCCCGGAAGGCATAGAGTGTTACGGACAGCAGGTCTCAAGTTCAAACCGAGTTACGCTCTCACGTCAGATGAACGGCGAATCGAAGAGACAGCCAACTCGGAGATCCGAGTCGCTGTTATTCAATCAGCGAAGAAAGGCGCAGAAACGCGGAGTCAGGGGTTAGGGATAAAAAGCGACTAATCACATTCGGATTGGGAACGCGGGAAAGTCGGATGGGAGAGGGGGAGGAGGAGGAGAAGGGGGCGGGGGAGAGGGAGGGGCGGTTGTTAAGTGGGGCGGCATGAGTTTGAGCGGTGAGCAGTGGGCACCACCGCTAGAGTAATTGGGCCGATACTGATTAATGAAGGGGCACCGTCCCTGGTTCGTCGCTCGTCAGACGTGAGTGACGTCACGCGGGTACTCCGCGAGGTGCCCACTTATTTCCTCGTCCCGTTACAATGGACCGGTAGGCTAGGTTTTGGACCAAGCAATCTCATTAAAAGTTTTCACATTATGAATTATTTAAAATAAACATGCGTAGATAATTTTTTTTAGATATTTTATTCAAAGGTTGCAGTTCTATAGCTGGATGAAAAATCATCCCAACAATCTAAATTGAATACTATGATGAAAATATAGTTTTAAAAGAAAAATTAAAACATGAAGAATAATTGATTTTTACAGGGAAAATGCCATAGAAGCTCTGGAGAATTTTATGGTTGTTCTCAAGGAAATCCCAGGAGTAGGAGAGAACCTCGGTTTATCATCAGGGAATGATAACCTGTTGGTTGATCATTGAAACTGACAGACAAAACGATGGACAAAGGAGACGAAGGGAAAATGAAGCGATCCTATTGGTTGAAACAGGTGGTTGTCCTAGACAGAGGGGGAAAATGATGTACTAACTGCATGGTCTCTCGTGGGCTCCCATTCGCTCCAGTTTCTTTTTGGCAATCGCTTCGTCTTTCAATTTAAATAATCAGTCCGTAGGAGAGAAATCCTCGTTTCAATAACAACTGGTCGCTTGCACGAATAGGATCCCTCCATTTTCTCTGTCTTCTCGTTGTCTATAGCTTTGTCTATCAAATTTCAATAAGCATAGCGCTGGAAAGCAGGGAAATCAGGGAAAAGTCAGGAAATGAGCATAGTCAAGAATTCCAGACACTATGTCTAAAACATATTCTCTACTCTCTGCCAAGACACTCTACGTTGAAAAAGCGGGAATTCTATGGCGATCGTAGGACAAGGAGATGTTTCCCGGTTGAGAGGGACGAGGGGTTGAGGGAGGGGGGGGCAGATGAGGATCGATAAGCCTTGGAGGGTCCGGCTCATCGGCGATTGTTGTAAATCAGGGAGGCTCGTGTGGACGCAACGGACGCATGCGCTTGTCCGGGAGAGAGACATAAGCACTGAATGCTTGGCAGCCGTCGGAGCTCCGCGATGGACAGAATCAGCCGGCAATCAGCAGCGGCCGGAGACGATCAGTCAGGAGCCGGCTGATTCACTCGTCAGTCACCCTACCGGCCGCGGCCGTCGCACGATTAGCCGCCGCGCAGCACCGTGTTGCCGTCATTTCCGAAAGCGCCGTGCGATGAGTCGATTGACTTGCCGTTTAAATCCATAGAGAAGGATCGATTGTCAGGGTGTTAGTAGCGAATTTCTGAATAATCGATTATTTACAACGGCATCTAATGGAAAAATGTCGATAGTTGATGATCCTCGCTTTCGTCGCTGATTCACGGTCAGCGGGCTGATTATTGAAATTTATAGACAAAGCTATATAAAAAAAGGCGACAGGAAAATGGAGCGATCCTATAGTTGGAAGCGGTTGGTTGCATTTGGTGAGAGGGGTAAGTAATAGCATAAACAACGGCAACTGACAAGATACCTTACGTCCCTAGAGTTGTTAGTTCATCATTGCCCCCTTAGTCTACAAGAACCATCCTTTTTGACCAGTAGGACCGCTCCACACTTTTTACGTCTTCTTAGTCTATCAATTTGTGTATCAATCGTCAAATAATCAACCCGCAGGGTCGCTTCCGGAGTCGATCCCTCAGGAGGGTCTCCTCATTCGTTGGCTATTGATCCGTCGCAGACTAATTTATTTTCAAAGCAGGCATTTTGTCATGTTTTGAAGATCAATCAAATTTTGCATGCTTTTGAAAAACTTTTGAACTTTACACTACGTTGAGGGTAAAATTTGTTTAAAATACCAAAAGAAGATACATTTTCCTATCAATAATTCCCACATCTTCCTTTTTGAGACATATGGAATTATCATTGTCCCAAACCATGACAGGACAATTTTCCCCCTAATATTGCCATTTTCCGTGATTTTTTGGAATTTTTTACCTTCCTCCTTTTAAAAATTCCTAGTTATACGCCTCTGTCTTGTTATTTTCTTCTTCTTACACTTATCCTAATGTTTTTCTTTTCTGCTTGTTTCAGGTAAGCCGAACAACTAACATTACGCTTTCCACGTAGAATAGCTATGTTTATGCGAGCCTCTTAACCTAACTTCAATCGAAACCTGAGTTTGAAACCAAGGTTCAAATCACGGCATAAACGATACGGAACTAACGAAATGTAGGTTTCCGAAATTTGTGTTTGAAACCTTATTTTACACTAAAGACTAGGTTTTCGCACTCCGCATAAACGAACCGGAGGTTGAAATTAGTTGAAATTCGACTTCAAATGCGATTTTCAGGTGCGCGATCGGCAATATGGCGGATTTATTATCATAACGTTCGTAAACAACTGGTGCTTATCCCACGATTTAGCTTTAATTTTGCCATTATTCAACATTTTTTACAATCATAATTTTACTATAATTGTTGCTTAAGCACTTTTACGTGATTCCTTCAGTTATATGTGGCTTACTTATCCTTATTTAGCTAAACGTAGGACGTTATTTTCTAGTGAAGGTGTTTAGTGTCAGATGGAATCCAGGCTTATTACTGCTTTTTCAGATAATTCTTGCAACTCTAATCAACATTTTATGACTACAGAAGCAAAGCAAGCAAAGAGCTTTACAGGCTACAATTGAGTAATAGCCTTACCTACCAGTTCATCATCTGCGGAGAACTTTTTTACTGTATCCCAACGATTTGCCTAAGATTTCAAGATAAGGCACCCTGCTTCCCTTTAAGTAGTGCACCGAATTTTTTCATTTCAATCTACCGATTAAATCTAAAATCTGATCCAGTCAGAGCTGCATAGCTCTTGAATTTGTGTGTTATCCGTGTATCTATTTCCTGGTTGTCCTACTGGAAGTGTGACTCCAGCCACAACCGTGACCTGCTGACTTATTTCTTTGATCCAATCTCTAGTAAATGATGACTCAAATTCTGAAGCCATCATTTATTGAAACTAGTTCAAAGTTATTGCTCCAAAGTATCGTCACTCTTCTCATACTGATGCAGAAGGAAGGAGATTCTTCGGTGAGTGCTCTGTGATCCAAGATTTTCAATTTGAGATAAGAATAAGGTTTTTATTGAGGCGTGTAACAATTTTTGGTCGTTGAACCACTTGTCATAATTGAGCTTTGGCGTTAGAGATGCATCAACTGTGGAAAGTGGCTCTGCCTGTGCAAAAATATCTTGTGACAGCAGTGAATGTTAGTAAATGCGCTTTACAGATAGACTGAGAGCTCCAGATTCCAATCTACCTGAATAATTAAATTCAGAAGGATTTTTGAATTGAGTTCATATCGAATCTCAGTGGGAGAATAATATACAGTCTAAGCGAAAGAATATCAATGGTAAGGTTGGGTTTGTGTCTTAGATTAGTGAAATGCAATGGCAGGTTCTGAAATCTTGTTTGTCAGTTGCTCTTTACATGAGTCACCTTTGAAAATCAAGTTTAAGAAAAACACACATAGGTAGGCAAACAGTGGTAGGTAGCTTGCCTATTTTCTTCCTGTCTTGCTCATGGACTCGGAGAGCAGTCGGAAAGAGGGGTGAGAAACAGGATTTCAGCGCGTGTCTCTGGGAATGTGGAAATTCAAAATTTGTGAAGCGTCACCAGTTTGTTGAGATTGTCACCGTCCGTTGCCTCAAGAGGATTTAGACGCTTCTGCTTCAGCGATACATTGTTGACCTATCAATATCTGCTTATTTTGATCATATCTTGAAGGAGGAATTCCCATAAGTATATCCCGATTCTTTATTTGTTTCACTACAATAATGGCAGACATACAATCTTTACGACAGCATGGAGTGAAGGTGCGGTGCTTTACTGGATTAGCACTCCTACACTTTCAATGCCTATATCTACCTATTGTAAGATCATTAGAAGCTCAATCAACAACATGATGAATTTCTGCGCCTGCCATAATTATTTTTAACATCACTAAAAATTACCTATGGCAACTTTTCTGAACTCAGAATATAAGCTCGAGCATGATTTGGAGGGTTGTTGAGATTAGGTATTCATTCAATTTTAAAGATGAACGTAAAATGATTAAACATCTACTGTCATTTTTCCAACTGTTGCTCAGAAAGTCAGTAAAGGCTTTTCTAGTGAAGATGAAGCCTCCGCTTATATATTGTGGAAAAATTGAACATACACAGGATAAAAGAGTAATACCTAATAATTTATTGAATCAATTCATAGTGGAAAAATGAAGTATAGCTTGTGAAAATGGCGCCAACATGAAATTCAAGTTCAATCGAAAATATGCGCATAAACAGCGCCAAAATCGGAAAGTTTGATTTCCCGCGAAAGTCGGGTTACAGCGCCCGCATAAACCCGACGGAGGAAACTTGCATTACAAACTCGGGTTTCGTGAAACCCCGGTTTCGAGCCTCGCATAAACGTAGCTAATGTACCTAACTTCATCAAACACAGGTAAATACTCTCCCTTCTCCTTCCACCTTTAAACTCGGGACGACGGACACACGAATGAGCCTGTCACCGATTGTCAAGCAACTGATAAAGTAACTTGAGTTGAATTTGCTTTCCCGATTTACGATTCAGTCGATTTAGGTATTCTAACTAGCAAGGTAATTGTGAATTCTATTTTCTCTGTCTGTGTATGCATTTACTACCATGTGCTATTCCTAACTGCAGTTGCAGGCTCTACTTCAAGTCGAAAAGTTTTGTTGCACCCACTTCATCTCCTGTAGGACATCTGGCAGTTATCTAATTTTAATAATATCTAGTACCACTAGAGTTGAAATAAGTATGAACCCCTCAACTTTTCAGATGTGCCAACTTCCCATCCTACTTATGTATATTCAGCGATAGATCAGGTCATCCGTCAACATTCGACGGTGAGGGCGTGAGTTTAAAATTTTATTGACTGGTGTAATGTAATTCATTCAGCAGCTCAGACCTGTAAGTAGTAAAGTGGTCCATTTTTAAGTGTTTCTCGGAAGGAAAGGTCCAAGGAAGGTCCTCGTCCCTCCAGACGGAAGGGTCTTACTCTCACGAAAACTTTGTTCTGTTAACAAATGGTGGCTTATTTATTATAACGTATTTGAATGTCTGTCTCTATTGACGGTCATTAATTGTAGGTGGATCAATATGATGATCTGTTTCTCGCTTTGTATTTTTGCAGATCGACACTTCCGGAACTTGCGATATCACATGTGCATCGCGCTGCTTAGTGCCATTTGCTCTGTGCTCTTGACCTTCCTTGTTATGTGTGATAAGGACGTCGGGTAGAGAATCAATGGCTACCTTAATATCATCAATGATCGGAGTAAATTGTGAAATTATTTAAGCTTTATTTTTATCTCATTCATTGCTGACGAGCGATGGCCGATGATGTCGGATCTTTTGAAAAATGCATTTTTCTCCTAGAAGTAAAAATAAACTGAAAAATGGTGTTGTGTCAGTGCTTTTCTGAGAGTGCTGTTCTGTATTGATCAGCTATTAAATCATGGTGCTAATTTTTCACTTACGCTAAAGAGTGCTTAAGATTTTTTTTACAATGCACCCATAGTGTTTTCAAGTGTTTCTCTGTACTTACACCAGTTCTAATTGGAAATTTGGATTAATTGTTGTCAAGTGGATTTTCCTGACCCAGTGGATTACTGATTCGAGCAAGTTGGTGAGTGGTTTTTGTTCATTTTCTATTTTATTGAACATGTTTGCATGACATATGCACTCCACAAGTTGGGTAGTCGCCAAGACAACCTCTGTGATTAGGAGGGTACGTAGTGGGAACACCCACAGGTAGTTGCACGGCTACATCTAGGTAGTCGCACAGCTACATCCAGGTAGTCGCACGGCTACATCCAGGCAGTCGCACGGCCACATCTAGGTAGTCGCACGACTACATCTAGGTAGTCGCACGGCTACCTACACCGGTTCCATTTATGTACCCTCCTAGTCGCAGGGGTAGTCGTCTTTTTTTACCAGGGAAAGTGTATGGCGGGTTACGGAAAACTATTTTTCGCAGGAATAACGATCCCGCTTGTACATGTACAAGGTTATCCAGAAGTCACCTACTACCCCTGTAACTTTTTTCCTTATTGAGATAGAAGTTTGAAACTTTGAGAATGTTCCTCGGTTTAAGGTGGCAACTGTTTGGTCCCCTCAAAATTTTGGGGATCGGCCCTCCTGAGGGGGGCGGGGGCTAACTTTTTTTTTCAAATAGCAACTTCCCCTTTTGTCATACCTTATTCGAAAGATAATTAAAGAAGAACATTTTTGGCGCAAACCCCAGGTCAAAATGTTGATTTTTGACAAAATGGCGGCCGGTCAAAGTTCAAAATGGCGGAAATTTGGCATCTCCATTTTTTATCGGCGGATGAGTCTGAAACGACTCGGAATTCAAGGGTTTTTCGGGGCGAGAAAAACGATTGAGGCATTAGTTTTCCAGAAATGTCGGTCCTTTTCAAAATGGCGGCGGTTAAAATGGCAGCTTAGAGCGGGAAGTGGATATTTAGGCTGCTTATCGTCGGATTTGTATGAGACTTGGTATCCGGGAGTATTTTGGCACGAGAAGAACGAATCTCTCATTGGATTTTTGAATTTTTTAAAAACTTCAAAATGGCGGAAAAGATGCGAATGGCGATGGTGAATGCGGATTTTCCGTTATTTTTCCTCCACTATTTTGACGATATTCAGTGTTTCAAAAATCTAATGAAAGATTAATTTTTTTCGAGCCAAAAACCACCAGAGTATTGAATTTTGTGCAAATCCATCGGTAAACAGCCGTGATATGGATTTTCCGTCATTATATCGCCGCCATATTAAAGTTTTTAAACAAATTCAAAAATCCAATGAAAGATTCGTTCTTCTTGTGCCAAAATGCCCCCAGATACCGATATGTCGGTCCTTTTCAAAATGGCGGCGGTTAAAATGGCAGCTTAGAGCGGGAAGTGGATATTTAGGCTGCTTATCGTCGGATTTGTATGAGACTTGGTATCTGGGGGCATTTTGGCACAAGAAGAACGAATCTTTCATTGGATTTTTGAATTTGTTTAAAAACTTTAATATTGCGGCGATATAATGACGGAAAATCCATATCACGGCTGTTTACCGATGGATTTGCACAAAATTCAATACTCTGGTGGTTTTTGGCTCGAAAAAAAATTAATCTTTCATTAGATTTTTGAAACACTGAATATCGTCAAAATAGTGGAGGAAAAATAACGGAAAATCCGCATTCACCATCGCCATTCGCATCTTTTCCGCCATTTTGAAGTTTTTAAAAAATTCAAAAATCCAATGAGAGATTCGTTCTTCTCGTGCCAAAATACTCCCGGATACCAAGTCTCATACAAATCCGACGATAAGCAGCCTAAATATCCACTTCCCGCTCTAAGCTGCCATTTTAACCGCCGCCATTTTGAAAAGGACCGACATTTCTGGAAAACTAATGCCTCAATCGTTTTTCTCGCCCCGAAAAACCCTTGAATTCCGAGTCGTTTCAGACTCATCCGCCGATAAAAAATGGAGATGCCAAATTTCCGCCATTTTGAACTTTGACCGGCCGCCATTTTGTCAAAAATCAACATTTTGACCTGGGGTTTGCGCCAAAAATGTTCTTCTTTAATTATCTTTCGAATAAGGTATGACAAAAGGGGAAGTTGCTATTTGAAAAAAAAAGTTAGCCCCCGCCCCCCTCAGGGGGGCCGATCCCCAAAATTTTGAGGGGACCAAACAGTTGCCACCTTAAACCGAGGAACATTCTCAAAGTTTCAAACTTCTATCTCAATTAGGAAAAAAGTTACAGGGGTGGTAGGTGACTTTTGGATAACCTTGTATAACTAGTTATATATATACGGTACCGAGATTTCATCGACACTTTACAAAAAAACTGTCGAAGCGATTTCCTTCAAACTTGGCAAGAATGAAGCTAAGAAACACCTTTACATACCTGAGATATCAAAATTAGAAAAAAATGTCGCTGAAGCCTAAAAAAAGGGAGGTCGTTTCTCCCTACACTATTGCATTGGGGGTAGGGGATACGAGGTTGTTCACGCGCACTGTGCCGAACAGGTTCAATCCTGTCGCAAGACGTCACAGCATTGTAGACGAAATTCCAGGTTTAGGGGGCATTTTTCGACGGAGTATTGTGAAGCTTGGTATCCGGAGGGTATTTTCCGACGGGAAACTCCAATTTTTGGTCAGATATTCAAAATTTCAAAGTCCAAGATGGCGGCCGTGGCTTAAAATGCTACGTCGGTTCCTGTTCGATCGATTTTTGTGAAACTCTGTATCCGGGGGTATTTTTCGACGGAATATTTCAGGTATGGGGAATCTAAGATAGATAAGACGAGCGACAATCGGCAATCTCAGGAGTAGTAGGTAGTACTGACCCACCGATCAGTTTTCGCTCAAGTTTCTTATCGTCAAGATCTCACTCCTGTGACTCGAAGTGAAGTGACTTGTATCTCGATCTATCTGCTACACCAAAACAGCTCTTTTCAGGCAAAAATCATTAATTTGTAATTTTCACAAAAAAAGGAACAGTAGAGAACCTTAGTGGAAAATACAGAAACTATATTTGAGATACATATAGAAAATACGAATTTTATACAAGTATTGAATACATGCATTCAATGCATCTTACAAAGTGTACTTGGATACGAACGTATAGGTAAAATACTGCTCAAAATACGTAAGTACCTATTAGATTCGTATTAAATATGGTATTACACCATACCGTGTCTGATACTAGTGTTCAAGCGACTAAAGAGTACTCACTGCAGTGGCGCATTTACGGGGGAGGCGACCAGAGGGTTCGGACCCTCCCCACTCCCCCCAGAGCCCCAAAAAAAGAGAAATCACATAAGGGGAATCAAGGGAAAGGAGGAAAAATCGGGTGGAGAGAGAACACGACGATATTTTTGTCAAGAGGAACGAGTGGAAGGATTCGAAGTTGGAGGAAGGCCTCGGGCGTAGTCTCAGACATCGTCTGCGGGTCGCACCAGAAGTGCAAACAGATTTTAGGCGGCGCTAGGCGAAGTTACTAGATATTTTCCATCTCATACTTAAGACAAAACATTCCATTTGGCGGTCTTTTTGGGGGAGAATAGCGGAAAGCTGCTTATCATTTTTCATGACTGATCTTGTTAAAAAGTGGAGTTTTACGGGGTTAAAATCCTGAAACTTTTCCGGGGTTGTCCCCTAGACCCCCTCCACTGCACCTGAAGGGTAGGGAATACCCTTCCCCCTCCCCGACTTCCCGGAGAGAGGTTAGTCCCCCCCCCCCCCTCGAACCTTATCCTGCACACGCCACTGGAGTACTGTTAATTGTTACTTCCTCTGCTAGTGCAGCTTGAAAATTATTTAGATATGGTGCGCATCATTTTGAGAAAGCCATGCTCGTTAGACGATCAATAGCGCTCATCAAGTATTATTTCCTTTGATCTATCCTTTTATTAATGCCTTATGATGAGACATTTAGGATATACTAGTGTTTTTCATCTGTTATTGAATATTTTTCTTTCCTCCTTTTTTTTTTTTTTTTTGAGTTGGCCGAAAAGGAACAACCTCAAAACAGAGAGGAAATAATTAACAGTGGTGGTGAACGCCGCACACGGAAACGCGGAAAAGGACAAAAAATGTCCCTTGCTTCTTTTATTGCTGGCTCTGACCGCTCCGATTCAAAACGTGTATTTGGCGTCCGTTCGATGGCCTTACTGTGCCGCGTTGCCAATCAAAATTCGAAAACCTGTCTAATGGGCCACCAGACAAAGTGCGAATTAAAAAATCCGATACATGTTTCTTACTTAAGATTTCATTTAAAATACGATTCGGGCGACGAAAATTTCTGACATTAACTCATAACCATGATATTCCTAACTGAGACTGGCTGATTATTTTCTAACCGAGTTTTTCATTGCGTGCATTCAAACCTCACACTCATCAAAAAGCAAACCTCTACAGAGTCAGATCGCCCACTAAACGTTGTCACAGTGGTCTTAGCGGAATGAAAATATGACAATCTCAATCTTGGAGCTTCGGATCAGTTGTTGCATGTTGTTTACATTTTAAACAACACAGGGTAGGAAAGGAACACTGCTTGATTCCTTTGATCTGAATGTAAACATTACTGACGGCCGAAGTGTGGAATCACGCACCTCCGTTGGGGTGATTCAAAAGTTCCACTCTACTTTTACTTATTTCTTCGAAGAGAAACGAGTCACTTTGTCGCTTAGAATTTTAATAAAATACCCCCTGATACGGAGTTTCACAAAAATCGATCGAACAGGAGCCGACACAGCATTACAGGCCAAGGCCGCCATCTTGGATTTTGGACTTTTGAAAATCTAACCTAAAATTTTAGTTCTCCGTCGAAAAGTATCCCCTGATACAAATTTTTACAAAAATCCATCGAAAAATACCTCCTGATACCTGAAATTTCGTCTATAATGCTGTGACGTCACGCGACACGGATGAACCGGTTCAGCACGGTGCGCGTATACAACCTAGTGTATCCCTAATGCATTACTATTGGGAGTAACAACTTTTCTCTTTTTTTGGCTTCAGCGACAGTTTTTTCTAAATTTGATTTTTCAGACATGTTCCGGTGATCCTTAGTTTCATTCTTAACAGGTTTGAAGGAAATCTCTTCGACAGTTTTTTTGTAAAGTCTTGATGAAATCTCGGTGCGGTAGCTTGACATACATTTACTAGCCGTGATTCGCTTGCTATACGCGAGCTGTCACGCCTAGCCGGGGACGGGAGTGCCCTTGGACCCCCCCACTTCGTGATGAATTTGCGACTTGCTGCGCGAGCCGCCCCTCATTGCAATTGACTTTCAAAATCATAATAATAATGAGAAGACAGCATCTTCGTCACTTCGGCCACGGCTGCCATCTTGGATTTTGGAATTTTGAAAATTGGACCAAGAATTCGAGTTTCTCGTCAAAAATACCACCGAGAACCGCGTTTCACAAAAAATCGATCGAACAGGAGCCGGCACAGCAGTTTAGGCCACGGCTGCCATCTTGGATCTTGGAATTTTGAAAATCTGACTGGAAATTCGAGTTTTCCGTCGAAAAGTACCCGCCGATACCGAGATTCAGAAATATCGGTGGAAGATACCTACAAGAGAAAGGAAAAGAGAGAAAATCGAAGAAACACACGATCAGTTAGGCGAAAGGCGTATAAGATGGAACATAAACATACAGTCAAAAACGGAAGACAGTTTTGAGAAGGTACTTAGGTGCAGGCAAGCTAATACTACGTACGTGTAAGAAATAGAGGGATGGAAAAGTTCGCGAGGGAGGCACACAGTTGGAAGATCGAACGCGATCGAGACACGCGACACAGGACACACGGTGGCGGCTGTGACGTCACGCGACACGATTCACCCTGTTCAGTACGGTGTGCGTAAAAAACCTCGTATCCCCAATGCATTACTAAGCAACTTCTGGGTCTTGCGGGCGTCCTGGAAAACGTTCATGAATCAGAATAATTGTGATGAATTCCTCACTACAATAGCGAAGCGTGTACCAAGTTTATAAATAAAATAGCTTCTGCCAATTTTTTAGGGGGAGGGGGGGGGGGGGGGGCAGAGTAAGCCGGTGCGGCAGCTTAAATAGATACACACTCTGCTCCATTGGGTTCTTTCCGAGTCGCGAAGGGGACGCCCAGTAAAAGGGTGGCGACCAGGTGTTTTAGAGGTACTTCATAAGGGAGTGCCAGCTCCCTAAAGAGCTTTCAGAGGATAGGGGACTTTGGCGGCTTGGTGTCACAGAGCGGAAAAGAGCGCTATGAAAGCGGCTTTTATGTTTGTATATTCTGCTAACAACAGAAAAAAATAAGGGAAGTTTTCAAGCAATTTCGCTTAATAATTTTTCGATGAAAAAAAAAACTAGTTACGAATGACAGGAAGTCTGCATCAGTGCAATGTCGCAAACGGAGGTACGTGGTTTCGCACATTAGCCTGTGTCACACTATCAAAATACTCCATCAAAATGTTAAGGCCAAGTGCTGTGATTGGTCCGAGTCATCGAATAAGTCAATCACAATACTTGATCTTGATATTTTGATGGCTAGATTTGATAGTGTGACACAGGCTATGAGCCATGATCGCTAAAGGACTCCCGATGAAATCGAGTTCTTTAAGAAACGGCCATAAATGCGAACTCAGATACCTAAAAATGCTTGCTTTATCAAAAGCAGGAAATCGTGCATTCCTCTTTACAACTGGCAACCACTGAAACTTAAAAAAAGACCTCTCCCGTCCTCCACAGAAATCTTTTTTTTTTCTGGCTGAATCAGTGATACTAGGAACAAGTGCTGGCGGCTATACATGATCGCTTGAAATCTGTTATTTCAGAGAAGCTGGGCGGGACGCGTGAATTGTGTTGATGTACCAGACATGGTTATTGCCCTACCCTATTGGCGTAAGCAAGCGATCGGCGTCCCCTTACTGCCAATCTTGATAAATCCTCTTGCGCTCCGGTAAGGAAATGAGAGCATTGGGTAACTCGGTATGTTTTGATTAAAAACCTGATTCAATAAATGAGTCTCCGGGCCTATTTCATGTTTTCCTAATTCTTCACTCTCTTTCGTTGACACACTTGGGTTGCTTTAAATTGATGCTAAAAAAAAAAAAAAAAAAAAAAAAAAAAAAAAAAAAAAAAAAAAAATTAAAATGTGTTAAACCCTAATTTAAGGGGATAATAAATGGAGGAGAAATCATTAATATGAACTTTGAAGGATGGATTTGAATTCGGAAAAGTGCTAAAAATGCAACTTATCTGGCAACAGTAGAGCCCAAGAGGGACGAGAGGCTGCCTTCCTGGGAAAACCCATGATTTAGCCGGAAATGTCATTAAGACAAATTGGTTCCGTTTGAAACATCCCATCCCACCTATGATAGTTACCCGACCTGTGTCGTCAATTCTTACGTTCACGATAACTATCGTTAGATTTAGGTACGTTAGCTGATTCAAATTTTGTAATTTTGTCCATTTTGGTCTCATGAAGAACTGTATGGATTTTCGGTTAAATCGCATTTACCGTTTACTTATAAACGGTAATTAACGTAAGTGACCTACTTACGCTGTTTTCCACTAAACTGTTTTTATTAAAGTTCTATTCCTTGGTTTCCTTAGTAACCTTTATTTGCTATCAGCTGATGTATTATTTCCATTTCCCGGCCAAGTCAGCGGATTTTATACTTCCTGTTTTTTTGTTTTTTTTTTTTTTTGTCTTTTTGTTTATATTTTTTTCTTATTTTTTTAATTGCTAGGTTAGTTCTAATTTTTATTGCCAGCATATATTCTACCACCCCCTTTCCTAACTCATTTTTCTACCTCCCGCAGCCCCCCCCTCCACTCATTTTATTTATATTTTTATTTTCTTATGGCATGCCTTGCTCCCCTACCACCATTTCTTCGGAGTTTTATTCACAGGGATAAAGTATTGTACTGCATATCGATCCCCCATATATCGTTCGATATAAAGCAGGATAGACAGGGATAAAACGGAATCCCATCCCATCCCACCTATAATAGTTACCCGACCTATGTCGTCAATTCTTTCGTTCGCGATAACTATCATTAGATTTACGTTAGCCTATTCAAATTTTGTAATTTTGGTCTTATAAAGAACTATATAGATTTTTGGTTAAATCGCACTTACCGTTTACTTATAAACGCTAATTAACGTAAGTGCCCTACTTACGCTGTTTTCTACTAATCTGTTTTTATGAAAGTTCCATTCCTTGGTTTCCTTGGTAACCTTTGTTTGCTATCAGCTGGTGTTTTATTTCAATTTTTTTTTTTTCTTTCTTTTTTTAATAAATCATTGCTAGGTTAGTTCTAATTTTTTTGCCAGCATTTATACTGTGTCTGTAGATTGTTGTTATTTCACCCAATAAAAAAAATAAAAAATATTCTACCCCCCCCCCCTCCCAATTTATTTTTCTGTTGGCTCCATCATCCTCTCCCCTCAACTCATTTCTCTATCGATTTTATCATTTTTTTTATGGCATGTCTTGCTCCCCTACCAGTATTTTCTCGGGGTTATAGATATTTTAGCGGCCTCTAGACCCGTGACTCCAGTCACGGGCATTTCGCTAGTTCATTGATATTCACCGGGATAAAAGGTAGGAATTTTAAGAAAAGGGGAATAATCAGTGTGAAACGGGGTAGATAAGAATTAAACAGGATAGATAGTGATAAAACAGGGTAATGTTTATCGATCTTCGATAAATCGTTATATATAAAATGTGATAGACATAGATAAAACGGGATGCATTGATATTTTTTGGGTTAAATGAAGGAAGTTTGAGCAAAGGGGAATAATCAGTGTGTAACCGTAAAGATAAGGATAAAACAGGATTGATTGGTAGGGTTATCCCACCTTTCGATATATTGATCTTTGTTTATCGATCTTTGATATATTGTCCAATACGAAACAGGATGGAAAAGTGGCATAATCCATTTGAAACGGGATAGATATAATAATTCAGGATAGATATGGATAAAACAGGATACAGATAGGTATAAAACGGGATGTATTGATATAAACCGGGATAAAAGGGATGTTTGTCGTGTTTGAAGTTTTTGTTGTGTTTGCTGTGTTTGTTGTGTTTGATGTGTTTGTTGTGTTTGATGTGTTTGTTGTGTTTGATGTGTTTGATATGTTTGCTGTGTTTGATGTGTTTAATGTGTTCGATGCATTTGTTGTGTTTGATGTGTTTGTTGTGTTGGATGTGTTTGATGTTTTTGTTGTGTTTGATATGTTTGATGAGTTTGCTGTGTTTGTTGTGTTTGTTGTGTTTGATGTGTTTGTTTTGTTTGATGTGTTTGTTGTGTTTATAAGTTTGTCGTGTTTGATGTGTTTGATATGTTTGTTGTGTTTGATAAGTTTGATGTGTTTGATATATTCTTTTTGTTTCCACTCAACCCGCCTATATTCTATCTTCAACTATACAGAGTGTCCCAAAAGTCCCTTCCACCCCCTCTAAAATTTTACCTAATTATTATTTTGAAACAAAACTACGGGAATGTTCAAAGATCAATGTAAGCTACTTTCAGGGCCCCCCAACCTTTTCGTCCCCCCCCCCCCCCTGAGGAGGGGCTACGGGCCTCAACTTTTTTTTTTCAAATGGCAACATCCCCTTTGTGACACATCAATTCAAAGAGAATTAAAAAAGAAAATTTTTGGCGCAAACCGCAAGTCAAACTTTTGATTTTTGACAAGCTGGCCGCCGGTCGAATTTCAAAATAACGGAAATTTACATATCCGTTTTCGTCGATGGATTGGGCCTAATGCTCGATTCCCGTTATTAAATTAATATAGTTTTTGGTGAAGCATCTAGACCCGTGACTTCAGTCACGGGCTTTCCTCTAGTCAAATGTATACTAGGGGATAGCTATCCCCGCACCTATAATAGTTACCCGACCTATGTCGTCAATTCTTTCGTTCACGATAACTATCGTTAGATTTACGTTAGGTTAAACACTACTCCCTCAACTCAGGTATATACTCTCCCTTCAACTCATTTTTCTATCGATTTTATCATTTTTTTTATGTCATGTCTTGCTCCGTACCACAATTTTTTCGGGGTTACAGATATTTCAGCGGCCTCTAGACCCGTGATTTCAGTCACGGGCATTTCGCTAGTAATACATATTGATGCCTGAAAAGCGACACCACGTAGCTCCATCGCGGTGTTACAAAATCTCCGTTCCTATTTTATTTTTTCTAAGGGGAGCAAGTAAACTTTTTAGCTTGAAATTTATACGGATTTTCTCTACTAATAAAGACGCAAAATCAAGGAAGTTCTCAAGAAAGTACGTTGATTAGTTTTCCAAGGAAAAAAGAAAGAATCGACAACATCGGAAACTGAGATACGTGGTTTCGCACTTCGGTAATCTATATGTCGAAGTCGAGGTAATGTAGAGTAAGATCATCGTTTCGGATTTCATTCCGCAAATATATTTCGAAGTTTTAACGTTACTTTTTTTTCATTTTATAGAAGCAGGAAGTATCGGTGATGGAATTTGTATATTTTACAGAGGTGCCTTGGCAACGTTGGCCAAACAACCCTCTGCAATTAAAGTACAGATTTTATCACAAAACGGGTGAATTTTTACCAAAAAAAATTAACAAGTTTAAAGGAAACAACGTAACATTTAGAGGATAGGAAGAAAGATTAGATAAAAGAGGAAAGATTCAGAATTCTTGCATTTTTAACAATGCCAATGAGGTGCTGCGTATCTAAGTTCGAAAGAAAAGTTAAAAAAACGAGGCTGATAACATCTAACTTCAGCCGTATTGTTCATGTAGCCCTTGAAGCACCACTACAATGAAAGAAGACAAACGGAACCAGCCAATGTGGAAATAGGACAAGGGAAAGGACGCGCGTTGATGACGGCGCAGAGATACAACTATTCGTGCCTGATGGATGTCCATGTTGCAGCTGAAAAATTGAAGGCGCTAAGTCGAGAGACGCGAACTCGCAATGCTCCGCTCCATGCTGCCGATGAGGTGTCGCGTCGCTCTGATTGGGGGAAACGTTAACAGTGTATTTTCTTAGGAATTTTCACTATAAAAAAACAGGCTCTGATGCGTCTCTTCTATCTTCGGCTGTGTTAACACTTGATTTTTTCTCTTTCTTTCGATTTCATGTCTGATTTCTTTTTTTACGATGTATTTGTAGACCTAGATCTAAAGCTACTACGTACCGGCCTCACACAACCTAACCCGCCAGATACGTGTTTATAGCAA
Source organism: Bemisia tabaci (assembly GCF_918797505.1). Lineage (NCBI taxonomy): Eukaryota > Metazoa > Arthropoda > Insecta > Hemiptera > Aleyrodidae > Bemisia > Bemisia tabaci. The sequence continues at coordinate 50,336,345 of NC_092794.1, forward strand.
GCCTCGGGTTAATTTTACCCGGCTTGGACATCTAAGGGTTCATTTTTTAGATTATCTGAAGGTGATCCTGTCATTAAGAGAGGTTGTGTTTGACCTCCCTCCGGATTTGAATTTCACACCTTTTACCTCTCCTCAATACAAAACTTTAAGTAATGAGGGGCTTGGAGGACAAGGCGCATAAGTGCAGTTTTTGCTATTTCGAGGTTCCTAATAAATCATTGCTAGAGGTTAGTTCTGATTTTTTTGCCAGCGTTTATTCTACCCCCCCCCCCCCAGCTCATTTTGCTAGCTCCATCACCCTCTCCGACTCCCCTCAACTCATTTTTCTATCGATTTTATCATTTTTTTTTAGGGCATGTCTTGCTCCCCTACCACCATTTTTTCGGGGTTATAGATACCTACTTTAGCGGCCTCTAGACCCGTGACTCCAGTCACGGGCATTTCGCTAGTTTTAAAATAATAATTGTAAATGGACTCGGACGCTACAAACATGGAAAAAATGAAACGAAAAGGAATAAAATGAGGATATAATTACTTATGGAATCAGAGAGAATAAAATAAAAACATCAGAGAAATTTATATGCAATAAAACTATAAAAACACAAGTGGGATCATTGCGATTTGGAACTCGAACTACACTATCGTTGAGCTGTTTTTAGACCCCTACGCCACCGATAATAGTGGGGCCGATAAGTGGAAAATATCATAAGAATTGTGCACTTCTGGAAGAAAGCATGAAAATTTCAGGGATTCATCTCTACCCTATAGACATTCGATTCAGACATAGACCCCAAAAATCTGAGCCCCCTGGGGGGGCAGGGGGGCCCCCAAATTTTGAATTGTGAATAACTACTGAACGGCTAATGTTAGCGTAATTTCTTTAAAGCAAGACGATAGGAAATTTTATCAGGAACAAAAATGGTTCTTATGAATTTTTCTGTGGGATCGATATTTAAGGCGTGAAACGGGGAAAACCATCGGGGGACGGGGAGCCGGCCGTTCTGAGGCAGATCCGCGCGCTGCGCTGTTCGCCCGGGACGCGCGCGGCGGCGCAGTACGGTGTTACCGACGAAACAGCCGCTTGTCTTGGTTTAATCTCAACGATGCGCAGTTTTAAAAATAATAATGAATTTACCGTACTGCCTAAACACTTTTCCTCAGTTATATAAGCTCTACGTTTTATTAGTAATACATAAAAACAAGCGAAAGCGAAATACTCCAATGTGAGAGCGCCGAGTCAATAGGAGGGATCGGTCATCGCGCATCACGCGTCTTGTTTTCTCTGAATGCAGAGCTTTTCCGACCTCATTACAGAGTAAATTACCCTTTCCTCACGTAAGTTTTGTACAGGATTACATTTTTTTAAGATATTAGAGCGAAATAACAAGTTTTAATACGATTTTGACCCACTTTTTCATGACTATTGGAAATGGCGGATCCTTCGTAACTTATTTTTAGCTTATTTTTCATGTTACTTTCGGCGAATGAGACAATGAGCTGCTTACATAACCATGAATTTTGCAAAACTTGGTAGAGACATTAATTGAGGAGTGAGGAGGGAGGGGAGGGGGGCTCCACAGTCCCTTCGCCACTATAAGGTTACCAGATTTCCTTCAAAATGAAGGAAATATCGTTTTTCGTTCATGTTCATTGGTTTCTCGCAATTGCATAGGTACTGATTCATACGGTACATTCCGACAATGTTCTTTTCTCCTCTTTTTCCCTCCAGCCAGTCAATAGAAGTTTTCATTTTCATGAAACTCCCCATTTTTTCAGTTATTCAACAAATATGCATATTTAAAAAAAAAAATAGAACAATACATTAAATAAATGATAAAAAAGAAGATATCTGAATACTATCGCCTCTTTTTATCGAGTCATCCTTGAGGATATTATTGGTACTTACCACGACACATAGAAAATGGAATGAGCAGTAAAAAAAATCCATGTATATTATCTTACATTTTGTTGTATGGAATTTAGAGTGGAGTTGTAGGTAACATTTGTATTGAAAAAAATATTAATATAGGAAGAAATTTATTTATCATGCAGGTTCTGATTCTTTAAAGAACCTCTGAGAAGGACCAGGCCTCAGGAAGAAATTCATTGCATTTCTTCTTTTTCAACACGCAAATCTCGTACCGATTTTTGATTTGTATGGAGCTCATGGAAGAGTTCTAGGTAAGTATGTCGGAGACAATTTTCAAGAAACGGGACTTGCAAAATATGCAATGCACAAAACGTACACCTTAAACTTTATCGTACATTATAACACTGATCGAATTAGCTTTAGAGATTATCAAAAGGTTAATTTATCGTCAAAATATCAAAAAATCAGTCAAAATCAGTAATCAGTAATCAGTTGCAAAATTACCGAGATTGCCGAATAGCGTACCTATGATGCGCTGACATACGAGCAGGATAGGTTCCCAGTACTTAGGCGCGACTTCCTATCACTCAAATGGACCGTTTTGACAGATTAGCGGATACGGCGGCTAGTTATTACTTAATAATATTCTTTGTACTGTACAAGAAGCAGTCCAACAAAGCTTTTTTGGGGGTCATTTATCCCTATCAAGCTTTCTCAAGATTCTTCTGCCGTTTTTTTGGAGCAAGTTTTGAAGGTGGTTTTGGTCCTCTTAAAAAAATGCCTATACGTAGCAATGATGTACCAAAATGTTCCTGAAAGAGAGGAGAGTAAGCATGTTTTTATGTATGCTCATTGTTTACAAAATTAGGCTCCCTGTCTTAAGTAAGCATATTTAGATACCATCCTGATGTCGCAGCACCGAGAGAAAGAGAAAGAAAAACACTTTAAAATCATTTTTCAGGTCATCGTGGTACACAAATAAGATTTGTGACTTTTAGCCCCCCCCCCCCTTCCCGAGACAACTGTGCCTCAGATTTTATTCCGTTCAACTGATGTCTCTGATGCAGTTATCTCGGATGCTGTAATAAAACTTGACAAACCCATACAACAAAACAATTCGGAACTCCAGCACTTAACCCCTTCTCTTTCTGTTGCCGTGCGCTCGCTTGTATACATATATTACCTGCATAAGTTAAGCCCTATTTTAAGGCTTTATAGGTAGTACGATATATTCACAATACTTTTAAAACTGCGCATCGTTGAGATTAAACCAAGACAAGCGGCTGTTTCGTCGGTAACACCGTACTGCGCCGCCGCGCGCGTCCCGGGCAAACAGCGCAGCGCGCGGATCTGCCTCAGAACGGCCGGCTCCCCGTCCCCCGATGGTTTTTCCCGTTTCACGCCTTAAATATCGATCCCACAAAAAAATTCATAAGAACCATTTTTGTTCCTGATAAAATTTCCTATCGTCCTGCTTAAAAGAAATTACGCTAACATTAGCCGTTCAGTAGTTATTCAAAATTCAAAATTTGGGGGCCCCCCTGCCCCCCCAGGGGGCTCAGATTTTTGGGGTCTATGTCTGAATCGAATGTCTATTGGGTAGAGATGAATCCCTGAAATTTTCATGCTTTCTTCCAGAAGTGCACGATTGTTATGCTTATCGGCCCCACTATAATCTTAAGAAGTAAAGATGAATTTTTGCTATACTTCAGCAAGTCAAATCGTGGAAGGGGATTCATGGATTGTCACTTTCCTCCACCCGATGGGACTGACGTCCCAGTCAAATGCATTTTTGTAGAAATGATCGATCCCCATCATTGTTTCATCTCCACTCATCTATTCAAGTGCAAATGATGGCTCGCTCCGGCAATAAGGTTCTGTGACGAAATCATTTTTGTCTCCAGAGTCTCCAAAATGTATACATCATAGTGATCAAATGTCCAATCACTCAGAGGAATGGCTCGCGGGGCGAGCCGAATGTTACTCGTGTAGCGAGTGATCGGGGGCCCAGGGGGCGCAGCCCCTTGGCTGGCCATGACGGACGCGCTACGGCTGGTAAGTAAATAGATCTGAAAATGGATGAAGCACACATCCAATGAACGAAACAAATCCATTAAGGGGAAAAATGAATGGAGAGGAAATAAGTAAACAGATCTGAAAATTGATGAAGCACACATCCGATGAACGAAACAAATCCGTTTGGAGCACTTGTCCGACATCCTTTTTTTGCGCTCAAGCTGACATTTGTAGTGCAAAAGTCAAGAAAACCCTGAAAATACCCAAATTTGACCTTCCCTCCCCCCTCCTAGGTTTAGCACGGCTCGGTTTCATGAGGACTTTTTTGTGAGCGTTCTTTATAGGTACCTACCTACCCGAATGAACAACTTAAAACAATAAAACCGTGTATCCCAATTTTTGACCGCTACCCCCCCCTCCCCCCCGCGTCTGGACTTATAATAGCTAATTTTCTTAGATAGCCGGAACCGGTGTGGAAACATTTTAAAAATCTAAAACAGTTTTGTGCGTAACTAATGTGCAAGATTTTCGAGTTGGTCAAGCAACAAATTTCAGAATTATGGATGATTTTCAATAAGATGACCCTACTGTTACATTATCATCAGATTTTTAGCATAGACAAAGGTTTTCTTATCTTCTTTTCTGAAGTTTCAGGTCCTTTTATTTGCGTAGACGACGCCTGTCTTTCACTACTCCGAAAGCGCGAAACTTCATCCACGATTTTGGAGTTTGTGCTTTTGGAATTTTACCTATAAGGTTCCATCGGATAATTGTACCGCGTTAAACAGAAAGGAACCAAGCCACATCAGCTATTGCCAAATTTAACTGAGCAATTTAATTTTTACATGAAAACGGTTGTGCAGATTTTTGTGCAAATTTCAGTGAAAATTCTCCATAGTTTGTAGCAAATTCCCTACAAATAAAGGGAACCGCACAAAAGTTCTCTCGTAGAAAATTTAATTGCCCAGTTAAATTTGGCAATAGCTAATGTGGCTTGGTTCCTTTCTGTTAAACTCGGTCCAATTATTCAGCTGTGACAGTTTTTGTTTCTAAAATCACACAATTTTTCGTCCTCAATATCTTGGATACCTACATTATTTGTGCTCCTGCTGGTAAAAAAGGAGGGATGGACTTTTGGAAAGGATATAGGTAAGACGATTAATTTTACGTGAGCGAGGGATATTTGAAAAAATCTTGATCCAAAATACGGCATCATCTCTTTTATGTTTCGTCATGCCCTTGCATGGCAGCCCTGCTAAAAATGACCATGTTGGTAACATAGTGAGACCATGTTGTTACCAACAGGGTCTAAAACGCCCATGTTGGTGTCAAGATGACGTCAACATGGTATCAACGTGATATCAACTTAGGGTAAAAGACCAACATGAAACCAACATGCTAGCAATATGGCAAGTCCCAATATGATATAAACATGATTTTAAAAAAATGTCGTTAACAACATTGCACAAATATGGTAACATGACGATATCAATTTGGACTTTCTTACCATCATGATAAAGAGTTGATGTAAAGTTGGTATCTATATTGTCAAATTATCAATATGATACCGGCATGGTAACAATATTGTACTCATCATGTTGACCAAAATAAATTTGTGTCGACAGTGTGATCCATCCTGTCCAATTCACAAATCTATTATATAGGTTTCGGGATGGTTCTGTGAATTAAGTGCTACGTTTTCTCAAAAACGGATCCTAGAGAGACGAGGACAACCCCCCTGCTCATTTTTTGCGATCTAACGATCTGCGAAACTCACGCAGTCACAGTAGTCGGTGTATGGGCTCCCGGACGTCGGATGGCGAGAGATGCACCGATTGTGGTCAAATTAAACCCTTGAAGGCGCTCCGAGCGCTGATAACCCAGTTAGAACAAACTATTTTGAAAATATTTTAAAAATACTGCCATTGTTTGGAAAATATTTTCAAGAAAATAATGCCACGAAACTAATGTAAAAACAATTTCACAATATCTTTTGAATCAAATTTATGAAACATTAAAATTCATTATTTTTAAAATATGTTTGCAATATTTAAATACAATTTTTTTTAAAAAAAAATAATTTTAAAGCAATTAGTAAATATTTACATTTTTAGTTGTAAAAATACTAGAAAATATAATTGCAAAATTATTAATAAAATATTTAAACAATTTATTTTCAAATTAAAGTCAATAACAATTTTAAAAATATTTGAAAAATAATTGCAATTTTATTTTGGACAGTTGTATCCTAAATATAATTTAAAACTATGTTAAAATGTACATTCAGTAATTTTTTTGAAAGAAAGTAAAGGAACATTTTAAATATATTTTAGAAATTCTTCAGCAGGCCTGCTTATTGTTTTACGCACATCAACAGCTATGTACATTTATAACTGAATATAAGAAAGGGTCGCGCGGGTAGATACACGGAAAAAAAATATTTGCTAAAATGGCAAAAAATGGTTTGCGATTTCTGCAATTCGCTTTTTTTGGTAAAATGCCCACCCTCGTGGCGAGAATTACAAAACAATTTGCAAAAATAGTAATTTTACTGTGCGAAAATAGCGAAATAGCGAATAGCTATAATTTTGCGAAATTAACATTACTAGTTTATGCTATTATGCCTGAAACTTTTGATAGATCTGCAAAATTTTTGCCAAATTAGCGTTTTTTGCTCTGTTTACAAATTATTCTGCGAAACTTACTAAAATCAATCGCTATTCTAGCAATCTCAATATTGCGATTTTCAACACCTCATAAATTTCTATTTTCACGAGATATATTGCGAATGTAGCGACATTTTTGCAATTATAACAATCAAAAAAGCTATTTGTACAATTTAATTGGATTAAAATATCTGGACACAGATTTTCAAATAGTTCATTCTAAATCTTATATATAAAGTAAAGGTCGGTTTTGACGATTTTCACTAAATGGAGGTCAAACCGTCCGTCCGATCCTCCCTATTTGTATACCGGTCCTCCCCGGTTCGGTGAGTGACACTAGCTATTCCTTCCTTCCCTTTCTCTTCTATTGCGTCAGCCCTACCTCTGTCAGCGCTGTAAAATAATGACGACTTCAATCTCGGCGATTTGGCTCAGCTGTTGCGTATTTTTAACGGTTTCAGTATCTAGCACAAGGCGGGGAAGGAACACACCTTGATTGAGAAGCCGCCTGCCACACCCATTTTAGTGCACGATTTCATTCAAGTAGTTAGACTATTGCATTTCTTGTGAGCGAGAAAATCAAATTTCCTGTGACCAATGTAAACTTAAATGTTAATGTTAAGTACCTAGGTACTAAGAGTTGATTTCCGTGCTTTTTTTCTTTAACTCTCTCGCAAATCGTGCTTTATTTGTAAAATTTTGGTTAGAAAACACGTTGTATCCGAATGCTTACCTAAATTCACACATTGTCCAGCGGTTCAATTATGCCGCCGCCAACTGCCGACGCTACGGTGACTAAATGATTGTGCCAAATCATTCGCTTTATAAAAGAGATTTCACAACGAGGATTTATAATTTAGTGATGTTGATACGTTTGAGTGCATCACAGGTGTAGACTCTGAGTTCATTAAACGAAGAAAAAAACGAAATTAAAATGGGGCCAAACGCACTTCTAAGCACGGAATATCCTGGGTAATAAAACGAACGATCTCGGCGGCTTTGTAATAGTCAGTCGATCCAAATCATACTAACAAATGGCTTCAACAAAATGTCGGTTCATCAAGGACCATATTAAATTGCTAGCTCCAAAATCAATGAACGAGCTGTCGATACTAATAAAATTCAGCTATAAAATGATACGGACATCTCGTATAGTTTCTTTTCTTTGGGGGCTAACATTCCGAATGGTTTTGTGAAAGTAAAAACGGTGACTTTGTGGCAAAACATATTCATATTTAGGTAGCATTCTTTCAGAATAGGGCGAACTTTAGTGCCTCAAATACCAGAGTTTTGACGATTTGGACGTTTCCTCATGAAGGAAATGGCTGTGTCCAAAACTTCAGTTTTAACGCATCACGGGATTATCATAGGTATCCATACAGATCTACACTTTTTTCCTTTGAAAAAAGAAATTTGAATTAGGTTGCGAATTATATTTGCACATCAAATCTGCAATTTGAAAGAATTTAGGTACTCAAATTGATTAAAAAATAAATACCTACCTACCTGCTAAAAATGACCATGTTGGTAACAAGTTGGTCTGGCCCAACATGGAAGCAACAGGGTGAATGGAACCTGTTGTTATACATGATATCAACATGTTATCACCATAATATCAACATGTTACCAATATGATGTCACAAAGATTTCAGTGTGTTCCCATGATGGGACCAACATGGGTTACATCCAGACTAGATGTGATCAATATGATTGCCATATTGGTCCCATCATGATGTAAAATTGAGATCATGCTGATATCAAATATTGCACAAATATTGCACCTAGAGTGCGCGCACTCTGGGTGCGTAATATGTTTGTTATTGACGGATATGTTCGTAATATGTTTGTTTATTGACGGAGTCTTATAATACATACTTAGGCTGTCCCAAAACAACTGAAAGTATAAGTCTGTATTTCAGAAACAATACCTAATAGATATTGAAACGCGGTTTGCGGGAGGTTGTAGCTCATATCTTTCGCCATCCAACGAGCCCAAGATTAGCTCATTTGGTCAAAATCTCGCTTAGTTACAGCAATTTTCCGGAGCCGTGTAAAAAATATAACCCTACAGGATTTTTGAGTATTTTTTTCCTTGTCTGAACTGTTGTTCCGAGAGTCGTGCAGTTGATCGCAACTTTGCGGATCACGTTGGCACCGGTCTAGATGCAAGTTCTAACATGTTTGCATGTGCTTTCATTGCATATCAGAGTTTTCTTCAACTTCCCAGCTCAGTGAAGCCAACATTGTCTAGCGTTAATGACACGTGTTCTCGTTTGGTGCAATGAGTTCACTTGCGGAGCTGAAACAAGAGCAACGCTATGCCATCCGTTACTGTGATCGCCGAGGTTTAACTGCCTCTGTTACCGTGAAAGGGATGTTAGCTGACCACACGTATCCTCGTGCTCAGTTCAGTCAGTAGTTTCCACTTAAACACATAATCATCAACGTACAGAAACCTGCAAATTCTCCATTGTCAAGTCTCCGAGGAAATTCGTGCTTAATCTCTGACAAATTTGGCAACGCCGGGATGAGGATAGGGCGTTTTTTTCCGGAGCTGGGTCGTGCGGGCTCGCCCTGGGGGGGGTCCGCGCCGGGCGTCCGAATTGGAAGGAAAAAACCGTGGGTTAGAGAGAGATGGCCCGAGGGCCCGGGGGTCGGTGGTGAGGAGTCTGGATTGGTGGATGCGGAGCGTTGCCGTTGCGGGCCGGGAAAGCGGGGCTCGGGCGAGTTGGGTAAACGTTGCCCTTAAATGGCACTGCTGCCCGGGACAAACATTCCAAGGTCGGAATGAGAGCCGGAGCCGAAGCCCCCGGGGGCCGAGGGGCCCGCGCCGCGTCCTCGCCCGATGCCCACGGCGCTCACAGCCAAGCAGCCAGCACCGCCACCAAGCTCCGCTCTTGTCGGCTTGGGCCCAAAAACGTTGAAATACTATTGAATCGGTGAGAATGAAAACACACTGAAAAAAACTCCGGCCGTGGAAGCCGTACTTAAAAGGGTATATAGACGTGCCCTCCGCGTTCCGGGCCCAGAGAACGAAAGTTCTGGGCGTAGTACCTGGAACAATCTGAGCTACGGTTCCAGCACCCGGAACTTCCAGCCTCTAAGCCCGGAACGCGGACGGTGCGTCTATATATATAGCCCGTAAAAATTTTTTTCAGTAGCGCCAACTCGACAAAATAAAAATGTTGATGAAACAAAAAAACCTGCGTAAGTTTTTTTTTTCCCCCGGAATGAGGGGGAAAATTTGCTGAAGTGCCGCCCCTTAGCAAATTTTCTCGAAAAAAATTTCTGAGAACCGTATTCAGGGCCGTTTCTTAACGTGATTCGTCCCGGTTTTTCGGCGTAGTCGAACTGGCGTGCGATATTCGCAGCGATTGAGTAAAAAATCTCGCCAGATTTCGACTTTGTAAAAAGGACGAAAGCCCCAATTCATAAGCATTGAAGAATGGTTTAAAACAAAAAAAGAAAGAAAGAAAAGGGGCAAAATCCAGAGAAATGAAAGGAAGACACTTCTTGGGGATAAAACGTTGCATTCGATATAAAGGTTTACAGCAAATGCTGTTCAAAAGCGGCGTGGACACTGATTTTTCATGAGTAATAAGAGGACGGGGTTACCGGGGTTACCCAAAACTTGACGTAATTTTTATGGGAAGGATCAATGCCGCCTGACATGCTCTGGACCTAGAAAAGAAGGGGTCAACAAGTCGTGGAAACAAAAAAAAAACCTAATGCCGTATAAGCTTAACTGGGAGTGCATTTTCTCTCCCCAAAAATTCAAAGTCGTTGAAAATTTAAATTATAAATAAGGAAAAAGACACGAGGCCGCTTTTTCTCAATTCGGTGTAGATGCGCATTTGTGCCATTCTATTTTAAATTCGGTCCGAAATGGATTACTTTCGCAGTAAGGAACCACTATTTGTGGCTTATCCATAAAATAATTTATCTGCATAGAGAAACGGGTACTCCATTTACGTCTTTTTTAAAATGAGCCAGAGGTAGCACTTCCTCAGGTATTGCAAAATTCGGTCGTCCAAATGAACTAGGTACCTACATTTTGCAATCAGAAACGTTGTACGTCGACGTATGTTTCCGCCACGCGTGTTTTGTTGCCGCCACCGCGGCAAAACAATGCAGACGTGAATTTTCGCAGCTCCAGGAGGAGCGTGAGGCGGGCTTTCCACGTGGGATGCTGAAGGTGGAAGGTTGGTGATCGGGCAACGCGGCTGTGAGGCCGACATGTATGCCCTTGGCTGGTCTTCTTTCTCGGAGGCTTTAAAACTCCAATACTACCAGTGTCTCACCACCCATTTAACCCCCCCGGCCATTGGTCTCTTGTTCCCTCCACTTTTCTTGCCTTCCCACTCCGTGACTCCGGCTTCACAGAGGTTTCCTTCCATCGGACCCTTTCGGCCTGGAAAAGAAGAGAGAACCGTTCGTCTTTGCACCGCCGATGACCTTCGTTTGCTTTATTTTTTCGCGAAGCATCAATTTCTTCACTGAAAAACTTCATGAATCGATTGTTGAGGCAGGGTGGTCACACTGAAAAAAAAAAAAAAAAAAAAAAAAAAAAAATCCAGCCGTGAAAGCCGTACTTACAGGCTATATGGACATACTGCCGGTCCGCGTTCCGGGTTTAGAGTCCGAGAGTTCCGGGTGTAGCACCCAGAGCAATCGAAGCCACGGCTCCAGCACTCGGAGCTTTCGGCCTCTGACCGGAACGGACGGTAAATATGTCTATATATCCCGAAACTTTTGTTTTCAGTGCAGCGACCGGGAAAACTGGTTAAAGTCAGGGAATGCAACTCGACCGGTATTATAGGTAACTGAAGGTTACTCTGAGATGTTTGGAGATGTAGAAAGTGTTATGCTGACCTCTTGTTTATCTTGCAGTCACTAAAAGGTTGGAACCTGCAGTTTTTGCCTTCGACGGGCGCTTTTGTAAACCATGCTCCGTTCCCCCGGAATTTTTTTCTTTTTAAACTTTGAAAATTTTCACCCCAAGTGATTTCAAAAGTGATAAAGCAGCAAAATATCTCGCAAAACTTAAAACTTACAAAGTGACGTCACCGCTCCACGTCAAACGTTCAAGTCGGACATTTGGTGAATTGTTCCTGCTGTCTCCCTCGAGCAACCTTGATATCTTGGAGGGATACCACTATTCGGTCACGTGGGAGCTCGGGTTGCCTACACTAAAAACTGAAGGCAAGCTGACAGTGAGGTAAAGTCATCGCTCCACGTGAAACTTTCGCGAAACTTGTTTACAGTTCCTCTTCGCAAATCTTATCGGAAGCTGTATACTTCCACTGTTTCTCTCCCATCTTCTTCGGAAAAATTTTTGGAACACGTGAGTACCACCTTCGAATGTGTTTTTTAAGTTTATGCTCTAGTGAGTGTCGTAAGCTGTTTCATTTTTTCTGCTCCAGGAAATTTAAGGTAAGTCAGTAAGTTTAATTTCTACCTCATGAGAGTGTTGTTCAGAATGGAACTCATATCACAATTTAATAGATAGGGGGAAGTTGCGTATAGAAGCCCATAGACGTGCACGCCATCTGGTATTTTTGCACGGGTCCGACACTGGTCCTCATTCATGCTTTACACGACATGCTTAAACATTTTCGTCGAAAAAATCCAGTTTTCCGACATAGGTAACTACTAATGCCCTGATCACGATTTGCCATAAAAATCTTCTCGTTAAGTTTGCAATTTTCTTAATCATACTTTAAAGCGTTATTACAACGCTCCGATGCGGAATTTAAAAAAAAAAAAAAAAAAAAAAAAAAAAAAAAAAACTATACTAAACACATCAGCTTACGCATTTTATACTTTAAATACGGCGAAGTCACTAGCTCTTTTCGCCAAAATGTTCAGACAGGCGGTATCGTTCCTGAGCCCCAGTCGTTTGGGAGTCCCATATCGAATATGGGACTCCCATGGGAATAGAGATGTTTGAGGAACGATTATAAATGGACCGCGTTTAGCGGAAAGGAACCAAGTCAACCAAGTCATATCAGCTATTGCCAAAAACTGGGCTATTTATTTTTTTACGAGAGGACGTTTGTGCGGGTTTATTTGAAAATATAGGGATTTGCTTCGTGATATGCAGAAAATTCACTGAAATTTGGTCAAAAATCGCAGAACCATTTTCATGTAAACATGTCCAATGACCCAATTTTTGGCAATAATTGATGCGGCTTGGTCCTTTTCTGCTTAACGCTGTCCAAGTACGACCCTTATTTCCCGACATTTCCTCTTTTCACGTGTTAAGCATTCCCGGTAGAAGAACGTATTTATCTTATACACCCAGACCTAGTGACGTCACCGGCGTGCAGTTCGTATCTCTAGGCTCGGCCCTGCCACCCATTTCAGCACCTCGATGGGGCCCGCCTTCGATTGAGACGCATGCGCACAAGGAGATGATTAATCTCCCCGCGTGCTCGGAAGCGCACCTGCCGCCGCCGCCAGAAACACCATCGAGGCAAATGCCTGCTCTGCCCGGTTGCATATGCGTCAGGCGGGACGAAACGCCGGGAGTCCCCGAGGAGGATTCAATTCACATCCATGTTCACCTGTCCTGTCGGTCTTGGTGGTCACTTCCAGACAATCGAAACGCTTCGATGCATCGACGTGACGATGACGTACACGCGCGGCGTAAAAGCTCGAAAATCGATGGACGGGGCAATTCATCAGTGCTGCCACCTAAGAGAGAGCAGCATACAAGCTTTCAAACGTTGCCAGATTCCCTCCAATGAAAAACTTAGTTACTCAAAAAATCGAAATTATTTTACTTCAAATTTTTTTGTTGATTTTGCTCGCAATTGAACCTAAAATATCTCAAAATTACCATTTAAAAAAAATGCAAATTTTTTACTAAAATGAATATTTTATCAGGGGGAGATTTGGCAACGTCTGAAGGCTTTTACGGTGTTTTTTCCTAGCGCTCGGACGCAAAGCAACTCCAGATAATAAGCTTTGAAGAGTGACGAGGTTCCCGCGGCGGGGACGGGGGTTGGTGGAGGGGGGGGGGGGGGGGGGGTGAGAAGCGATGGACGAAGCGCCGCGCTGCGCGCTTCGCCGCGGGCGGAGGGAGTGAAAAATTGATCAAATATTTATCGCCGGCGGGCGCGACTGGAAGTAAAACGATGCCTCACAAAAACCCTTTGAAGGAGACCTAACATCATTACCAGCAATATTTCACGCTGTACTGATCCGAGGCTCGCCCGGGGCCTGGGTCAGCGCTTGCATCTTCCGAGATGGGTTCCTTCTCTTACATTTCCATTACAATAGAAAACATTTTATGTTCTTGCATATACTTTGTAAAATGGTATTTTCCCCCTCCCGTCGCCTCCCCGCGCCGCTCTCGTCCCCGCGCGGCCCCGAGCCGTTACCTCTTTGCAGCTTTTATTTTCCTTTCTTATTAATGAACCAGTTTCAATTATTCTTTGAAGGCATTGCCGTCTCCGTCCGTTTTGAGGGAGCATGCGCGGGCAAGGTGGGCGTCGGCGAAACACAATCTATGGGAATGGAACTTTTGCCGGAGCAAAGAGAAGAGTTGGACTACATTTTCCAACTAGGAATTACTACTTCAGGCTCATTTTTGGCGACATCGTACTAACGAAGAAATTGCAAAAACGCGTATCTCGGTTGTGGTGGTTCAAAGTCTCCGCTCCTCCTCTATATTTGAAAAGGAGATAAAACCTATGTCATGGATTGAAATATTCACAGAATTTTCTCTACAAGGAGAGGAAAAATCACAAAAGTTTCAAGGAATGACGTATATAGTAGTTTTCCACGCAGAGGCGGATCCAGCAATTTGGCAATATCGGATTTCCTCCATTTAAATCTATATTAACTAATCGATTCTTGTCGGAGAACCTGGTTCCACCAAGAATCGATACATTTCCATGGGTTTAAATTGAGAGAAACAATGTTGCCAAATTGCTGGATTCGCCAAAGTTTCCACGTAGAAAATGAAGTATGAAAGGAAATCTGCAACGTCGCAAATCGAGATACAAGTTCCTGCAGTTTCACCATCGATATGTTCCATGTTCCAATGTGTCCATCGAAGGTCAGGAAAACACTCATAACTCATAACAACACGAAGGGAATAATCAGTTTGGTTATGTTGCCGTGCTGAAGAAAAACGCCGTATGAACATCCGGATGCTGCCAGATTTCTCCCTATAAAACATAAATTTTGTAGGAAATTTATGATTATTATTCCTTGCAATGATCAGATCCTGTAGATTATATTGCCAATAAAATTCTCTAAAGAAACTGGAAGAAAATATGTACAAGTTCGCGTGAAAATTCGTATTTCATCGAAGGAAATTTGACAACGTCTGAAGGCTTATACTACGTTTTGCCTCAGCACGGCAGTTTGATACACCTACTCGTTTCCGTATGTGCGATAGGATAGGAGATATTCCCCAACACTAAGGACGCCAATGAGCGAGCGGCCGGCGCCACACTGCCAGAGGGCGAAGAGTGGGAAATAGGAAAAGGAAGGTGGTAGAGGCTATCCTCCGTTGAGGGACAAAAGAGGATATACGCGGAATAATGCAGATTTACGGGAGAAAGCAGATAGATAATAGGCGGACGCGTCGAACCGTGAATGTCTGAACGACGGATGCTGCGCCAATGAACAAGGCGTAAAACCCCCTAAAAGTTCAAGCTCAGACGCTCTCCTTGACCTGCCCTCAACACCGTTCGAACTTTTCCATTGGTCACCGATTTGTCCAGCTTTTCGGTGTAGTATCTTAAAAGGCTGCATTCATTGGCGATTTCGCACACAAAAATGTTATTGCTTCATCGGCGAGTGCTTCGTGATCTAGCTGAATTTGCAGTATTTTTAATATTTTTTTTCGGATGTGGGAAATAGCATAAAAATATATTTGAAAGTATAAAAATGAAAGTGACCTCATCTAGTGGCATTTTTCATTTAAACACATGTATTTTAACATATTAGGTTATTTGGTCACTCAGTAGTTTCCACTTAAACAGGAAATTCATTAAATTTCAGAGACTTGCAAATTCTCAAATGTCTGGCTCAGTTCAAGAACAACGTAATATAATATTAGTTTCCCTATGCAGATAAATGTTTTCACGAGTGAGCCAGAAATTGTAGTTCCTAATTGCAAAATGAAGTCCAATTGTTCATTGAATATCTCCTTCTTTTTTCGGCCCTAACATAGTTTACATGGTGATTAAGGAAGGTTGATATAGATCTTCAACAGTGCATCATAAAAAAGGACGATCTCGGATCTACGGATCTCGAGTACAATTCAGCTGTTCAACTTTGGAAATGGGTTTTTGGATGGATTTACAATGATTTTTACGAATTATACGAGTGGTCCTGAAACATTTTTGCCACATTCGCCGTTCTTAGATCAGAGAAGGTAGGGGCGCAGCCCATATTTTACGACGGCAACGTTGTAGTGCATTCAATCAATCAAAAAAAACATTATTCGGAAAATTGGCAATGTCGTGATGAAAATCCGAAATAGTCTTCCTCGTCGGCACAATAGACAACGCTGGAATTACGTACAGGCGTAGAAGAAACAAGCAAAGCGCCCTTAAATATAGTGTGGAATGCGACGAACAATTATCCCAACTCCTGGATGCAACTATTCGAGCTCCACGGATGTCCGTGTTGCATACGCACGGAGTTGAAGGCGTTTTGACTGTCCAGGCTCTCACCACTTCACTCGCCCGCACCGCCGCCGGCGTTGGCGCGTTGCCAACGGGGGACATTATTCCCGGAATCCAAAATGGCAGAGCGCTTTCAATTCTTTGTTTTCAATGCAAAGATATCTCCTGGATACGAATAGTTGCGTACATCTGTAGGATATCTTTTGTGCTTCACTTTTGATATCGCGATGTGCTGAGTAAGATTTGAAGAGTACCTATTCATGACTAATGACCAGAGTTTTCTTAACCTTCTTTAAGGAATCGTCCTTTGTTTGAACTTTTTACATTATTCTCCCTTTGAAAAAACTACTTTTGACGTTTAAAAGCAACATAATTAAAGGACAGTACTGATGAATTGCACGGAATTAGGAGCATTTATGATCTTACGTTTTTCGACAAAATGAAACGCAATACATGGAATCTGTAACATCTCAAGCCTAAATACACGCTTATGATTTCCTAGAAATATAACACAATAAAGTCTAGAAAATATGTGAGAGAAAATTCAATTATGTTCTGCTCTTTCCCTCCTACACTGTGGGCTGCGTTTAGTATATTCGAAAAACACACCAGTACATCGCTCCGTAAGCTTTGATTGAACTGATAAACGACGCGTGAACTCATCGCACCGGTAGTTATCGTCTTTAAAGTTGTGCCTTACTCATTACCTTATCTCGGACATCATGTGTCTTTCTTGAAGTTCTATTCTAAAGTGATAGGTATTTAATCACTCAAACTAATAAAGACTCAATCTAAAAAGTATCCACTTGCGTAAAGTACGAATTTAGAGAGTTGGGTCATTATCTTGTACCTTGGTGTCATTTGTTGTCCTGGATAGATTTACTCTGATGAACTAGTAGGTTCAATCGTCCGTAGCAAAGTCTACGCACATATGAATTTAAAGGAAATTTTAAGGCGTGAATGCAGGATTCTAATTTGGGAAAAACTTTGCATCCGATACAATCACCGACCTTTGTATCGAATGCAACGCTTTTTTCTACAATAAACCCTGCCTTCATTTCTCAAAATTTTGCAATTTTTTTCGTCGAAAACTATTCTTAAGGTTCATGCGTAGAGGTTATCGTTCTTTTTTTGTTTAAAAATTGTGAATCTTTCAAACAATATTGCAAACGGGGAAATGGACGCAAATCAACGTGCTTCTAGGTCAAGAAATTGCCTACTCGAGAAAATTGAAGGCATTTGGTGACAGCACGTGCTCTTATTTGAAAGTAATTCTCGAGCAGAATTATTTGATTGATAGATTTTTAAAAATAATATGTTTACCCAAAACATCATAAAAATATTTTCAAAATATTTGTATTTCAATACTGTAAAAATTTATATCGTGAGAGTATTTTTAAAATATCAGTACATATAATATTTATATTCAAAATATTTATTATATATTTTAAAAACATTTTAAAAGACAGTAATGCATTGGTAAGTATTTTCAAAATATTTTGAAAATATTTTAAACAATAATACTGCTATTCAAAATATTTTTAAAATATTTTCAATATCCTAATCGGTATAAGTCATCATACTAAATGCCTGCCCATAACGAAAAGTATTAAACATAATAAGGCTTAGATTTAAGACGTAGCTCAAATGTGTTCTTTCTGAACAATTATCCATTATTTTCAACCTTATTATTCATAAAGGTTATTGCAGTTGTTGTCAAATTTAATATAATATAATATAATATATATTTTTTTGCCTCCCAAGAAATTGTTGAATTTCCACCTCCTTGAGGTCATTTTCAATGTATTTGCGCGTGATCTCAGTTTATTTCTTTTTTTGTTTCGTTTGTAGTTCATGTACTGTTGTGAATATTATCATTGAATGAGAATGTTATCATTCATTCACATCTGGTTGTTTATTTTTTATTTTTCAAATTTCAAATGAAACATTTAAATTCAACTGAAGAAGAAATTCTTGATCTCGTGTGCTTATTGGTCTCCTGTAGAACTTGCACTTAGTAGCTGTGCAGCTGTGAGATTATGGCAATCGCACCTGCATAGTCTTTATGAGGAAGACATCAAACTGCAATCAAATGCAAAATGCATCTCAGAATGTCGATGAAAAATTTAAAGAGAAAAAAATAAATAAAATAATAGAATGGTGGAAATAATAGAATAACAGAGACAAAAGAAGAGAAATAAAATGAAGTAAATCAAATTAATGATAAAATGAAGTCAAAGACTAAACTGAAGTAAAACATTAGAGGGAGCAAGGAGATGAAGTAAAAAAACTGAGATGAAGAAAAAAATAAAGTATAAGGGAAAAAACTAAATGAGGTTAAAGAATAGAATGAATTTAAAGAATTAACTGAAGTCAAAAAAATTATGATGAAGTATTAAAATAAATTACAGTAAAACAAAACAAAGTAAAGGAATAAGAAGTAAATAATTAAAGAAAAAAAATGAAGTGCTTGAAAAAAAAAAAAATAGAGTGAAGAAAAAAATAGAGTCAGCAAGGAAATAAAACAAAGTAAAACGATAAAATAAATTTAAAAAATATAGTAAAGTAAAAAGTAAAATAAATACACGGACAAATCCAGGCAGATGGAAAATATCCTAGTTGCCCGTCCAACTCGACGTTAAATACCGGTTTTAAGTCACTAAAATACATCGTCTAGTGAAGCTCAATCGGTAGGGTCGTCGGTTAGTGTTAGGTAGGTCCCGGGTTCAATCCCCAAGGTGGATGAAAAATTTCTAATCTGCAAAATCGATTCAATAACATCCCAGTGGTTTCATTATTTTTATTTTTCATGGTTTCTAAAATTATTTCCACAATTAACCCTTTTCCACCATCCCCTAGCTGCGAACCCCTAAATTGATTCAATATTGGTGTAGTATTGTCTCAATATTGATATCCAAATGCGAATCCCACTTCCCTTGATGAATCCAAGGGCTGTCGAAACGCAGTAAAAGCGCAAATATTGATGTTACTTCTTAGAAAACAGTAGTGAATCCACTTTGTCTTAAAACTTGGAGCTTGACACCATCATGAGACGGACTTTTCCGCAAGCGCCCTTGACACAACCTGTCCGTTCAACTGGCGAAGTGGCACAGTGATATGGATACAAATCAACGTGCTCCTAGGTCAAGAAATTGCCTACGCGTGGAAATTGAAGGCGTTTAGTAAAAAGCGGTGACAGTATGCTCTTGATTTAAAGTATCGATTCTCAAACAGAATGGTTTCATTGAAAGTGCAAATTTCACCGTGCTCGATGAATCCAAGGATTGTCGAGGAGCAGTGCAAGTACAGAATGAGACAACATTTCATTCAAAAGGGCAGTAAGTCCACTTTGTTCTCTAACACCATCATAAAACGCACTTAATTGACCTCCGTTCAACTGGGGGAACGGTAAGGCGAAAGAATGGATGTGCCAAAGGACATTCATGGTCTTCTGCTGATCTCATGCATTCTATTTCAATATTAGAGATGAATGGAAAGCTCATTTTCTTGCAAGTTTTTCCCGTTCTTTAAAAAGATCGATTACGGGATCCAATTGACACTTACAATGGAGGAGCTCGGAGGAGAAGGCGTATAAGTGCAGTTTTTGCCATTTCGAGAAATACTTGTTTGAATTTTCAAAATTACATTGGTCCTTACGGCGGACAGAAAGTTCAAACTGACTTTTTGACGCTTAAAAATTGGAATTTGGGAGCGAATTTTCACAGAGTGACATTAAGGTAAGTTTCACTTAAAAAAATTAATATCTAAATATTTTCAAAAACTGCACTTATGCGCTTGTCCTGCAAGCTCCTCAATGACAGAGCAACTCGACGAAACCTTAAGCTTCGATAGCGGCAAGGACCGAAAAAAATCTGCTGATTCCGCTTCTGAGGTGCCGTGCCTCAAAATATTAGCGTCTTCTCCTCCTGAACTTGGTTGCAGCGTTTCTCTCCGTCTTGGCGTCAGACGCTCCTTAAGGTTCCGTGCCTTTATTAAGCGGCGATTTTTCTCCGGGCCGGCAACCCGGGAAAGGGTAACAGCAGACAGTAGCTCATAGCTGACGAAACACAGGTTAATAGCGACAACGAGGGCCTAGCTCAGGAAGACTTGATTCTGGGTCCTGTTGATTGGACTCGAAGAGAACTCGCCGCGGGCTCCGAGCCCCCCCGCAACCCGCCCGCCATCCTTGCCCGCGAGCGCGCCGCACCGCCAGCGAATCGCGGCCCATTCAGAAAGAGCTGAGTCGTTGCCTTGGACGGTCACGGTGCTTCGCTGTCAGTCAGTCCGGTATCCACCTCGCGCCGCGTGTTTGTTCTTGCTTTCCCGAAACCTAGATTGTGATTCTCTTCGAGTGTTTTGGTATTGTGTTCGCAGCGAACCCAGGATTATCGTGTTGTTCTCGACCGGCTTCGCACTTGTTGTGTGTCAGTGGTGTTATACGCGTCTCTCCGGGTCTTGATATTCGTGCGTGCTGTCGCGAGAGAACGTAAATCTCCAGCGACTGTGATAAATTTCGGGTTCAGTGCGCGTCCTGTTGTTTTGATTCGAGTGTCAATCAAGTTTTCAAAATTTTTCCTCACGATCTCATCCGTGTTCCATCTATAGCCCTGGAGTCCAAAGGAAGCTTAACCCTGGAGTTGTGTCAAAAAAGGTCAGGACTAGAAGCTTTTCCTCATTATCTGTAACAATTACCTACAAATTTTTCACAGCATAAGTACTTTAGACGTTATTTGCTCGACGACTTCCACCTCGGTTCATCTTTGCATCGCTAAATTTTGCAATTAACAAGCACACGTTGGAAAATTACTCAAATTCCAAGTTATTCAAACAGTCTGTCAGGTTTCTTAATCAGATTTAAATCTGGAAAAATATGCCCCATTCTGGATTAGATGATCTGCTCGAAGAAAATTCTAGGTACTGACGCGCTTTGCGTTGAATATTAAGATGTTCACGACAAGTACCTACGTAGGTACCTAATTTTAGCAGGTTCAAATTTTGGTCAAGGTGAAGGTAGAACAGGTTGTGGAAATATCAGACCACCTGTGGGCACACTGATTAGTATCCAGAAGTATAGATATCGTGTTTTCGACGGTAACTACTCGACATTTCTTAAATTGGTTTTCAACTTCCCAGATTTCCTATCTGTTCACTGTCACCGAAGGATAACTGTTCTCACAATTATTTTGCCTTTTGCGTAATAATATCGCGTAGGTACATGAATGCTGGATGGACAATGGAAAAATTTGGGACCTTGATTTGCGGCGTCGCAGACAACCTGTCGTGTATTTTATTTTCCAAGTACTTAGTTCAATAGTCGACGTCATTTTTAATGTTGGCAGGTCTTCCAATATCCCCGAGACAAGACAATATCTGATTATTACCGAACTCGCGTAGGTACCGAAGAGCGTCTCAAAACATAGCGTTATGATTTACCCAGGCCCAAAGAAAATTGTCTGCATTTAGGGCTTGTCTACTTTTTACATTCTTATTTTTTTTCCCGTAGAATTTTAGTGTAATGGGTGAAAAATATCTTCATTTCAGGATTTTCCTCCGTGAGTCATTTTATTCGTAACCCATCTTTAACAGGGTGATCCAAGAGTCGCGAACCACCCCTTTGACTCTTAGGGTTCTTGCCCCTTTTCAGAGTGGTCCTTTTAACATTTTGGAGGCTCCCAAAAGTTGTCTCTTTTGAGCAGGGGGCACTTAAAAAATGTCAAGTCTATCTCAATTTTGTCGTTTCTCACAAAAGAACGTAACTACATTTGAATATTGCCAAATCCCCCCCCCCCCCTCGCAAATTTCATTTAACCAGGAGTATCTTGGACATTTTAGCCGAAAATTTTAATGATTGGGAAAATTTGACAAATTTCGAACAACAATTGCATAGATACTGTTTTGCAAAAAAATTAATCGTTTGAAACAATTTTTCAGTCTTGGAATGAAGTTACGTTCCTTCGTTTGGGAAACGACGATTCATTCAAAATTTATCAGGGCGAGTTCTGACGTTGGTGGTGCGGGATTTTTGGACCACCCTGTACATACGTTTTCAAAAACAATAAATAGGTATCCTCTGTTGTGTGGGTATTCGGTATTGGGTCAAGCCGGCGAAAAATGCCCGTTGAAGAGCACGTGCTCAATTCGTGGAAGCGGTCGGGACGGGGCAACCCGGGCGATATTGCAACGGCGCCGAGGGTTGAAAAGGAGTCCGCGGGCTGTGAGGGTGAGGCGGGTCCGCGGGAGGAGGCAGGGGGGAGGGGGAGGTATTAGTTGAAAGGAGAAAGGCTGGACGGAAAGGGCAGCAATAATATCCCGGCCCGCGGCGACATTGCACCGTAATACATCCCCGAGGCGATCCACCGCTGCCATGCCGCCGACCGATCTCCAATGCCGCAGTGCTCTATGGTAATCCTTTTCCCTCTGCCACAGTGTTGTGCAATTTCGAGAAAATAAAAATAGTGAACATTTTTCGAGAAAATAAAAATACGATGGGTCATCCATAAATTAAGTCACCCCTTTCATACATCTCCGAAACTAAAATGGATAAAATCCAAATCGGTAAAAAAGGACTTCCTACTTTATATCCTCCAGCTCTCCAAGGTATCAAGATTTTAATTGGACCACTGGTTTGCCGAGATATGTGATTTTACGTGAACAACTCCCGGCCAGTTCCCGTCCCACCAAATCGATGCGCCAGCGATCCCGTCACGCTACCTGAATGACCTGTGTTTCCCCACACATCAACGAAGGAATAACCAACTCAAATATTGTATAGATGGCTTTAAAACATCTTACCTTATTTTCGTCGTAATTTCCGTTCCTTTAGATGCATTTTTCATAGCGTTTATCGAGCTTCTAATGCCTTCTCAAGAACACCTTTTGGTTGACTCTTTGAACCAGCCATTGACTGCTTCCATCACCTGCCTGATCGTGCTCGAAGCGCTGGCCACTAGTGCTTCTGACTAGCGGAAAAATATGATAGTCACTTCGTAGCAAGGGCTGAGAAGTATGGAGGATGAGGTGACACCTCCCGACAAATTTGTCCAACAAATTTTGGGTCCTCTTTCGCCGTGTGAGTCTGCATTATCGTGTAAGGAATAGGGGACCACGATACAAGAGACCCGGTCGCTTGCTCTCATTGCAATCGCAACGAATTCAATATTCCACAATACCTTGGTGCATTGATTGTTACACCCTTTCACCAAATAATTGACGAGAAGTACTCTTGAGAGTCCCAGAAAGACAAAGAGCGACGCGACAGCGCGCGGTGCATCTCATATCAGCGCGTCGTTGTGGTGGACGAACTGGCCGGAGTTGTTCACGTAAAAATCGAATATCTCGGCACCAGTGCCATATTTAAAAATCTTGGTACCTATGGAGAGCTGAGGATATAAGCAAGAAGTCCTTTTTTTACGATTTGATTTATCCCTTTTAGTTTCGGAGAGATGAAAGGGGTGGAACTTACTTTGTGGATTGACCCTTCGTAGTGAACATTTTTCGAGAAAATAAAAATAGTGAACATTTTATGGATGTGAGTAGAGATTTGTAAAATACGATTATGAATTGGGAGTGCCGGCCAGGGGTCTATAAAGTTCTCTGCTTTCCACAATGGAGTATTCGCATGGAAATTTTTTATTGCTTCATCTGAAAGTGCTTACTTCAAAAGCTGATTTTACAGTATTTTTTATCATTTTTTCTGATATGGGAAATAGTATAAATATAGATCAAAAAGTGAGAAAATGTACCGCCCAGTGACGTCATCTGGCAGCACTTCCCATTTAAACACACGTATTTTAGCGGACTATATAATTTTGTCATATTTTCTCCAATAATTGTTCAATTCATGAACCAAGAGTATCCTCGTGATCAGTTCACTCTACTTAAACGCGAAATTCATCTAATTTCAGACACCTGCAAATTCTCTATTGAGGCGTTGGGTGGAAAAAGGGCATTTCTTGGTTGCGGTCTCAAAATCTTTCATACTAATTTATATTTTAGAGAGGAAACTATTCCGTGAATGTCCTGAAATTTTTCATTTTTAGCGTCGTAAACTCATGAAGAAAATTCAGTAAAAGTGTCAATGAATTCCATTCATTTGCTTTAATTAAAATGGGTGAAACTTCAGCGGAGATTCTGAGACACCGCAATCGAGAAATGCCCTTTTTTTGCACCCAGCGCTTCAATTTTGCGCTAGCTGTAAAAAGTGCTTGCGCTAAATGCACCTTCTATAGGAAAAATTCCAGGACATTCCAGGTGTTTTCGGAAACCAGCTCCTATTTTATTTTTTTATAAGAAAAAAGAATCAAAACTACGCCTCCCAAATTTCAGGAGGGAAAGTGCAGAAGATAGTATAATTTTCATTCAAATATCTACCAGACTTTATTGTGTTATAGTTTCGCCTCTCGCCATTGGACCAAGGAAATCGTAAGTTGTTTTTAGGCTTGAGATGTTACAAATTCCCTGTCGCATTTCAATTTGTCGAAAGACAATCGTTTTTGTCCTAATTCCGTGCAATTCCTCACAATTGTGCTTTGAAAATTTTTCATTTAAACGTCAAAAGTTTTCTCGAAAAAACAGAATGAAAAAATCCCAATAAAGAACGACTCCTTAAACTAAGTTGAAAGAAACTCTACGTAAAATGCTCACATACCTAATTCGTTAGCGATTTTGAGGGCCGTCAAAGTTGTAATTCTTACAATAATGCAAATCTCGGAACGTTGACTATGTCGCGATAAGTATCAGTAATGGTTTGCTTCATCGACTCAATACGCAACGCTGGAATTAAGTGAAGTTTTAAGAGAAACAATCGACGCTTCAGTTATCGTCGCATACGACGAATACTAAACTACGTATCTTAACGCCTTGATGCAACTATTCGGGCTCCATGGATGTCCGTGTTGTATACACACGGAAGTGAAGGCGTTTTGACTGCAGACACTATCCGCCTCACCAGCGGCGCTCAGTGGAGCGGGAATTTTTCATCGTTGGATTTTTTTTTAAAGCGGTAGATTTGCGGCTCCGCCGTTTCAGGAATGATCCCATAATTTGCTGTCTTACGGGGAAAAAACGCCGCATAAACGATCAGATGTTGTCAAAACTTTCCCGGATAAGATACCTATTTTTTTTTTTTTTGTTAGGTATTGCTGCTTTTCCTGGCGATTTTCAATCAAAATTGAGAACGGAATCCTCCAAGTATTTTGGAAGAATGAAGTGTTCTTGGCTTGCCGAAAATTCGATGTTTCAGGAAGAATTTTTGCAACGGTGCACGGTGTTTTTCCTGAGGAGGATGAAATTGCGGTTCCTGGATTCCATAAATGAGCTCATAATGTCCGTGCGGCTCCTCCAAGACCAAATGGCGGGAAACGCAACGGTTTTCTACCGTGTTACGGAAAAGAGCCATAAGTGCGCATTTATGAGTGAGCCACGGTGAGCACATGCTCTTACGTGTCTCGAGGCTCATATTAAAAGTGTACTTACTGCTTTTTTCCGTAAAGCACGGCAGTTTTGGCTCCGGGCGGCGAGCGAAGGTGCCCAAAAAGCTTGCGCCAGATGATCTACAGGGTGTCTCAGCGCTTAAGACCGTGTCTTGCGCTAACGTGTGAAGGAAGAACGCCAGATGTGCCTTCGGATGTTGCCAAATTCCCTTTGATTAAATAAAAGTTTAAAGGCAAATCTATGAATATTTTCTCTCAGATTTTCAGGGAATTTTTTTGCAATCAGATCTTAATTTTCCGACAGTTTCAAGAGAATGAATTTGTGATTCTCCTGAAAAAGTAATTTTACCGGATAGAATTTGGCGCCCATCGACCGTTCATGACACTTTTCCTCAGCACAGCAGTATGAGTCAATCACAACTTTTCTTCTTCTTCTTCCTCTTATGCAGAAATGCTCTCAGTTGGAACTAAGTAAATCTTTAAAACAGGGGCATGAAATTTTGTGGAAAGGCAACAGGAAAAATGTGGGAAGCCAGCGCCCGGGCGCGTGAGAATGTGAAAGCTTGGAAGATACTGCACCCCTACACAGAGATGAAAATTTGAAAAAGCCCCAAAGTTGTGGAAGGAGGGAACATTTTGAGGGGCTAAACGTCGAAAGTCGAAGTAAACCAGAAGACTGGTGAAAGCTTTGAAAGGCTGGATTGTTTTAGATTGGTGGAAAATTTTGTGGAAAACTGATGAGAAAAATGCGGAAAGCCGGCTGGCGGGCGCGTGAAAATGTGGAAGCTTGGAAGATTCTGCATTACTGGCTCGTGGGATTCAAAGGGTTAGTTATTTAAATAAAACTCATTTAAACTAAAAGATAATCGCCTTTAAGGTACTCAAATTTCTTCCTTTAAATCATAGAGAATTTCGTGTTCTTTTGAAAAAAAAAATTATTAAAAAATTATAACTTTTTTCGTGCGGGTCACCCTGTGCGGACGTGGACGCTGTTTGTAGGGAACGGCGGCTTGGCGAAGAGGCGGCCTCGGGTTCGCCGGCACGAATTTCGTCGGAGATTGATTGATTAACTGCAACCGCAGAGCGCGCACCGTGGGCGCTTCGCATCGCATCGCGGCGGGTGCATCCTAACGCCCGTTAATTGCACCGCGATTACCGCCCGAGACCGCTCGCCCGCTCGCTCGGCTAACGAATTTCGGTATTTTCCTCCCCGGCCCCACCGCGCCACCGCACCGCCTTCCCACGGTTTCCCTCTTTCCTCCTCTTCCTCTAATCATACGCAAAATGTACGCATGCACCGCGGCTGATTATCGAAATGCACAGATGAAGCTATAGACAAAGAGGAATGGAGAAAGGAGGGATTGTATTGGTGGAAGCGGGTGGTTGCAATTGGTGAATGCTAGGGTTGTCGGCAGTCTGAAAAACCGGGATAATCAGAAAATTTGCGACGACCGGGAAATATCGTAGAATTCGCAACGACTGGGAAAATCAGGGAATTCGTGGGAATAGTCAGGGAATTTGCGGAGACCGGGAAAAATTAGAGAGTTCGTGGGAAAAGTTGGGGAATTTGCAAGGACCAGGAAAAATAAGGGAATTCGTGGAGAAAGTCAAGGAATTTGCGACGACCGTGAAAAATCGGGAAATTCGTGGGAGAAGTCAGGATTGACACATCGGCCAATCAATGAAACATATCACCGATCTTTGATCTTCCAACGGTTTACCCTTTTTGGTTATTTTTAAAGCTTGTCATCTATATTAACCAGCTACTGAATGCCTTTTTCCGAAATGTGGTTTCTAAACGAGAAAAATGTGTCCAAAGCGCCGCGAAAGCCAGCGAATATGGGGGAGGGGGTGGAAATTTTGCTTTGAGGTCAGAGACAGTGACGGAAAGAAAGGGAATTAAACAATGTGGAGTCAGGGAATTTGATGACCCTTTTGTTAGTGTTTTACCTCTCCCTACGTATATTTACTACAACAGGGTTTCTACAAGTCCGGAAATAGTACTGATCATTTAAGGGCAGTCCGGAAGCACCAAAAAAGTGCGTAAATTCCGTAAGGAGGTCCGGATTTTTCTCATTTTTCTGTCTGTTTTGTCGCAATTTAAGCGAGAAATTCAAATGTTTAATATTTTTCGAATTTCGTCAAATTGATGTACTGAGGAAGTAATGAATTTCTCGGGAATGTACTGAAAAAGTACTGTGAAATTAATGATTTTTGGCCAGTCTGTTTTAGTAGGTATACCCTGTTGGTATATTTTCAACAACCACCCGTTTCGACCCATAGAATCGCTCAATTTTCCTTTCGTCTTCTTTGTGCGTAGCTTCGGCCAATCAATCTCAATAATCAGCCTACATTATAGAGGCCCTATTCCGCTAGGCCGTGTCTGTTCGTGGGATAGGGTGCGGGAAATGGGAGAGTGTAACGGTGTCGGTGTGACAGGGGCTCACACCATAAATTCGGTGGGTGCATCCGACTAATGGGAGAGGACACTCCGACAACGGTGTCGGCGCACCATAAGCACCATAAAAGCGTGTTCCCACGCGGTTCAGCGTCTCGGGGCTCACCCCGCCTGTGCCCGGGCCGAATCGCCGCGCCGCGATTTCGTATCGAGTACGGCACGAACGGACACCAATCACCTTCCGCCGTCCTCCAGCATCCACCGCATCGTTGCCGCGCAACATCCGCCACTCTCCCGTCTTAAAAAGAATGGATTCCGTTAATTTTTTGGATAGAGAACTGTGTATCATCATTGCGAGTGTCATTAGTCCGGAAGTAGTACTGATTTTTTAAGGGTTGTCCGGAAGTGCTGGAAAAGTGCGGAGATTCCGAAAGGAGGTCCGGATTTTTTTATTTCTGAGCGGGAAATTCAAATTCTTGAAATTTTTCGAATTTCATCAAATGGAGGCACTAAAAAAGTACTGAATTTTTCTGTTGAGGAGGTAGCGAGATCAATGTTGTCATCTTCGCATTGAAAGGCACAGCCACGCACTACGTTATTACATTTTTAAATTTGTTTTACTATTTCATCCAATTGAGGAAGGCTGAGTTTTCAGCCGAGGTGTTTTGGTTATATTCGTGGAAAGTAGCCTCGTTACCAGCTGTGTAAGTTATGTTTTATTATTGTTAAGTGCTCATTAGATTGCGATTGTGTAGCTAGTTGAACTTCAAAACACTAATGAGCTTCGAATTTCGTGGCCGGATCATGTTTGTCGCGATTCGTGCTTATATATCAAATTTTTTTGTAATTTTGTGGCCTGACGATACAAAGCACTGGATTTTTTGGATGAGATGAGCTCTCGTAGACTTTGTCTCTACGTCGCTCCTCTGACGTAAGGGCGTATCTCAATTCTACGCGAGCCTTTAAAGCGCCATGCTTTCTGAGGCTTATGTGGAAATAGAGATACGCTTTTATGTCAGAGGAACGACGTTACCTTGTCAAATCTACCAATACAAAAGTTCAACAATCAGTCAGCAGAGGGAAGTTATAGAATCAACGGAGATGAATATCCGGCGTAGAGCAGCTGATATTTCAGAAGGGATCGTGTTTTAGAATAAGAAAGCGCGATTACTCGTGGGTGTCGAACTGAAAGCTGTTTTTTAAGGCAAGCTGGCAGCTGTGTCGGAGAGCGATTTAGAAGGAATTTTCCTGGCAGGTCCCGCTCATCAGAGCGCACGATTAGCCCGTGCTCAATGGGACCCAGGTTCACACGCTCCACCGAGGCTTTCGCGAAGGCCTCCACTGGGTTTATTGGTCCCTCGGTGCAGCGGGACCTGTAGTTCCGCCCTCGCCGAGATAGGATTTCCTCAAAAACGAAAAAGCCAAACGCCCGTTCGTGACAAAAATTGATACGCAACTTAAGCCAGACCATCTGGACCCTTTTTGCAGCAGAGGCAGTCATGATTCGGCCTTCTGAAACAGGGTGACAAGCTCTTGCAAAGTCAGGGAATTTTACGTTGGAAATCTCTGTCAGGGTGACCAACGCCACACAGTGGATCGAGTCAATGGGAGAGGTCGGACAAAATTTGGAAACTTTAAACGCTTATAACTCCGTTAATACAAAATTTTTGAGATTTTAAAAGTGGTTCTATTGGTTTCCTCGTTAAATTTTCTTTTTAGGGCACCCCTTGAACTTTAAAATGTGACGAAATAAACACCAAAATTTGCAGTTGTAGTCAAAAATTTCTTGTCCGACTTCTCTGATTGACTCGATCCACTGTGCGCCACCGAAAACTTAAAAAATTCAAGGAATCTTAAAAGACGTGGAAAGTCAAAAGATTTTGCCGGAAGGCTGGGAAATACTTCCATTCGAAGAAGAGACCGCACTCGGGTGACTGTTCGTTACCCAGGCGAATAATCAGCAAAGATGCAAGCACTAAAATGTCCAAGATTTTTTAAAATAATACGTCTCAGTCTTTTATGAATGCAGCACTGCGGTAGTGCAAGATTCACCTTCCCAAAAGTAGTCAAGTAATACCTTTTTTTAAAAAAGAAAAAACAAGGAATTTTGCCGAAATTAATCAGGAAATTGTTTGGGACGATCAGAGAATTTCGGTAAATCAGTTCATTTTCCACCCTCATTGAGAAACCAGGGAAAGTTGAGAAGACTTGGCACCTTGATGATACGCCTTTTCGAAATTAAAGGATGCGACGCACTTTGTTTCACAAAATATCCCATGTGTTACTTCAGCATCTCAAAAATTATAGTGAAAGTTATGCCCCTTTCGCAAAATATCCTTACTTTAAATTACGGCTCTTGTTTTCTCTTTGATCTGCAGAAGTTTAGATTGTGGGCGCGTGGAGCCCACCCTCCAAGGGAACACCTTTACGCGTCGAGAGCCTAGATACGTAGATAATCAGCACAGCCATCACAAGTTCCATGGAGCAAAAATAGCACGACTGTTATTGATTGGAAATGTTTCATTCCCCGATAGTGGTTTATTCGCCTTATTATTGGAAGCAGAACCTTCAGCGGGTGATCCCCCAAACCATCGCCATTTTTTTCTGAACGCGGCGTTCATGATCGCGAACCATGCAACAGTTCCTGCGAAATGCTTTAAATATCACCTGTTCATTTCGAAAGATTTGAGAGTGCCAAGCAAAAAGTTAGATAAAAATGGGGGCATGCCCGATTACAAGCGGTTTTACGTAAGAGACACAGGGATCGTAAAGAAAATTAATTGCACGAGATCAATTTATTGTTCTGCCGCGTCAATTACGTGTGTTCATTGGCTTTTTAAATTTATCCTATCTTTGTAACAAATTTTACTGGTCTAAGCGACAGATCGCGTGATAAGGTTTTTTCGCTGTTTATGAAGCTGTGGGTACTTACTTAATTTCAGAACGTAAAACTCCGAGTTGTGCTAGTTCCAAACGAGCGCCATGAGCTAATAACGTCAATCAAGAGACTCTTGTTAATATCCTAAGTTGTTTTGAATTGAAAACTTCAACCGTCATAGGTCCGGTGTGTTTTAACCCTCTCGGCGAATCTTTCTCTAAAATTTTCGAAGATTACACCTTTGGCTAGTAGTATCAATAGCTCAATTGGGCGTATTTCTATCAAACGGAACTATGTGTATTATGACATGAGCCCTGAGACCCATTAGAATACACGCATAACAGGGCTCACGTCATAATACACATAGTTCCGTTTGATAGAAATACGTCCAATTGAAGGGCCTGGATGACAAGGCGCACAAGTGCAGTTTTTGCTAATTCAAGAAACAAATATTTCAAGTTTCAAAATTACATGGAGCCTTATGGCGAGAAGGAAGTTTAAACTCAAGTTTTGATGTTATGCTTAAAGTTGGATTTTAGTTGTGAATTTTTTTACAGAATATATTTTCAAACTAGGTTTAGTTGAGTTTATGAATACCTCAAATTTTTCAAGAACTGCACTTATATGCGCCGTGTCCTCCAAGCCAGCCCCTCTACTTTGAGTTTCTCCTTCTCGCCCTTTTGAATCAATTCTGGCCAACGCCACTGAAACATGAGAACAGCACTGGAAAAAAAAACACATTGGATCTAGAGTCCAGACTCTTAAAAACATCGACAAGAAAAAGTACTCTTGATCCCATCAGAATCTAGCTTAAATCAAGAACCAAGCCTCTTAATTTAAGCGGATTTCGTTTTGATTCAAGCAAAAATCCAATTGAATCAAGGGTGTTTTTTCTTGTCGATGTTTTCAAGAGTCTGGACTCTAGATACAATGTGTTTTTTTCAGTGAGGAGGAACAGAGAGAGAGAGGTAAAAAAATATTAATATCTTTTTATTAATTTCTTTTTTCCTCTCCTTTCTCCTGAAGCACCCATCCTCATAGAAAAACTAATGGCTTATACATTTTTTTATACAATGAGCCAGAGATAGTAGCTCCATTGCAGCATGCAGTCCAAATCATAGCAAGCCATGGCTTATAAACACCAGCATCTGTTCGACTTGCGACAAGGTTAGATAGATTTTTCACCTGGGAACTAATATTTTTGGCTCTTCTTAAAAACAGCATATGTGCCATTAGTTTTCATTGTGTTTTTGTGGATGAGCTTGAAGTAGTACCTCCTACTGTAAAATGTAGTCCGAACGAGGAATCGCCACGCGGCCTTTGTTGAAACATCGTGCAACCGCAGTGTGTAAACGCACAAGCGGAATACGAATTTGCAATCAGACCATAGGTACAACTGGACACTGGTCGCATGGAAAGCGAGTCGCTCTTTCAAGCAATCCGTCGGTATTAGTGGAGCGTTATCCAACCGGGCAATTACAAATGTTACCTGCCATTTTTTACCGCTCCAACAGATGAGCGAGCCGATATTTAAAACGAAAAGTATGGAAGCAGGGCTCAAGAAAGTTGGCCCGGGGCTGCGCACAATGGAATTAGTCAGTTGGAGAAGTCGGACGAAATATGGAAACTTTAAGCACTCATAACTCCGTTAATACAAAACGTTGATGTTTTAAAAGAGAGTCCATTGGTTTTGGCGTAAAATTGTCTGCAAGAAGCACCCCTAAAACTTTAAATTTCGACGATATTAACATAAAAATTGACAGTTTAAGCAAAACATTTTATGTCCGAACTATCGACATGTTTGTCCCACCGTGCGGCAGGCGGCGACGAAAGGTCAGAGGTAACGACGGCGACTTCGGAGGACAGTCCCGCGCCTCGTCGAGTCAAAACCGCACATCTTCACCGCGAACCACCCTAACATACGCGGTTTTTCCGCGGGACGCCGCGCCGGCGGAACGAAACCGGTTCGTCTCGCAACCTTTGGCTATCTCCCAGTCCAGACCCGATAGGCAGACACCCGCGCACGCGCTCGAGCGATATATCACTATCGATCGGCGTTCGATATATTCCCCGGCGAGGAGTTTAGACATTCGATGCATCGATTCGCGGTATCGGTGGGGTGTCTCGCGGCGCGACCTTGGAGGCCCTCAGCCACCCACCGGCCGCCCCGTGGCGCTGAAAATGAAGAGGAGAAGAAAAGCGAAGGAGAACGTGGTAAATCACGTGGCCGACTGTCAAAACAGAAAGGACGCGGCGCGCTAAAAATGGCACGGATCCTTTCGGCCGACTCGCGCCCCGCCGCGCCGCGGTTCGGCGTTTGGAGCTGATTGTTTCTGTGCTCTTGTGGTAAGAACGGTACGACGAAGCTCCTGAATTGGCTAGGATTAAGCAAACCAGTCGTATGGATGTATTTGTGCTAAAGGGAATTATGTGTGCATGAATTAAACAGGGCCGGATTTACATTTTTAGTGCCCTAGGCTGAACTTGAGTTGGCGTCCTAAAAGTAGACGCTTCTCCTCCACCCACCTG
This sequence comes from Bemisia tabaci, assembly GCF_918797505.1. Lineage (NCBI taxonomy): Eukaryota > Metazoa > Arthropoda > Insecta > Hemiptera > Aleyrodidae > Bemisia > Bemisia tabaci. The sequence continues at coordinate 50,369,780 of NC_092794.1, forward strand.
GGAAAGGAGAATGGTAGATGGGTGAAAGGCTAGGGAAAATAATCGAAAGCCATCTTGGAAGAAACGTATTTTGCACGGTTTTGAGATACCAATGGACTAGTAGACAAAATGCGAATTGTGACACATGTTTCCCAGTCAAAATTACACGTGAAGCACGATTCGCGCAACGTAAAGTACTGAAATCCACTCATAACTAAGATATCAAAGATTTCATTTTACATCGGTCACAGAAACTTTGAATCCCCCGCTCGCAAAAAGAATAGTTCACTTGAATCAAAGCGCGCACTACAACAGTTTTGGCAGGCTTAATCTCAGTCGGGCTCAAAAATTCCTCAATGATTTATTTACGGACTGAAATTTTGATTTTCCCAAAATAATTCAGCTAAAGGTTAAAATTTGAAATGTATCGATCGTGGCCAGAACGCATCACGCGGAAGCTGAACATCTACCTTAATGACTTGACTCAATGCTTCTGAGCAACATAATTAAGCAGCGCATTCATTGACAATAACGCCTTGATACCACTATTCCTACTTCATGGACGCGCGTGTTGCACATGAAAAAATGGAAGGAGCTTTGATCACATCTGTATTCCAAGCATCGCACGCAACAGTGTGTGTCAGGCTAAAAAATCAAAATCTGCCGCGACTTCCGACTTAATCGATACAATACTCATGTACATAATTTTTTGAAAATTGCCGTGATATTTCCCCTCTGGGAGTGGAATATTCTCTATTAATTGCAGAAAGGAACCAAGCCGTATCAGCTGTTGCCAATTTAATTCGGCAATTTACTTTTTTACATGAAAACGGTTGTGCAGATTTTTATGCGAATTTCAGTGAACAGTCTGCATAGTACGGGGCAAATTTCTTAAATTTTTTGAAGAAACCGCACAAACGTTCTCCTGTAAAAAATTAAAATGCTCGGTCAAATTTGGCAATACCTGATGTGGCTTGGTTCCTCTCTGCTAAACGCGGTCCAATTTCAAACTATGAAGTTGGCTTGATTCTTTTCGTAAAAATGAAAAGGAGCGGAAGTGTTAAACACCGCAATGCAGATGCGTGGTTTCGCACTTCGACCATCGATATCTGACGTCAGTCGGACCACGTCGAGAATCACCTTAAGCGGAGCGAGAGCGCGGATATTGGAGTGGACACCCGGGATTGTCAATCGATCGGGGAAGGAAAACATAACCTCTGCGGACGCTAAGCTGCGGGGACTGGCGAGGGGAGGGGGTAATTGAGCAAAAATATGCCCGGCGGCGCGTCGGGGCGTCTTGACGTCGCGTCGCGTCGTGGCCGAACGTCCCGGGGGCGTCGCGCGTCTCGCGTTGCGGCGCTTATCAGTCGAGATCGAGGACGTCCAATAATTTGCGAACGCTCGAGCGTAAATCCCAGGCCCGCGCCGCGCGTCGATCGCTGCCAAATGGACCTCCGAGCAGTCCGTCCACCGTGTTCACCAAAGTTTAATTTCCTCTCAACTTGAAATGCCGCATGGAAAAGTTTAAAATCCGGAGTAAAAGAGAGAAGAACGGTAGATGTTATTCGGAGTGATGAAAAATTTCCAAGTCCACCATACACTGGAAAAAAAAAAAAAAAAAAAAAAAAAAAAAAAAAAAAAAAAAAAAAACACATTGGATCTAGAGTCCAGACTCTTAAAAACATCGACAAGAAAAAGTACTCTTGATTCAATCAGAATCTAGCTTAAATCAAGAACCAAGCATCTTACTTTAAGCGGATTTCGTTTTGATTCAAGCAAAAATCCGATTGAATCAAGCGTATTTTTTCTTGTCAATGTTTTCAAGAGTCTGGACTCTAGATCCTATGTGTTTTCTTTTCCAGTGTCCATCGTACCTTATTGATACGTTGCAGGCAAATAATCAAATCAGTCGTACATCAGGCAGTTAAATGGACCATATTTTTAAACCAGGAACTACAATTTTCGGCTCTATCTAGAAACACTTTTCTCTTCTTTTTCCTCTCTTTTTAAATCCCAATAGAGGTATAATTGGACCGAGTTCATTAGAAGGAATCAATTCACATTTTCGAAAAAAGTGATTTAAGAATGTTTCTGAGCTCCATTAGTCGCATATTTTCTCCTGCCAAAATCTGATAGGCGAAAAAAAGTAATTAGTTTGTGAAAAGAGAGGTTAAATTTTATTTTTTACATTGATCCTTATGCAGGAATAGAACTTCAAACCCGTTTTTCTCAGTTTCAACTTAATGTGGATTGGTTCCTCTCTGATGAACTCGGTCCATTTAAAGTGATGAAAAATGTCCAAGTTCCTAATGTATCGAAACTTATTGATACGTTGCAGGCAAACAATCAAATCAGGCGTACATCAGGTAGTAAAATAGACTACATTTTGCAATCAGGAATTGCAATTTTCGACTCAGTCTAGAAACAACGTGTTTTTAGCTATTTGCAGCTCCCTTGCACGACACGGCAGTATTGACCTCAACCGTGATTATAACTCAGCTCCTCTTCGTGGGGATTCTGAAATATACTGATTTAGTGGTCGATAAATTACGATAAAATAATCAAAATCTTATCGGTCCGTCTGAATTTCGACTAGTTTTGCCACGCTTTGAAAGCACTGTAAAAGTAATATAGTCTATCAGAGGGTTAAAGCTTTCAAATTGAAGTCATGTTTTTATTTCCAATTGAATATATCGATCTATAGAATGACGTAGTTATCAAATCTGTCTATTTTACTCGCTGGGTAAAGCGGGCTCGACGTGTAAACTTGTCAACGTGGCGGAGACGAGGAAGAACCAGTAAAGGACGGGACCCCGAGGCGGACTGAGGGGGGGGGGGAGGGCGGGGGCTGTGGAAAGACGAGGGCACAGTTATCCCCCGAGAGTGAACAATAATCGAAACCTGAAATCATCGGGGCAGTCATCGCTCATCGGTCGCAGCGCCACGCGTCACGGCGCTTCGCCCCCCCCCCCCCTCCCCACAAGACGCTAAATTGCGGGGGAGTCCGACGCGCGAGGAACGGGAATGGGAACATGACGGTAAGGGCGGTTCCGCTGCACATTCCGGGGGAACATTCGGGGCCAGATCATCGAAGTTGACCATGTGCTCAACTTACACAATACACATGGTTTAGCCGACTACATTTTGCAATTAAGAGTCATAATTTTTTATTCAGTTTGGAAACAACGAATGCGCCTTGAATGTCCGTTTGCAAATATATACGTCTACGGGTTAGCCGAAAATAGTAGTTCCTCATTTAAAAATGTAGTCCAATTGCAGGGGTCGATAAAGTTCCGACGTTTTCGCGCGAACCGAAATGGTGCCTCCACAAAAAGAGATTTGTTTTTTCCTTCTTTAAATTGTAGTATAAGGAAACTTAATCAATACAATTTCTCTATGCCGGACGTTACATCTGAGGGCATCCCGCAATTTTCTTTTGCGTGATCGGGAACAATATCGACCCCTGCAATTGTAGATGTACTTCTTTGTTTTGAAAATTTAAGTAGAAAAATGATGAAAATTCAAAATTGATTTGGAACTTTGTTTTTCTTTTCAGGTACGTCATTGAAATTTTCAAAGTTCAAACGCTTGATATTGGAAGCTAAAATCTATTTTCGAAGGTGGTAAGTAAGCTCCTGTTTTTATGATACTGCTTCTTATACTGTTGCTTTTCGTACGGCTGCATATTTCTATTTGTCGCAGCAAGCAATTACCGCTGATTTAATCTCATTGTAAAGTCGCATCTTATATTGTTGGCCAAAGTGCGAAACTACGTATCTCCATTGCGATGTTTCAAAATTACCGCTCCTCTGTTAGTTTTTCCAAGGTAGGCAAACCAACTTTACACCTTGAAATTTAAACTGAATATTCTGCTAACAATATGTTCACTAGTTTTAAACAGAAGAAAACAGCAAGTTTGCAACATTCCAAATGGAGATACATGGTTTCGCACTTTGGCCATCGATATGGCGTTAGTAAACTTGTAGAAATTGCATTTGCGCATTTAAAGTTTTTCCCAATTTTCTGGTCAAAATGATCTTCAGGGGTATCGTTCTATTCTGCTACTAAGGGAAAACACCGCATGAGCCCCCCTGACGTTGCCAAATTCCTTTCGATAAAATATGAACTTCCAGGGAATTCTGTGAATATTTTCCATCGAATTTTTTGCAGGATTCAATTCGAGACCAGATCTACATTACTTGAAAATTTGAGGAGCAACTATCCATAACTCTCCTCAAAAATAAACGGTTTTGAGAAGAAACTTTCGCAACTCTGGAATTTTCATACGGCGTTTTTCCGTAGCACGGCAGTACCGGTTGACGAAAAAGTTCATTCGATGTAGAAGACCGAACTTTGGTCCGGATATTTGGAGGTATGCCTTTTCCGCACAAAAACCTCTGTGTTTGTCATTTCCCCACAAACATCTTGATTGACATTTCCATATATGTCTCGTGACAAACTTCTGTGAAATTGTTTTCTCTTTTCTTAAAAAATTGTTGTTCATTGTCTAAGAGCTCTTTTAGCCAAATGCGAATCAATGATCTGCGCGGTGTTGACAAATTGTGTGAATAAATAAAATTTGCGGAAAGATCCTGCCTTTTAGTGTTTTAATCATTTTTTAGCCTTGTTTACCCATATTTTAATTAAATCTCCTCTTTATTCGTATATTCGGGCTATGTTTTTGTGCTTCATCTTTATCTTTGCGGGAAGATTATGTGCGGAAATGCCAATCTAAGATTTTGTGTGGAATTGTCAAAATCGGAAATATTGTGCGGAAACGTCAACCTTCTGTGTATTAGACCTCCCTTCTTCTTATCGTCGTAATTTTTGCGCGGATCATGATTCGTCGATTTCATGTCGCCATCGCTTCGGCTCATTTCTTCGCAGATGCTCGTAATAATCGAAGGAGAGATTACACTCACAGCTGGAAATTACGCAGCATCACCGCGCGCGAGTGCGCGAGTACAGTTCGTGTCCCACCGTTGAACCAAAACGGAGGTCGAGGAAGGAGGGGTTCTAACGTCCACCGTAATTAAATGGGTATTAGCCCAAAGATTGTTGCCTGATTTCATGCGGGATCCTCGGAAAAATTTTCAACGGGATGTCGGAGAGATCCCCTGCGTATCCATGACCGGAAGTAGAGGAAGGCTCCATGAACATTTTTTGAAAATTGATAAAGCTTAGGACCAATTTTAAGCTATTCTTATCGAAAAATGTATCGTAATGAGAAGTCAGAGCGGTCGTTCTTTAGGGGGCTCACAAGTTTTGAATTTATACTCTCCAATTCCTGAACTATTTTTTTCTGAAGTATGGCCTCTCAAAGTGTGACCCATTACATTATTCTGATAACTGGACTAGTTCTGCCAATTGGACGAGTAGGGAAGACGGGGTGTGCTCTAGAAATCTGCATAAGAAACAACGTTAAAATGGAGGTTCCCTTTGGAGAAATAGAAAAGGGGGATTATACATTCCGTCAAACGGAACTATGTGCCAACTGCAGGATGGGATGAAATGTAAAAAAGAAATGAAAGGTTGGAAATTTCAGTGAAATACCTCATGAAATTTCACGAGGCTGTGAAATATTCTATAATTTTCAGGGGCAAGAGTATGCGACTCGTACTCAAACACACAAAAATAAAAGAAAGTCACAATTTTTATAGTTTGCAAAATAAAAAGGAACTGGTATTTTTCAATATCTCTCTAAACTTTCTGAAATTTCATGAAATATTTCACGTGAAATTTCAAGATTTTATTTTTCATGAAATTTTTCCACCCTGGCCCACTGAATGCGGTACTCATGAGCCATGGCTGGTGACAAGAATGTTGTGGACAGGGCTCATGAGTTAGAGAGGACTCCCACTCCCGCGTCCGTGTACGTCCCGTCGTTGCGTCGCCGTTGACGTCACTGGCGCTTTATAATTCCCATTCATTCTTATGACCCTCATCTAACAAGCACACCCTTTCTTTTTGACCTTTCTCTGGCTCCGTTTGGCAGAAATACGTCCAATTTGGCAGCGCTACCGGGTGAATACCACGTTGCGATGGGAGAAAGAATACATTCACGTTTGGAGAGCGAGATGAACATGAAGACCGAAGACGGTCGCGCTCCGTGATCGACCGTTTACGGGACCGTAGATCACCGTATGGCGTATGGTCACTTCCATAGCACGTTGCGGAAGCCTTCCCGTCCCCATTTCGGACCAACTTACGTACTGCCGAACTGCCATGGCGAATCACGCTACAGCTCTCTGTTCCGTTCCTGCCAATGGAATATCCGTGAAAAATCGTTAGAGGGCTATTCAATTTATTATAATTTAACTCACTCGATCCACTTTTTTCACCCGTTCCCCTTTTTCGCGCCAAGCGAATGTTAGAACTTTTACTCGTGGGAGAAATTAGTTTCAGTTATGTCCACCAAAATTACGGTGCTCTCTCGGACGTATTTATGCTGGTAGGAACTGTACTCAGTGCAAACTTGCACATAGTTCCTTTTTTGCATAAATTGTCGTTTCCCGTACGAACGAACGTAACTCCATTCTAAGGTTGCAAAATTGACTCGAACGATTCAACCTTTTACTTGAACATACCTGTGCAATTTTCGTCTCAAATTTGCCTGATTTTTGCAGGAAATCAGTAGGGAAATCAGTCACTATGTATTAATTCACTGTATAGTCGGAGTGACAAAGGTGCTGTGGGATTATGCTGTCATGCTAAGGAAGAACGCCGTGTGAACTTTCAAGAGTTGCAACATTTCTCCGGATGAAACGTGTATTTTTGAGGAAAGTTATGCTTATTTTTCCTTGAAATTTCCCCTTATTTTATATTAAACTGGGTACAAAACTGTCTGAAAAATTTGAGGGAGAATATCCTGTTACAGATCCCCTGAAAATCTGTGTTATATTAATGGAAATTCGGCAACGCCTGAATACTCATACGGCGTTTATCCGCAGCACGTGCCGTGCAACGCAGAAACGCCATAAACGCTATTTTAAATTTTTTGGAAACAATGTACCGTAGTAGAAAAACTTGTGTACCTTGGGACAATGTTTTTACAAAATTCTTTTGCGAATACTATCAAGAACTCTGCCTAAAAATTCGAGGTGCGTGGGTGAAACAGTTTTTATTTTATAAAGTGTTAAGTTCCAAAAGACGCGAGAAAATCTTGATGGATTTACGGCGTTCTTGCTTAGCACGGCAGAGTATGGATCACACTGTACAAGGGATTGTCGAATCCCCAACAAATTACAAGCTGCCACCCGTCGCCAGGAGTTAACTGATGGGTCTCTATTTGTCTCTTGAAAGTCATTACTACTCATACGGCGTTTTTCCTCAGCACGGCAGAATGGATCACACTGTACAAGGGATTGTCGAATCCCAAGAATACAAGCTGCCACCCGTCGCCAGGAGTTAACTGATGGGTCTCTATTTGTCTCTGGAAAGTTATTACTACTCATTCGGCGTTTTTCCCCAGCACGGCAGTATGGATCACACTGTACAAGGGATTGTCGAATCCCCAAGAATACAAGCTGCCACCCGTCGCCAGGAGTTAACTGAGGGGTCTCTATTTGTCTCTGGAAAGTTATTACTGGATCTCGGGCGAGGAGGCGTTTAAGAGTGAAAGAGGTGAGGGTTGGGTAGTGGGTCGGAGCAGGAGTGCAATGATAACTTCTCAATGGAGTTGCTCGTGGAACCGGGAAGAATTGCACGGATAACCTGCGAAAGAGACGCGAGACGCCAGATCCTATCACTAAGCCTCCTAATTGCTTTTTAATGACTTTTAAACATCCCTTCCATCCTCTTCGCCCCGCTCCCTCGCGGGTCTCTTCCTCCTTTTCAGCCGCCAAATAGTGCCTCCTTGTGCTCTCGTAGAGGTACCATATCGAATTTTCGGGGGATTTTAGCGGGAAGGAAACACAGTCATCTTTTAAATCGAAATGGCTGGCACGCAGAAAACTAGGGAGTGGACCATCAGACAGGATAGGAGGGTAATTTTGTCGTCGAGGACACCAGATTTTGATTTAAAAAAGTATAAAAATTTCCTCGTTTTCCCCTTAATGTTCCATTTTAAGAATTAAACTTCAGAAAAAGCGTTAACTAGAATATACAGTGCCACGGTCATTACAGTTTTATGGTATAATGAGGTGATTTTGGTTTCATGAGGTTTAATTATTTGAATGAAACTTTGAGGGAAAGGAGAGAACCTCTCTCGCATGGGTTAAAGGATTTAATTAAAAAAATTACTCTAAATAATTAGCCCTTTACTGCACTTTAAAGTGTGCACTAAAATCCTAGTAAACAAGAAATTAGCGTTTAATGTGTACGCCACAATCAATAAATTCAAAATTTCCGTCAGATGTGCCAAAATTTACGCAGGTCAAATCGGTCACTATGCACAAAATTGGCATTCTCGCGGAGTTAAGAATTCCAAAAAAATTCTTTCATAATCTAATGCTCAGTATTCTTAAGACAATATCGTCGATACACGATTCTCATCGGATTTCAATTTTCCAGTTGAAATTGCAATATGGGTAGATTTCGAGGCTCAACTTGACAACACCGGGCGGTTCTTTACGACTTCCGCCTCTAATAGTCTTTTCGAGTCTTTTTATCCGCTCAAATGCCGCCGCGCTGCCCTGCGTGGGTGGAGGTCGAGAAAAAGTTCGTAACTTTTCAAAGTTCCATTTGCAGCCACTTGACACGGGCTCTAATGACCGCCAGATGCAACACTCCGTTTGATAAGACTCTCAGAACACTTGGAAATTCCTAAACGTTTCCCGCCATTTTCTCATTTTCGACTGGAAGAAGTTTCTTTCGTTAAATCCGATTCTGCAGTCATCTCTCATTTTTCCAATATTCTACGTAACTTTCAGAGATGATACAGACGACTTTTCGTGGATTTTTTCGCGTATTCAAGGAAACTCTATTTGATGAGACTCCTAAACACTTGCAAATTCCTTCAACGTAACCAGGAAGATGTGAAAGATTTTGATAAGTTTAAAAAAAAAGTAGCAGGCTTCCACTTTTGTCTTTTGCAATTTTTATGAAAAATGTCAAAATATGTCTTATGATACAACATAGATAGTAAATTAAACCAAGAAATCATATTCATAGGTCTAATTAAGCATTAAGAAGAAGGTGTTACTCTCAAAAATAATCACACATCTAAGGCTTTGCTGTCAGAGTTCAGAATAAGAAAGGTCTAGAAGTCAAACTGCCCTGAAAAAGGATTAATTATTATCGTATTACATTGATTTAAATAATGATGTAAAGCAGCTACCAAAATCAATCTGATGCTGTCAGACCGGTTTTGTAAACTGTTAGATAAGTAAAGTCAAATGCCAGTCGGCATGTGCAGTGACATCAGCGATTCCATGTCGTGTTGTTTCATAGCCGGATGGTACCCATCAGAAAATTACTTCGCCTGAATACCAAGGATCTCACAAACTGCTCACAATCTTTTACACGTATGATTTCCGTCGCTTTAAAGCATTTTGTTGGGTCTTTTTTGTGTGTGTAAGGAAGGGACACATCATTTTAAATCGACAAAAATCATGCGTGGGAGTTTGTATCAAGGTAAATGAATGCCAGAACTCTCAGAACATCTTGATTTCTGTGCGATTTTCGTTTTTTAAAAGCATTTTTATTTGCTTCTAACTCTGTGTGCAACAGACTCATTCATATTCACGTCAAAACTTTTTCTACAAGAAAGAGTTTATGAAACCGAATAAGAGCAGAAAAACCTGACATGTCCGTTTCGATGGAGGATCGATAAGGACAAGGGCTTCGTGGTTGCGGTGCCATCAAGCGGTCAACCACCGTCCCAGACCATTATTTTTCCGTGCTAAAGAAAAACGCCGTATGAGCCCTTGGACTTTGCCAAATCTCCTATCATAAAACACTAATTTTCCAGGAAGCTTGTGGTTATTTTTCTTTTAATTTGTCAGATAATATCTTGCGTAGGTTAATCTATTATGTCTGAAAATTGCAAGGAAAATTGTTCCCGGCTTTCCTCGAAAATAAATATTTAATCCGGAGAAATTCGGCAACGTACGAATGCTCCTAGGTCCTTTTTCCCTGAGCACGGCAGCATTTCTCTTCATCAACATGTGCAGTCGTAAGTCATGCAGTGTGACTGAGACTGTCCCATGCACTGGTCATAAGTCGCAGCGTCAACTGAATTCATAATTAAAATGCACCAGGCGCTGTTGGCATTTCTCGCTTCTCGGAGACATTTCGGCCAGTTTCCGACATCGCGAAACCGTTTGCCTTACTCATTTCTATCGTCGGCGGGAAAAGGGATCTTGGTTCATGGAGGCAAAATTTTCACCAAAGTAATTTAGGTAACGTTTGGTGGAAAAATCGGACTTGGAGATTTCAGCGGAAATTCACTAGAGAGTTGAAAGTTGTAATGAAAATAGAAAGCAGAAGAATGTAAGTGACAAAGAGGGAATTTTCTTCGTCCTTTTCCCCCCTCTTTTTTTGAATTATTTTACCCCTTTTATTTCTTTGTCCTCTTCTTTTACTTCATTCTTGTTCATTCTTATTCTCCCTCTTCGTCTTCAAACGCGCAAGATGAAGGGCTCTCAACGAAGGCAAATTTTCCCGTCAGTAATATCCTCGTCGGGTTTCTCATCGAGAAAACAGGAATTTCGGTAACGACAACCAGAATCTCATCAGCACAACGGAAATAACGATTTTCTTAAAAAGACCTCTGATGAAAATATTTAAAAAGGCATTCCTGCTGGCGATCTGAACAATTATGCTCCGCGCAAGTCCTTCTTTCCTCAGGAAGAAACGTAACTACATTTCAATTTTACCAAATTTCCCCTCGCAAATTGCATTTTCACACGGAAAATCTTGAATTTTTCCAACTGACAATTTCACTTATTTTTCCTTTTATTCCAAGCAAAAAGTAGAAAGATTATGGACAGTAATTGCTTAAGTACATTTTTGCTGAAAATTTAATTGTTTTTGTCAATTTTACAACCTCGAAACACAGTCACGTTATCTCGTCCGGGAAACAACGATTTTCCAACTCTCCGTAGCATCACAATGCAAGGCTACTTTGAATGCATCGAGAGAGAAAATAATTCATGAGTTCAGTTAATATGGGCAGTGGAATATGAAGTAACCCAAGCCCTCGGTTGATACAAGGATTTTCCGGTTTTCCCATTGTTTTTGGGCGAAATTCAGTGTAAACTTTTCCGAAATCAAGATGAAATTTCGGTCGGTCTGTGTTCCACTTCCTACATAGTGGCCGCGCGGAAGTAGGTAACACAAATTCTTGGCGACAGAATTTTCTTGTACTCCGTGTGTAATAAGCTGAAAATCCGGCAACCCGGGCTAAGAGCCGAGAGACAAACGACGGTGGTTCACAAATTCCTGATAACAAGCTGCGGCGCGCTGGACCAATTTCGTGGCTCCGACTCAAAGGCGTTAACGAATTTCTACATGAGCCCTGGCAAGTATGAAGTTATACGGGCGGTAGGGTTCAGCTCAAAATGCAGTCACGCCGGACGATTCGTGGCGCCGGCGACGCGACACGGTCGTCGGTCGCTTGCACCTCGTGGGAACTCCTTTAATTAACCGCCCGCCGCGGCCGCAGACATCAACGTTCAGGTTTCGGGAGCCGAGGACCGCGGTTCGAGCTTCGAGGTTGCGCCGCGCGCCGCGGGAGTCTCACCATCGATGTGCAGCGTGATAAACTGAAAACAGCACTCGAAAACGTTATTTGCAGAGGAGGATAGCGGCCTCCTCAAGGGCAGTTACCAGGAAATCTTGGTTACACGGAGAAAAACACTTTGTGCATGGGACCCGAAGTTGAGGTCGTATGGATCTCTGAAGTTTTTGGATCACGCATCCGAAGACTTGAGGTCCAACTGCCGAAATTCAGGAAAGACTTCTGAAGTACCTCGGTATATACCGAAGGGTTCAGGTCACACATCTGAAGTACTCCGGTTCATACCGAGAGCTTCAGATGTCTGACCCGAACTTCGGCAGTTGGACCTCAAGTTTTCGGATGCGTGATCCGAAAACTTCAGAGATCCATATGACTTCAACTCCGGGTGTCCCATGCAGGAAGTTTTTTTCTCCGTGTAGGCTTATTGGTATCAATGCCAAGGATGGTTAAGCGACAAGGGCCGTTTATTGAATCCTCCTATAAATGTGGCGATGAAGAATTTGCACAAGGAAATTTTATTGCTTCATTATTTGAGTGTGTTTAGTAAACTGAATTCGCAGTATAGTCAATAATTTTTTATGATGTTTTAAGTTGCATAAGAATAGATTTAAAAGTGCGAAAATATGCCGGGTTGTGCTATCGCGTCATCAGGCGGCATATCCAGTTTAAACACATGTATTTCAGCAGATTCGGATATTTTGTCATATCCCTCTAATAATTATTCTATCTAGAAACCAAGGATATTCTCGTGTTCAATTATCTTAACAGTTTCATGTTAAACATGAAATTCACCTAATTTCAAGCCCTTACAGATTCTCAATGAAACCTGCAAAAGTCAGGGAATTCACGGTGACTGAGAAAGGTCGCGAGTAGTGCATCAGCTCGTCGGCTGAGAGGATTAAAAGAACGGAGAAAATGTCGTGAAAAGTGACAAATAGCCTGTGTGGACTAATGATGATTTGTCTAATCTTCTCGGTGAGGAATTTTAGATTTCCTTGATCGGAATATGTCCAGCTGATAGTTCCCACACAGCTAAAGCGTTCGAAATATTTTAAACGGAAAATCCTCTCCATTTTCAGTGGTACTTACTGGGCCCAAAACTGAGTCCTTTGCGTGAGCGACAGTTTGTCTGAGAGACAACAAATTTTCAGTCGTCGTAGATTTTTTTACCGGAGTCTGACATAAGGAATTAGACTGGAAATTTATGCGAGCGCTGGTTGCTGGCACAGAAACTAATTAGCGTCAGTTAATGAGGAATATTAACAGGTCACCGAGTGGCCGCCTTGCCACACCACATCGTATCGCGTCCCCCTCTTAATTCAAACTTTCCTCTTCTTTTTCTACTAATTCTTCCTCCCCTTTCTCCTTCTTTCCCTACCCCTCTTTCTCCTTCTCTTATTCTCCCACCTTTTCTTCCTTCCGTTTTCCTCTTCCGCTTTTCCTTTCTCCTCTTCATCTTCTTGCTCTTTTTTTCTCCTCTTACTTTTCTTCCTCTTCCTTCTCTTCCTTTTACATCTTCATCCTCTTCTTTTTGTTCACTTCCTTCTTGTTCCTCTATTCTCTTCGTCTTTTTACGTTTTTCCTCTGCCTTTTCTTCCTCTACTGCCTTTTCTTCTTCATCCTCCTCTTCTTTTCCTTCGTCGTCGTCGTCGTCGTCGTCGTCGTCGTCTTCTTCTTCTTCTTCATCTCCCCCCCTCTATTTCCTCTTCTTCTTCTTCTTCTTCTTCTTCTCTTCCCTCTATTTCTGATTATATTTTCTCATCCGTTTTCTTCTTCCTCCTCTCCTTCCGCTTTCTCCTTTCTTCGACCCTAACTGAAGCAAAGAAATATTCTCTGAGACACATCAATCATTATTTTTTCTAAATGCACGGCAATCGTTTCTGCTATTTCTCGTGTACTTCGGCAACGATGCGAACTTTTCGGCTGTCAGCTGAACCACTTTTCAGAATAAAAGCTGCTCCGAAAAAATTCCAACGACGGAAGATTCTGGTCCGGCGGAGTTGTAAAAATTTTAATTAGTCTCGGCGGAATTTCACTCGTTCCAGGATTTTAATTATTACACGCATTTGCATCGCTCGATCGCACGCCGACAAGTTGCATTGAGACTTGTAACCTAAACAAGACTCTCGAAATGATGCACTCATGAAGGCAAGAGAAATGCCGACGGATTAAAAATCTTGTATGAGGAGTACGTTAAATTTTGACAGCCACGTTCCTTCGCAATATCACACATTCTGTCCGGGTTCTCGCTAAAAGGAGGAAAATACATTAATTTAAAATCTGTTAAGAACTCTCCACGAATGCGGTGCCAAATCTCTTACACTTCAAAAATATTTCAAAAGAGGGGCCGATACAGGTACACTCCAACTTTAGGTCCTTTCTCACGTATAATATCAATCAATTTATTATAGCGCTCGATTTCCCTTTTTATCTAAATAAGAAGAAAATAAATGCTTTAGTGTGATTGGAATGATAAGAGAGACCAAACCGTAACCATGGGCAAAATGTGTTCAAAACTTCGCAGTGTTATTTTCTCCTAGTGTTTAAATTTTGTATCGGAAGTCAACGCTCCGGTATGATACCTATTGATGACTGTTGAACAAAAAAGATCAGGAGATGTGTTAGCATTCCTATACCTTAATTTGCGATTCTAGGATCTGGGCAAAAATAGGGCAAATTTGGATTGGAGGACGACACTGTTTTGTGCCAGCTTGCGGGGTGATTATTGAAATCGGTAGACAAAGCATTAGACAAAGGGCTTAATGGGAAAATGGAGCGGTCCTACTGGTTGAAACGGGTGGTTGGAATTGACGAAGGAGGTGCAATCCATAAGGGACCCTACAGTCAGTCCATCATTCTCCCTCTTACTCCGTAACCACCACCCGTTTCAACCAATAGGATCGGTCCATTTTACATAAGTATGTAAATGCCGCTTCCACAACGCTCTTGACGCTCTGCGTCACTCAGCCGCCAAAGCCCTTCAGGGAGTTGGCACTCCCTCAAAATCCGGCTCACAGTCTCTCTCGGTCCATTCGCCCTTTGTTTCTTTGTCTACAGCTTTGTCTATCAATTTAAATAATCAGCCCGCGGACTCATTTTGATTGAATTTCTCATTTCGCCAGGATATTACACGTGGAGGAAGACCCCATTTGTGCGAACCTGGAGTGAATTCGGGGATCCTCCTACGTCGCCGGGGAAGATTTATCGATGCCATAAAAACCAGATCGACTACACTTGAATTGCCGAACAACGTGCTTCCAATTAGGCCCGATAAAAAGTGATCCGAACGCGATTTAGCCCCGAAAAACGGGCCATTAAATTATCCACGCAGCGCCATCAATGCTGCCCAATTGCACGCGCGGTTCGAAACTCGACCAATTTTTTCTCCTTTATTCCCCTTTTTTTCTTCTTAGTCATGGTTGAAGTTCTTTATAAGTGACGTCAGATATTACGTAATTTGTGATTGATTCCAAAACCTAAAATTGAATACGTTTTGAGACGGAAAATCACTCCGAAAGTTATTGGCTATGTATCATTCCATAGATTTGTGACCGTCAATGGGCAGAAGATGAGAAACTTTATAGCAGGAGTATCGTCATTGGTGGATCCCTTTCTGATTGGCTTATAGATATCTTAGAATTTATTACGCTTTCAGATTAAAACAAAATGGCGGAAATTTCTCATGGAGAAAAAACGTCGTAGGTAAGCCTCGAAGTTCAAGTTATACCGATCTCTGGAATTTTTCGGCTCGCGTATCCGAAACTTTTGGTCCAGCTGCCGAAGTTCGGGTCACCCATCTGAAGTTCGGTTGACGAAGGAAGGCTGTGGGGATAGACTCACTATAACTACCGTTAACTTTTCGGTTCGTCAGCGCACGACCACAAAAGCACGCGAGAGAACCTAGCGGTTTGAACCCATCATTTCCCTCTGGGTCTACAGGAACCACCCGTTTGAACCAATAAGATTCCTCAATTTTCTTTTTGTCTATCGCTTTTTTTTTATCAATTTCAATAATCAGTTGGCAGCGATCTGTTTTCGTCGGAGTTCCCCCGACTGGCAAAATTATGAGTGCTGGGCTGTCTTTGTCTATCGCTTTGTCTATCAATTTCAAAAATCAGTTCGCAGTGTTCCCCTGAGTGGCGGAAACATGTGTGCTGCGGGCCGATTATTGAAATTGATGGACAAAGCTAAAGACAAAGAAGACCAAAAGGATATGGAGGGATCCTATCGGTGGAAGCGAGTGCTTGCAATAGACGAAGGAGGTAGGTAATAGACTAACGAACAGCAACCCACGAGAGACCCTATAGTTAGTCCATCATTTTCTCCCTTAGTCTATAGAAATCATGCATTTCTTCCAATAGGATCACTGGAAAATCCGCTCAAATTAAGAGGCTTGGTTCTTGATTTAAGCAAAAATCCGATTGAATCAAGATTATTTGGATTGCATTTTGCAAAAAGGAACAACTAGCATTGCAATGTTGCTAAGATTGTGCAACTTCTTTCGTCTTGGAGGAAAAACCCGATTATCCATTGATACTTTCTATTTTACTCGCTAAAAACTGTGAATTTAAGACAAAAATTACCATCTAAATTTCTTAGTTTTTCACGATTTCCGCAATTTTATTGCAAAGGATGAAGTTGCACAATCTTAGCAGCATTGCAATGCTAGTGGTTCCTTTTTGCAAAATGCAATCCATTTTTTCTTGTCGATGTTTTTCTGTGTCTGGACTCTAGATCCAATGTGTTTTTTTCCAGTGATCGCTCCATACTCCCTATGTCTTCTTTGTCCATTGCTTTATGTACCAATTTTAATAATCAGCCCGCAGAGCTGTCTTTGTCGATAGCTTTGTCTATCAATTTCGAGAATCAGTCCGCAGTGGTAAGATCCCCCTAGTGGCGGAAACACGAGCGCTGGGCCGTCGTTTATGGGGTCTTCCGAGAAGCATCTCGGGGGAGCACTCAATAAATCTTGGAAGTGATCGATTATCGGAGGTCGTGAATCGGATTAATAGGGGGCCACTCTCGCTCGCGCGCCTTTTCGGGAATCCGCGACAATTTTACAATTGGAGCCGGAGTCGCCCCGTGCCCCCTCGCCCTTCCCTCCCCCCGCCCGAAACGGGAACCGCGCCGGGCGTCGGGGGAAGGGGGGAGGGACGTTAAAACGTCGGGCGCGTTCACGACGCCGATGTTCACGACGACGACCGACTCGCCGCTGTTGCCGAAACGTGCGGAAAACCAACGGATGCTGGAAAAATTGTTGAAAAACATATTTTAAAGTAAAGAAAAAAGTTGTCTCCACGAAATGAGACAGTTTTGGAATTTGAAAAAATTATTTTGCTGCACCATTTTTTTTCCCTGAAAGAGAACTTGGTACATTTTTAGTGGAAGCTGCAGACGCCCTACAGGAATTGATCGGACCGCGTTCTTAGAGGAATGAACCGCCAGGGTCACAAGTAGGGTGCGGCCTCGGAAGCAAAGTTTCCCAGGAAAATCGGGTGTCGAGAATTGGAAAGTTCCCGGGGGCCTCCAGTGCAAGTGTTCCCGGTGTAGGTGCATCGTTTTTCTGTCTAAGTTCCATGGGGAAGCAATAATGCCCGGGAAAGATATATTAGCAAGCGGAGACAATTGCATTTTTAGTTCACATTAGCAAGTAGAGATAAGTAATATTTAAGTGCTGTACTAATAAAACTGTGCATAAATAACATTTGAAAAAGAAAATAAAAAAATATATCTCATAAGCATTAGCAAGTTCCTTGGGGATGGCAAAAGCTCTCGTTCCTGAGGATGGAAAATTTCTCGTTCCTGGAAATGGGAAGTTTCTCGCTCTTGGGAATGGGAAATTCTCGTCCCTGGGAATGAGAAATTTCTCGTTCCTGGGGATAGGAAATTTCTCGTTTCTGGGTATGAATGGAAAGTTCCCATTTAAGTCTTTAGGTTGGCTACAGTTGGAGGAAACCGAGAAAAGCCAGTTTAAAAAACATATTCAGGAAACTCAGGGAGTGTCTTCTTATCAGTGCATCCTTTATCCCGATCCCTTGCCGTCGTATACTCTCCGCTGATTCCTTATGTATGGCCTGATTCGTCGTCGAAACGAAGGAAAACCGACAACATGCCGGGAGGCCGAAACTGGTGGGTGGCAGACAATAAAATCTAGTACACCGGGTGTTCCCCGGTTGATTAATAAAATCTTCGCCAATAAAAACCGAAGCCCCCCCCCCCTCCTCCACGGGTTGCCCGTTGGAAAGATCGACCCGGCCTAACCTCAAACTCGGTTTTTATCGTCGACACCGGTTAATTTGTAGTCATTTGACTCGAAATAAGTGCTCCCCGCACGGATACACTTTCGAGAAGTAAACATCTTGTTTTTTGCTTCACTTTTTCTGGCTTGCTAAGGGACAACGACGTATGAACGTCTATTTCTTGCCACATGTCTACCAATTTATCTTGTTGATTACATTTTACATCCAACTTGCTTTCGTTGATGTTTGAAACACTACAAAATTACGCTTATTAATAGCTAATTAGCGGAGCTGTGTTGGTCAGAGCGCAACTCATGATACTTGCTGCTTCGAATTTTCTTTTGATTGCTCATTTCCAGTTCCAAGCGTTTTCTGTACGCACGCATCAAAGTAGCGAAATCAGTCAGTGCTGAGTCCCTGAAACGCACTTCCAATGTTGCCCCAAAATGTTGCCGATTGCTGTCATTGTAAAAAAGTGACCACAGACAGAAAAAACTGGCAAAGTGTAGAAAAGAGGGCAGAATAATCGAAAAGCTAGAAAAAAATTGCATTAATGGAGATTATGTTCTACATAACAAGTACTGTTTCAGCTCGTCTCCTACATTCAGGAAATTGTTCCTGTTAAGTATGCCCTGTCCGGATTTCTGGTTATGAGTCAACCGAAAATCTTTTTACAGTGACCGGACGTCTCTTTGATGTAATAGGAGCCCTGTTTGGAACAAAGAGATTTCTGGCTGTTTCAATGAGAAATTTCTGTCACGACATATTTGGACTTCATTCTGCAAGAAGGAACTACAATTTTTGGCTCAACCGTAAAAACACTTATGCACATAGGGGAACTAATGGTACATTTGTTGTTTCTCATCTGAGCCAGAAATTGTAGTTCCGAACAGCAAAATGTAGTCCACTTTCAGGTTGATCTAAAAAGAAATTTTTCTCAGTGTTGCCAGATCAAAAAATTGTAAAATTTTCACCCCAACATTCTCCCTCACACTCTCTTATGAATATTATATGCCGGAATATAACACAGAATAAGAGTGTGTGATCATCCAGAAGTCTTAGTTGCAATAAAAAGATCGTTGCGCATTGTCAGTTCTCCATTTATTGAGAGGAGTAACAAAGCGAGATCGGTGAAATTCTCGGGCTGCTTAACTTTTTTTAATTACCGGGAGGAATTTTTACATTATAGTAATTCGTCTCGTAGGTGGTCTTCCTTTTCCTCTGCGGCGGTTCCAGATCGTGCCTGATGCTCAGTTTTAATCAAATTTATGTATTGATCTTGTTAATCATACTTCTCGTAATTTCAGGGAAGAACAACATTTCGATTATCAGTAGCCTAGTACCGCAAAACAGATCGCGGTAGCCTGTTTACATAGTTATCATGGTCCCCTCAATGGTATAGTCTTGCTCTTCAAAAATGTTTGAAGATATTTCCTGAATCTCTTAACGAGGAAGGGCAATTTTAGTGAAAAAAAATCAATTGCAGCGAAACGACGTGGTAAAGGAAAAACGATAAAATATATTTATTCGATTTTTCGATTTTGAAAGGTGGAAAGTCTCCCGAATGACGCCTCTGCCATCAACGTTTTACGTATACGTAACTATGAATTTGTTTTTATTGAACGGCGTTTCAAATTATTAATCAATAAGTACAATGTTCTTTTTCGGGAAATTTTGACAAAAAATTGAGGATTTTCTTGTCACAGACGCTACCATATAAATTAAACCTTTCATTAATGATGGCATAAAGAGTTAAATAGTTCGAGAAAAGCATGATGCAGTTTGTTCTATCATTAGTCCCAAAAAATTGATAACTCGCAATAAATAACTAATTCTTCTTCTAACTCAAGGTCTGCAGGCTGATTATTGCAATTGATAGAAAAAGAGAAAATGGAGCGATCCTATTGGTGGAAGCGAGTGGTTGCAGTGTGCAAATGAGGTAAGTGATATACTAACTAACGGGAATCCACGAGAGATTCTATGGTTAGTTCATCTTTCTTCCCCCTATTTTAAAACAACCACTCGTTTCAACCAATAAGATTGCCATTTCGTCTATAGCTTTGTCTATCAATGTCAATAATCAGCCCGCTGGTCGCTGGTCGCTGCCCTGCCGGGAAAAAGCGACTCGGGTAGGTTCACACGGCGCTCAAATCACGGCGGTGGATTGGATATTCACGAACTGGTCACGGCGCGCGCATTCGCAAAACCGCTTATCTGTCCATGTGAATCCTTATGGATGTACGCGATTCTTGATGAGAATATCGAGGACCGTGTTACATGCACTTGGATGACCGTAGCGTACAACCACGGTACTGCACACATCGGCTATGCGAGCTGGTTCCGATCATGGCCTCCGGGACTCTATGCTTAAAAAGATACGGTTTGTTAGTCATCGATCCTCGGATTGAAGTTCCCTGGATCAAAGTTCTCCGATTTGGCGCGGGAATGACTGGTTTTCTTTGACATTTTTTCAGGTCTTTTCGTGTTCAACCTCTTCAGTTTCTCGATTGTATACTGAAGTCCTTTTGTCGGTACGAGTTCATATGTGTCGAGAAAATTCTTAGTCACTGGCAAATTACAATCTATCTGTAAAGAAGCAAAAAATGTACCCCCGTCCCCATCCACTTGATCAGAAAATTCCTGTAGAGAACCCTACGTAACCAATTTTTCCGTTAGTTTGTATACAGAAAAAAAATCTAAAGTTGTGGTGGTCATAGTTTTGGCGGTCATCCTAGTTCCCAAGAAAGGGACAACCAAAGGATGAGAGAAAGAAGGCTCAGAGGAGAACGAGGAGTCGACGAACGGGCAAGAAGGGTCATGACTCGTGACGTCGAAAAAAATGAACGAAGAAACGATTTATTCACCGTTGAGCGATTTCGCCGACTGAACCCGTTCTGATGACTTTTAACAACACATCTTAAGAACCCCGACCGTTGATTGGCCGGCTCCGGCCCGTGACGTCATGAGTGGCGGAGTGCGTGATCTCACGATCGGACCTCCATTCATTCATGCGCGTTTCCGGTGAAAATTATCGTGCCAATTAAATTACCGTAGCTCATTCAAAATTATCGTGTATTAAATTACCGCGCGCGGGACCTCGAAGCGGGGGGTGGGGGGCCCATTACGTCGGTCGCTGGGCCCATCGCTCAGCGCGCGAGGGGCCCCGGCCCGGAGCCGCCGTTCTTTATGCGCCCCTAATTCATTTTATTTTACGTGCCCCCGTCCCGGCCCACAGTGGATCCAGTCAATAGGAGAGCTCGGACAAACTTTGGAAACTTTAAAAGCTCATAACTCCGTTTCTACAAACTTTTGAGGTTCTAAAAGTGGTTCTATTGGTTTCCTCGTGAGTTTACCATTCCGGAGCACCCCTTAAAATTTAAATTGTGACGAAATAAGCATCCAAATTTGCAGTTCTTGTCAAAAATCCACTCAAGATCCACTGTCAAGATCCACTGTGCGGCCCCAGCTTGGAATCGCCGCTTTGAGACGGCCGTTCGCCGTCGGGAAGGGCTTTTCAATTTCCGCCCGGCTTTTACCGACCTCCTCCTCCGCTAATTGGTCGCCGGGTCCGGGTGCCGGTTTTCGCGGGATCTTCTTCCACGCGCCAAGGCGGAATGGCCTCGCAATCAATCGTGCATCGAAGGCTTTTTATTGGCGAAGTTCGTCTTTAGGCATTCGACCAGTGGCGCAAAATTTTCTCGACCACGCGACCTGGCAGGTCGCGATCGGGGAAAATGGAATTGGGGAAAGGGAAATGAGAAAATGAAAATGGGAGGGCATCAAAAACGGATTTTCAATAGGAAAGCTGGCAAAAAGGCGTTTTTTTTTTAACTACGAAAGAAAAAGCCAAGAACTTTTTGCATCCTTGTATTCACCACTAGAATAAAGTGACTTAATTCAAGCAGAAACATCGTAGACATTGCGACCAGAAAAGTTTTCAAAGTTCAAATCATTTGAATCAAGCAGGGCCACTGGTTGATGATTGATTGAAATCGATAAACAAAGAGTACAAAGGGGAAATGAAGCAATCTCATTGGTGGAAGTGGGTAGTTAGAATAACGAACTGCAACCCACGAGGGACCTCGAATGCAGGATTTCCATCATTTCCCGCCTTAATCTATGAAAAAACTTTCGTTTCAACCAATAGGATCGCTCCATTTTCCCTTCGTCTTTTCGCCCATAGCTTTGATTTGTTTATCAATTTCAACAATCAGCCCGCAGAGCTGGCTGAAAGAATGGAGAAAGAAAAGCTCGATTCATATTAAATACCGTTCTTGTTCGGTTCAGGTTACCGAAGTTACCGGTATGAGAATCTAATTTTGCTCAACTGCAACTTCCGGTTTTAGAACTGAAGAGGAGGAGGGAAAAAAACGTACCTAATGTGTCTCAGGTAGATGCTACTGATGTTAGGACCCTTGAGCGTATATTTCTGCAAATTGGGAAAACACTCTGAGCCATCAGTCGGGAGCTATTATTTTACCTTTTCATTCAGACACTGCAGCAGGCTTCAATTTTAATATCTAACTAATTCGACAACAATGTTTCGACAGAGCGTGTAAATCCCAGTTTATGACTGTTTACCACGATTTTTCAAACGCGGTCACCTCAGATGAAACCGCGAGACGTTTAGTTTCCAAATGAACGCACGTTTTCAATACGCAGTTCCCGTTAACGTGACTCCTGCGTTATCGCATGCCTCTGTAACATCGGCAGCCGTATTTTATTGGTTCTTACTTCCTGGAAAGTGACGTAAAAACTATGGAAAATCATTTTTTAATGCGTAATTAAATATATCGTCAAGTAAGGGCTGTATTGTTTAGTATCGTTCACAGTATTTTTGGCGGTGTGGAAAACCTGGAAAATATTCGCGTTTAACTTTAAGACACTCTGTATTTTTCTTATATGTAAACAATATAATTCATTTCAATTTTCATGGTTTTAAGATGATCTCAAGCAGTTTATTAGAAGGGAAAAAACCTTATTATACTTCTGATCTACACTTCCTTGCTGAGGAAAAATGTCGTATGAGCCTTTTTTTTTAATCGAGTCCTCCAATAAAAAATGAATTTATATGCAGCATTGTGAATATTTTTCTTCCAATTTCACAGACATTTAGTTTGTAGTTTTATCTAAGTATCTGAAATATCAAGGAAAAATATACATAAGTGTCTTCATAAATATATGTTTTATCCGGGCAAATTCGGCAACTTTCGAATGCTCGCTCGGCGTTCTTCCATAGCACGGAAGTTTAGATAGGCGGTTTCTTGAGAACTGGAAAGTTTCCACCTCGATTCGCTAGCGTGTTACACTTTTGCCCCTTTTCTACCCGCTCGTTTAAGTCTCCAAGTATATACACCTGGACGCACAAGGAGACGATTCATGTGGAGAGGAAGGCTCCTAATTATAGATTCGAGGTTTCTTGAGAACAGGAAAGTTTCCACCTTGATTTACAAGCGTGTCTCACTTTTGCCACTTTTCTACATGCGCGTTTAAGTCTCCAAGTATACATGTGGACGCATCATGGGACGAGCCATTTAGAGAAACTTTTGATTGAAACTGAACATTTTGATGTTTATTTCGTCACATGTGTTTGCCTTATAATTTACTCTTCCAGATAAGTGATTTTATGGAAGATCCGGAAATAGTAGTTCCTGATTGCAAAATGTAATCTGATTCTAAACCCTTATATCCTGTTCAGTAGTTGATTCTCAGATTTCTCGTTGTGTAATTTGTTTCCATCACAAAATTTTGAAGCATTCGTTGCGTGTGCCTTAATTCAAACTTTTGTCTAGAGCTTCATTTGTTTTTTAAAAGAGCCTTTTACGGATCAAGACTCCCTGTTCGTTTATTCCACTCAGTTTGCTAGCAAAAGTTTCAAAACCGGGTGAAAGTTCGGGATAAAAGCGTGAAATCCTCCCAACTGTTCTATTTTCCCGAGTCCACACCGTGGGAAGGCGCTTAAAGTCGGACCAACTTCAGCGCGCTGCGATTAAAAAGAAGAAAAAAACGGACCACGTCCAAACGTTCCGCAGTTCCACGTCCAATTCGTCGTTCCTCTGACGTGAGGGCGCATCTCAATTTTTCCATGAGCCCCGGAAGGCATAGAGTGTTACGGACAGCAGGTCTCAAGTTCAAACCGAGTTACGCTCTCACGTCAGATGAACGGCGAATCGAAGAGATAGCCAACTCGGAGATCCGAGTCGCTGTTATTCAATCAGCGAAGAAAGGCGCAGAAACGCGGAGTCAGGGGTTAGGGATAAAAAGCGACTAATCACATTCGGATTGGGAACGCGGGAAAGTCGGATGGGAGAGGGGGAGGGGGAGGAGAAGGGGGCGGGGGAGAGGGAGGGGCGGTTGTTAAGTGGGGCGGCATGAGTTTGAGCGGTGAGCAGTGGGCACCACCGCTAGAGTAATTGGGCCGATACTGATTAATGAAGGGGCACCGTCCCTGGTTCGTCGCTCGTCAGACGTGAGTGACGTCACGCGGGTACTCCGCGAGGTGCCCACTTATTTCCTCGTCCCGTTACAGTGTTGCCGGAAGTACAATGGACCGGTAGGCTAGGTTTTGGACCAAGCAATCTCATTAAAAGTTTTCACATTATGAATTATTTAAGATAAACATGCGTAGATAATTTTTTTTAGATATTTTATTCAAAGGTTGCAGTTCTATAGCTGGATGAAAAATCATCCCAACAATCTAAATTGAATACTATGATGAAAATATAGTTTTAAAAGAAAAATTAAAACATGAAGAATAATTGATTTTTACAGGGAAAATGCCATAGAAGCTCTGGAGAATTTTATGGTTGTTCTCAAGGAAATCCCAGGAGTAGGAGAGAACCTCGGTTTATCATCAGGGAATGATAACCTGTTGGTTGATCATTGAAACTGACAGACAAAACGATGGACAAAGGAGACGAAGGGAAAATGAAGCGATCCTATTGGTTGAAACAGGTGGTTGTCCTAGACAGAGGGGGAAAATGATGTACTAACTGCATGGTCTCTCGTGGGCTCCCATTCGCTCCAGTTTCTTTTTGGCAATCGCTTCGTCTTTCAATTTAAATAATCAGTCCGTAGGAGAGAAATCCTCGTTTCAATAACAACTGGTCGCTTGCACGAATAGGATCCCTCCATTTTCTCTGTCTTCTCGTTGTCTATAGCTTTGTCTATCAAATTTCAATAAGCATAGCGCTGGAAAGCAGGGAAATCAGGGAAAAGTCAGGAAATGAGCATAGTCAAGAATTCCAGACACTATGTCTAAAACATATTCTCTACTCTCTGCCAAGACACTCTACGTTGAAAAAGCGGGAATTCTATGGCGATCGTAGGACAAGGAGATGTTTCCCGGTTGAGAGGGACGAGGGGTTGAGGGAGGGGGGGGGCAGATGAGGATCGATAAGCCTTGGAGGGTCCGGCTCATCGGCGATTGTTGTAAATCAGGGAGGCTCGTGTGGACGCAACGGACGCATGCGCTTGTCCGGGAGAGAGACATAAGCACTGAATGCTTGGCAGCCGTCGGAGCTCCGCGATGGACAGAATCAGCCGGCAATCAGCAGCGGCCGGAGACGATCAGTCAGGAGCCGGCTGATTCACTCGTCAGTCACCCTACCGGCCGCGGCCGTCGCACGATTAGCCGCCGCGCAGCACCGTGTTGCCGTCATTTCCGAAAGCGCCGTGCGATGAGTCGATTGACTTGCCGTTTAAATCCATAGAGAAGGATCGATTGTCAGGGTGTTAGTAGCGAATTTCTGAATAATCGATTATTTACAACGGCATCTAATGGAAAAATGTCGATAGTTGATGATCCTCGCTTTCGTCGCTGATTCACGGTCAGCGGGCTGATTATTGAAATTTATAGACAAAGCTATATAAAAAAAGGCGACAGGAAAATGGAGCGATCCTATAGTTGGAAGCGGTTGGTTGCATTTGGTGAGAGGGGTAAGTAATAGCATAAACAACGGCAACTGACAAGATACCTTACGTCCCTAGAGTTGTTAGTTCATCATTGCCCCCTTAGTCTACAAGAACCATCCTTTTTGACCAGTAGGACCGCTCCACACTTTTTACGTCTTCTTAGTCTATCAATTTGTGTATCAATCGTCAAATAATCAACCCGCAGGGTCGCTTCCGGAGTCGATCCCTCAGGAGGGTCTCCTCATTCGTTGGCTATTGATCCGTCGCAGACTAATTTATTTTCAAAGCAGGCATTTTGTCATGTTTTGAAGATCAATCAAATTTTGCATGCTTTTGAAAAACTTTTGAACTTTACACTACGTTGAGGGTAAAATTTGTTTAAAATACCAAAAGAAGATACATTTTCCTATCAATAATTCCCACATCTTCCTTTTTGAGACATATGGAATTATCATTGTCCCAAACCATGACAGGACAATTTTCCCCCTAATATTGCCATTTTCCGTGATTTTTTGGAATTTTTTACCTTCCTCCTTTTAAAAATTCCTAGTTATACGCCTCTGTCTTGTTATTTTCTTCTTCTTACACTTATCCTAATGTTTTTCTTTTCTGCTTGTTTCAGGTAAGCCGAACAACTAACATTACGCTTTCCACGTAGAATGATTTTACCAGCGATCGCATGGTACGTAAGCACACAACTACACAATCATTACTGATACATCTGAACTCTGCTTTCGACAACGGCATCCAATAAAATTTAAAATATATATTATTTCCGTCTTTGTTGGCCGAATGGTCTGCAATCTTCGTTTGACAGGGTGTCTAGCATCAGGATTTTCCCGATTCTATCAGGATTTGAGGTCAATCGGGATTTAACCCCGATTTTATCAGGATTTGAGAAAATTAGGCCGCACGCTTATTTTCTGTTAATTATTCGCTATCCGTCCATTAATTTTTCTCCGCAAAAAATCAGGATTTGATCAGGATTCGGAAAATTATGAAATCAGGATTTAGCAGTCAAAAATCAGGAAAATTCAGATCGGAATCAGAATCGGAAGATTGGCAGCGGCATTTTTCTAGTATTTTTCGCTTTAGAGGGTTGGTTGCCCTTTTTGAGTCCTACGAGCTCCATATTTCGATATGTCCATATTCTCCCATGTACGTACTCCAGTATTTTTTCGAATCCATCGTTGGAGACAGAAACAGATGTAGCGGAGATAAAATGCTGCAATCGGGAGCACGGAATTTGCAAGCTCGGGGGGCGGCGTGTCCGTGCGGCGGCAGGGCAGGAAACCGCAGCTGAGCGACCCGAGTTACTCGGTGGAAACGCAACCAAGTTAGTCACGCTGGCCGACCCAGATTTTCGTTTGAATTTTTTCTCGTGGGAAAAATGTCTCGGCTCGGAGTCGGACCTGGGTCGCAATTTGCAAGTGAAGTCCGGTGCTCGGTGCCCGGTGCGGTGATTGAAACGCCTTCATCATCCCGTCTTCGCACCTGCTACAGCCTCACCAAGCACCGCCACCAGATTACCTCTCCTGTTTACAGTTGCTCCATCGTTGCCGCCGTCGGTTCAAACGAAACGATAGGTCTTTTCGTCGTTCAGGGACGTATTCAAAGGCCCTTTTAAGGACCCTTACAGGTCGTTTCCACATAGCACCATGAAAAGGACAGTTTTTGCAAACCTCGCGTGAATTACAGCAGTATAACTTCATGGCAATGGATTCTTGAGAGGGACTAAAATTGTTTACAAAAAGTACCAAGTAGATTTTGACAAATTTTCAGGTCGAGCTAGACGACGAAAAGCGAGCCTACCTTAAAATTTACACAACTCGCAATAGTTTTTCTCACGTATATTTCGTATTTTTTGTAAATAACTGTAGTCTCCTGCAGGATGGATTTCCGAAGTTATCTTGCTGAATGTTTACGGAGGTCTAAAAAAAATTGTCTTTTCATGATAGTAGATGCTAAGGATCTCCTTAGACTTCCTTTCATCACAATGTAAACCAAAATGAGGTCTTCAAAAGAGAGGAGCTGTCCAAGAGCGACTACACTGACAAAAAAGTGTTGGAAATTATCCCCTGAAATAAATTGTGGTACTACCCGAATTTGTTAGATGATATGGACGTTTCCAATTATTTGTGATAGCATAGCAACTCAAGTTCGGGTAATAACGCAACATTTGGGCTAGTAACCTAATTTATTGGGGTACCAAAAATAACTGGAAAAGCGTATATCACCCAACAACCCCTACCGCTTTTTTTCCGCGTATGAATACGACCCTAAGGTCAAAACTTTTCTTAGTAACTTGATCTACGAAGTCTGGCGCCTCAATGCAACTATTCGCACTCAAGATACGGAAGTGCGTGTTGCTCATTAAAAAATCGTAGTCCCTTTCACCTTACGAGGACGACTCAAAGTCGATTATAACACCTAGATGCCACTATTCGTGTTTCAAGGCGTCTTGCGTGTTGCATTTTCGAGAACTGAAGGCACCTCCTCTTTTCTCACTTCTTCCGAGATCCGAGGGACTTGCCGTTAGCCTTAGCTCCCGATGAACAAAGCACCTATTTAGGGATAGGCTACTGCCGCCTCGATCCTTTTGCTATAGGATCAACTCCAACATAGAACTTCAAGCGTGAGACAGGAGAAAACGACGGAGGACCGGGATCGCAAAGGTAGTCCAAATGATAGGTTCCATCCCGGGACGGCGGGGTCCGGGGTTCGAACCCTCGGCATCGGGATTTGACCCGGGAAATCATGCCGCCGACTCGCGTCGCGTCGAGTCGCGTCTCTCACGATCTTAATAAATTAAGCCCGTCCCGACCGGAGACCTCTGTTGCAACGTCCACTCGGACTCCTCAGTTTGTTTTGTATAATTCCTCGCCCTCCTGGCATAAAGGCGTAACTGTATTTAGCGATGAGCCCTGCCGTCTATTTAACTCAATGCTTTCCGGGCTCATCTCAATGTGTAGTTACGCCCGTTTGTCAGCCAAGGAACGAAGAGCTCAAACAACTGGAGGGCCCATATCGATGGTAAAACTCCCAAACCACGTATTTCGGTTTGCGACTTTGCAGACTTCAATTAAGAAACTCTCATAACGTCATTTTTTTAAAAACCTTTGAGATTTTTCTTCTCCTTGCGAAGTAAATTCTGGAAAAACTTCAAGGAATGATGTTAGTTTCGATCGCTAAACTGCGACACCACTTATCTCCATTGCGGTTCATAATCTTTGTTCCTAGTTTATTTATTCGATCGATTATGCTACCGATACCGATCGCGCAGATGTCATTACTTCAGTTCGATCAGCACATTGGCGGGGCGTTTATGATCAATTATCGACACTTCCCCA
The DNA here is from genome assembly GCF_918797505.1 of Bemisia tabaci. Classification (NCBI taxonomy): domain Eukaryota; kingdom Metazoa; phylum Arthropoda; class Insecta; order Hemiptera; family Aleyrodidae; genus Bemisia; species Bemisia tabaci. Next base: position 50,398,942 of record NC_092794.1, read on the forward strand.
TTTGAAGCTCTGGTAAAGAATCGATCATCAAGGTGTGCTATGCAGACACCCTGTTTATCGATCCTGCCTCATAGGTTTTAACGGCAGATCGATCGATGTATCGCAAAGACGCCACGCCGCTGGATCAGCACCATTTAAAGAGCTATTTTGCAACAGGCAACGCAAGACTGAGGGCTCACGAACAACCCGTTTTGAGAAAAGAGTTCGCTCAGCTGTAATGAGTCCTTTGTGTAGGAGCGTGTTGTCATCTTGTGTGGACACCCCCCCCCCCCATCCTTCTCTCTGAACAATCTTTTTTTTGTAAATTAATCGCGAAGAGTGATAGTCGGATCGGTTTAATCTTAGGGACAAATATATAGAATTGATTAAAAATATTCGATTAAGTGTCAACATTGTGGGAAGGAGATCATTGAAAGCTTGCAAACAGGGGCAGGTTCCTACACGTTTTAGTGTATTTTCCGAAGGAAATGCACTATAGTTTCCATTATTTTAATATGCTTCTGTCCGCATGTTTTCAGGATGCTTTTTTCTTACAATACTGAGAACATCTCATCCTATTTCGCATCTTTACGTCTTATCTTATTAACTGTGATCAATGATCAAGATTGGTCCAATCTTTGTACAAGAGTCATCATCAAAGACGAAATATTATATAGGAAAAGATGCCGATATATCTAAGATGAATGCCAGTGCTATCTTTCTAATTAACCCTTCTTGTTAAATATAGCAAGGTTTATTAACCAATCAGATTTAAGTGGACTACAAACTCTTCATTTTCGATCATCTTCATGATGGATTCGGCTGTAATTGGGAGTTCGAGAGAGTCAAGGTTTTATTTTTCCAGCCTCATCTCGAGGATGCGGTCAGCAGACTGGTGAGGAATACTCACTTTAGCGGAGCTCAAAGCAAAGAAATTTGAGATGAAAGTTGAGTGTCGAGGCAGGGAGAGCGCAAAATTGGCCCGCCAGTGGCCAGTCCTGCGGTGGCACAATCAGTCCAAAGGGGCCGGGTAAACGATGCACAGAACTGCAATCTGCCGGCTATAAAAGTGTGAGGGGAGGGAAGATAACTTTAATTAGGCCAGCGTTCTTGCCATGTTCACGTCAAGTCTTTTGCATCTCGTTTTTTTAAATGTATTGATGGCTAAAGAGAAAAAAAAATAAATAAAAATGCGTATAACAGGAGCCCTAGATAGCCGCCAGTCGTTTGAACCCCCTAAATTATATTTTAAGACCTCCGGAAAGTCCGGTAATGAGCCTCGAATTTCGTGGCTACGTCTTTTTTGTCGCGATTTGCGCGTGAATTTCGAAATATTGTGAATTTCGTCACCTAAAGGTTGATACTGATAATGAGCCAAACAAGTTTCCTGAACTTCGGTTTGTTTCCAAAATAAAATTTTCAACACCTTGTTAACCATCTACCTAGGGGGTAGGTCAACAGTTACGTTGATGCCCCGAAAGTAAAAGCCTCTACCATTGCCAAGATACCAGTGGAGGGTCTCTTGTCCGCACTTTCCCTACATAGGTACCCTATAGCAGTGAAAAAGTGCTGTGAAAGTACTGATTTGCTACCAGTCAGTTTCAGTAAACACTTTGCGTGGTGTGTCGTAGAGAGAGTTGACTAAACAACGCAGCTTATGGATGTCACTAACGGGAATAAAGATCACACAAATTGGACGTTTATTGTAATCTTTGATGAACCTATTCCCGAATTCCTGTTCCCTCTCTCATTCCATTTGTTCCTTGCCGTACCTCCAATTCCCCGGTCCATTTCAGTTAATAATCTTGCAATTGGTGAAATGTAATCTTTATTCCCGTGTGTGACACTGTGAAGGCCTAAAGAAGCGATTAGAGGTTTGGTACTTGTTTTGTGCCCGAACCTCCGAGCTGCCATTCTATTTGAGTTCGGAACTTCCGATTCGGTGACCACCGAATCGCAACGTTGGTGCGTGATTTTGGTACCACCTCGCGAGGTGGTTCTAAAAAAGCTTCGACCTATCGAAAACCAACGGATGAGATTAGTCGAATCTGGTAAGAACGGTGTCCACTGGTGGCGGTGATTGATGAGACAAACCAGAACAGAACTTCCTAAGGAGGTTCGGAACTTGAAATGAAATTCGCTTAAATACGGGAACCAATCAGAAATGGATTCGCACTGTCTTACTCTCCGTATGAAGGGACTCTGTTGGCGAGGGATGTAGATCCGAGGCTCTCGGCAACGCGGATGTAGAGCGGGTACGGCGGCGTGTTGGCGCTGGTGTGGCCGGAGCACGTGGGTATGTTTGATTATGGTAATCACCGGATCATCATTAGTCGACATGAGCGCCCGGCTACTGGTCACTCCATCGCAGCGCCCAACGACACCCCACCGGCGCGGACCGGCCAGGCACCCGGCCACCGACCACCGCGCTCCTCGCCCGGCTCCGACACCGAGGTCCGTCGCTTTAATTGACCCGCCGAGACACATTTGCATTCACACCTCTTCGCCGGCATCCTCGTCGCCTCTTCCGATCACACTCTAACGAACCCTCCTCGTGATACATGGATCCACACTTCGAAAAAGGGCACATCCGTTTGTGATCGGCTACTGGAAATGAGACCAGCGGGCCGATTATTGAAACTCATAGACAAGGCTATAGACAAAGACGACAAAAGGAATTTGGAGGGATCCTATTGGTGGAATCAGGTGGTAGCAATGGACATAGGAGGTAGGCAATAGACTAACTAACGGCAACCCACTGAAGACCCGACAGTTAGTCCATCATTTTCTTCCTTAGTCCATAAGTACCAACCATGTCAACCAATAGGATCGCTCCATACTTCTTATGTCTTCTTTGTCTATAGCTTTGTCCATCAGTTTCAATAATCAGCCCGCAGAGTTCACGAATTCGCTAGATATACTGCCAGAAACAGCCTTGCTAACACTGAAGTAAAATCTCCGGGCGTGGAAGCCGTACATACGGGCTATATAGACATACCGTCCGCGTTCCGGGCTCGGAGGCCGAAAGTTCCGGGCGTAGCACCCGGAGCAATCGAGCACCTTGAACTTTCGGCCTCTTCGCTCGGAACAGACGGTATGTCTATGAAGCCATTAACTTTTTTTCAGTGCAGAAAGACCAAAATGCGCGGGGACAGGGCCGCCCTAAGGGGGAGGTGGCAAGTTGAGTGGCATTTCATAATTTTCCGAGTCGCCACCAAAGCTCATATGATATTCAAAAACGGATTTTGAATGGCTTCATCAGAAGTTGAAGCTACCGCGTAAATCCACAAGGTCCATATTGAAAATGTGCGGTTTTAGCTTAGCGCGGCAGAAAGGATGTAAAATTCATGAGCGGACCCGAATGCAGGCTGCTGCTCGGGGCATGGGCACGCTACGAAAGAACGTCATATGAACATTCTGACGGTGCCAAAGTCCCCCGCATAAAATAATCATTCTCGAAAAGGAAATTAACCTCGATAATCAATATAGCTTGTAAAATCATTTTTTTTTACTAATTCTTGGATAACGATGCATCTCTCCGATTGAACTTTGAAAGTCAAGTAAACTTGTCATAGGGGTGCCACAGTCAGAGCAAACCGGGACTCGCCAAGGAAAATGGCGGAAAGATCAGGGAAAAATTGTCAAGTCACCCTCATTCGCTATCCAGAATGAGTCTGTTTCAAACAACAAATGCCTAAAAAAATATTTCCAGTTGTATCTTATTAACCATCCAGCATATCTTCAATCGCCAGGAAATTCCACCAAAATGTGTCAGAATTATGTCAGGGAATTTTATTTTCTACGTTCTGTGGTAATCCTGTGTCGATCACCGTGTAATTGAAAATTGAGAGGCTTGGAGGACAAGGCGCATTAGTGCAGTTTTTGCTGTTGCGAGAAAAACGTGCGTTTGAAGTTTCGAAATTACATGGATCCTTATGGCGGAACGAAAGTTTAAACTGACTTTGTGATGCTGAAAAATTATAATTTGGGAGCGAAATTTTCCGAGAAGATGCATCAAGGCTAGATTTACTTGAAATCATTAATATCTGAATTTTTTCAAAACTGTCCTTAAATGCGGCTTATCCTCCAAGTCCCTCAAATAATCTATTTTCCCGTATACAATCTAAACAATTAAAAGAGGTAACATTCGGCAGCGGCGGGATGTCGATAAGTCGTTTTGCCCGAAACGTTTCGACTCAAAGGTCGGAAGAACAAACTCACGACCGCGGACTTAATTCAGGTGTAACGCGTTTTGCCGGCGTGCCGGGCGCGCGGTGGGGCGCATGTAAATGCACAGAGCGCGCCCGCCGCCGTTGCCGCCGCCCGTGCATGTCTGCGAGAGCCGCTCGGCGAAAAAACTATTGTTTCTGTGTCTTTTGTTGTTTTTCCTCACGTTTCCACATGCGCCCGGAGCCCCGATCCCGCGGCCCCCCTGCTCCCTCCCCCCCTCCCGACTCCGGCCCCGGCGCAAAAGTTCTCGGCGTCTATTGTTCTTTTATTCCATTACTTCTCCATGCCGAGACTGGATGTTGGATGTTGGATCCTGCTACGTTGGATGTTGCTTGTCGAGTGTTGACTTCGCTGCGGCGCGGGCCCCCGGGACTTCCTATCCGCGCCCGGCTTCCGCCCCGGTTGGGGCCCGCGGCAAAATTTGCCTCCCCCCCCTCGGTGTGCCTTTCGCGTCGAGATTGTGTCCCTTGTCTGCTTAGTTGTCAGCCTCTCGATTTTCAGCGAAAAATTTCGGTCCGTCACCACACTGAGGGTTCGCTTACACTGCAAAAAAAAACTCTGGCCGTGGAAGCCGTGCGGCGTACTAGCGTACTCACGAGCTTTATAGGCATCCTGTTCGTTCTGGGCTCAGAGTCCGGAAGTTCCGGGCGTAGCACCCGAAGAAATCGAAGCTACTGCTCCAGCACCCGGAACTTTCGGCCTCTGAGCCCGGAACGGACGGTATGCCTATTTAGCCCGTAACTTTTTTTTTCAGTGAACATACGGTACCGCCAAATTTTGGATTTTTTGGCACCACCATTTACCCTCCCTCGTAATGTTTGTGTGAAGTAGGTCCCTATTGTTTAACACGTGAAAACAGGATGGCGTAAATCTCTCCTCTAGCTCCTCTCCCTCTATAGAGCGTTACGTATATTATGTACGGTTCCTGAGAACGCATCACTTGACAGGTGGCTGGCAAGTGCTTGGAAAGGCAGGGAACTTTGCCCAACCTTGTGAACTCATGATAAATACTGGGAATTTTCTACGGAAGCACGGAATGTGGTCTTTGAGCCGAAACAATGATATTTTTTTTCAATTTCATGAGACTATGAGACTTCTTTCTAAATTTTCTTGTGAAAGGTGGGAGAGAATTCTTTTGAACGTGCAACTGCAATTTTAGAAAATTTCGAGTGCTTTAAACTGGAAGAAGAAAAGTCTTAATCATTTTTAGTGAAATAAATGCCAAAATTGTTTCATTTTCATTTGCACGCGCACAAATTGTTGGTGCACAAATTCAGGTAATTCTGATTATATTGGTCTGGGAAAACCTGGAAAAGTCGTAGAATGTTTTCCCCTCGTAGACACCGTGCATATAAATTGTCCCCTCCTCCTCTCCTCCCCCCAAAAGCAAAATATCACCTGTAAAGTCGGAACATTTGTCATTCAAAGTCCCCTAGGCAGGGAAAATTTATGGAATATTGAAATCCAAGTAAACCTGTCACCTTCGACAGGGCAAGAAGAAACACTACAGAATATTTTTCCTAGTCAAAATTTCACGCAAAATATGTTGAACTAACGTTCCATATTCTTAATGACAAATGGAAAAAATAAATTATTAAATGGAAAAAGAAGGTTAGACACTGATTCCCGCCACGTGAGTCACGTGACACATTTGTAAATCCGGTGGGTTTTCAGTTATGCCCGTCAGGTTTGCACAAGCGTGAGTCCTCCGTGTTTACGGTGGGGCTTTCTATTTAAACCGAAATTTTCCCAAGAGCTGAATAAAAAATGATATTTTCGCAGAAAAATCTATTTTTAGACACTGTCCAGCCGGACAATCTCCAATCTCTAAAAATAAATTTCAATAAATTATTACCGTTCTGCGCCTTCGATTAGACCGTTGCTGGGGCCCAGGAGACTGAGTTGCACGTGGGGATCGTCAAATAAACAAAAGACCCTTTCGGCTGAGTGTTACACTCTGAAAACTTTATCGTCTCAAAAGGGACTAAAATAAAATTGGTACAATTATGGATTCGGCACGTTTTCACTCTGAGATTTGAAAGAAGTCGTACAGTACTCAGATAAAAAAAGTTCGGTTGCGGGACTGAACTTCGGTTCGTTTAGCTTTCGGTTTGAATAACCGCAAAGCTCGGTTTATAAACCGTAGTTTTCGGTCGCTAGAACCGTCTGTCGGGAGATAAACAGAAATTCGGTCTCTGGAATTGAGAAATGCAATTCGAATACGTAGTTTTGCTTTTTGGTCATCGCTAAATTTATTGCGATGCCTGAGCCAGGATTGATCTCACAGTGTAAAAGTGGCTTCGTTATTCTCAGATTCGTCAAATCGTCGTTTTTCGGACGAAGCAACGTAATTCCATTCCAAGCTGCAAAATTGACTCGAACAACTAATTTTCTTCACAAGAATGTAAAAATCGCTTCCTTATTCTCAGATGAGTCAAATCTTCGTTTCCCGGACGAAACAACGTAATTCTATTCAAAGGTTGCAAAATCGGCTCAAACAATTAATTTTCTTCGCAAGAATGTATTGTGTAATTTTTGCACAAAATGTCTTCGATTTTTGCATAAAATCACAAGAAAAATCAGTGCAATGTTAAAAATGCCCTAGATTCTCCTAGAAAAATGCAGTAGTTTGTAAGGGGAAATTTCGGCAAAATGAAGTGTAGAAACGTAATTCCATTCCGATGTTGCATAATTGACTCAAAAAATTAATTATCTTCACAAGAATGTATTGTGTAATTTTTGCACGAAATTTCTTCGATTTTTGCCTGAGATTACAAGAAAACTCTGTGAAATTGAAGAAATGCCCAAGACTTTTCTGGTGAAATTGCAATTTGTAAGAGGTAGTTTTGGTCAAATGAAATGTAGTTACGTTCCTTCGTGAGGAAATCGAGGAAATATGATGAAATCGAAGGAAATTTTGCATGGGTGAGCGGGGCGCTAAATATTCGGGAGAGGCGGCCGCTCGCGAAGCGACGGAGGAGGGGGGGGGCGGAGGGCGCCTTGGTGTAGCCGTTCGGGGCCCGCGCCTCGCCGCGCCGGGCGCATGTATGTTTATCGGACGCCCGCGGCCCCTCAAGGAGGAAGTGATAGAGCACATCGCCCATTAATATATATTCATTTCATAATTACTATCGTGCCAGCCCCGCTATCTCCGTCCATCTGTTGCCCATAATTCATGCGCCGTATCGAAGGTTATTGGGCTATTGTCGAGCGTAATTATCGGTTGCGTCACCGCCAGCAGATGAGCACCGGGGGCGCCCCCGACAGAAGAAAATTCGTCCATCCGCTCGCGTAAGGGCGTATCCCTATGTCCACATGAGCCACGGGAGAGTGGAGTTAGATAGGGAGCAGGGTTCACGTTGAAGTTCAGATACGCTCTTACGTCAGAGGAACGACGAATGAACGGACGCAGTGCACAAGCGCAAGGGTGCGGAGCGAATAAGGGAATCTTCGCCGAAATTCCATGTTCGCCGATGTAGGTAACGGGAGTTCTTGCGAGATCCAGCTTAATGCCGAAAGTTCATTCGGACGAATCGGTGCAATTCAAAGTTCCGCGGTCAATGAACCGTAACAAATCAAGCAGGGGGCAATATTTGTCCGAGGAGAAGGGGTTGCAGAAAACGTGGATCGCGAGTCACCCAAGCAGAGACAAGGGTAATTTTACTGAGTGTCCGAAAGTCCAAAGTTAACATTTTTCGACACACTATGTTATTAAATAGAAAAATTCGTGAAAAACTCGGAAGAAAAAACCTCCACCCTAAAATAAAATTGATGACTGAAATTGCAAATTTGTATGTTTAATTTCGTATAATGTAAATTTTAAGGATTGCATCTGCAAAATTTTGTAAGGAAACCAGTGGCACTCTCAGGGTCGCATTTGTATTCCTTTGACAGCTCCTTTTCCTAGGAAGCTTCTGTGTTTCATATTGTGAAGTTCAAGGAGATCCTTGACTTGACATCACAAAAAGGACGATTTTTGCCAACCTCGAGTTAAAGTCAGCAGTATAACTTTGGAAATAAGTCCTTTCAAAAGATTATAATAATTTACCACCAAATAAATTACATGATAGTGAGAAGAGAATTCTATGGTACCGACATACTTTGAGGTAGGTGCGAACCTGCCTCAAACTTTCGAAACCTCGAAGTGTATTTTTTTTTTTTTGTATTCTGTATTTTTTGTAGTGGAACCTGCCTCAAACTTTCGAAAACTCGAAGTGTATTTTTTTTTGTATTCTGTATCTTTTGTGGTGGTGTATCATTGTAATCCCATTCAAGGATCCATCTTCACAGTAACACTGCTGGATTTTACTCGAACTCGACAAAAATTGCTCCTTTGTTATGTATGTCAACCAAATTGGCAAGAAAAAATACTCTTGTTCAATCGGATTTTTGCTTGAATCGACAGCTAAGACTCTTAATTTAAGCGAATTTCTTTTTGATTCAAGCAACCGACTGAATCAAGAGTATTTTTTCTTGTAATTTTTTTTAAGAGTCTGAGCTCTGGGTCCAAGAGACTTTATTTTTTCCAGTGAAGGATATCCTTGAAACTCCCTTAATCACAATGCAGACCGTATGGATCTTCCTAATGAAAGGTAAGGAACGATTATGAGATCGACTCAAAAGTTTTCAAACTTTCCACATCATGACCGACCCTTCCCAGTGACACAAAGGCGTTTCTCGATTTCTTCGTGAACCCTGTTTTACATATAAATCCATGCTCTCTGGGGCTCATGCGGACATCGAGATAACCCCATACGCCAGAGAAGCGACGCAGTCTTGCCCGGCGCGGGGAAGCGGTACCGCCACGAGGCTCAAGCTGTGCCCGTGAATGCCGGTTTCAACACCCGGGGATTCCTCTCAAGGATTTATAACTCTATGCAGGCAAAGTGCAGATAAATGGGTGTTTGTTTGGTCTACATCACTAGATCTCTCGCTGACATGCGGATCGCTGCACGTTGTAAACGATCAGTTTCACTATTGGATGACCCCCAGAATGAAGACACTCTTATGGAGTTCATGGCTCATCAAATAATGCACTTAGGGCGTTTTAATATCCGTAGATTTACTCGTTCCGCTCGCAGCGGCGGCTCCGATTTGGCCCAACAACGTTTAATTAGGCAACTTATCCAAGCTTAGCAAGAACCGCGTATCTGAGTAGGGGTTCCGTTGGCGTTACGTGGTTTTTCCCGCTCCTTGGCTGTGAAAATAATAAGGTTTCTCGCGAAGATGCCCCGCCGTGACGCGATCTATCGGATGGGTGGAGCTGTTTTGTCAGTTCATTGAAAAGTGTGGTTATAATATTCCAGAATCAGCCTAACTACATTACTCATTGCCTAATTTCCGCTCATGCCATACATTTCCCAACATTTTCCCAATTTAAAAGCATTTTATAGATAACTTTTTAACATTTACCCTAACGTTTTTTAGCACAATTTCCAAGAGCCATTTTTAGAATCGCTCGGTGGTAAGATGCGTCCTCCCTCAAGGAAAAGTATTCCGTCGCAAACTGAATTTCCGAAAATTTTTTGGTTACGCCCCCTTCAAATAAGCCGTTCATTTAATCCAGCGTTTGAACATTCCAATTAGAAAATCTCTAAGTTTTTCTCAATTATGAATATTTTATCCATGGAGAATCCAGCAACGTCCAAATGGACAACATTTCGCAATTTGGAAATAAAATTTCTGGCTTAGTTTAGAAACAACGTATCATCATCAACATATCATCATAACAACGCGTACATAAGTGTTTTTACGCATGAGCAAGAAATTTTAGTTCGTAATTGCAAAATGCAGTCCAAATGCTCATGCATCACGCCGTTCTTCATCGGCATGCCAGAGAGGCCGCATTGAATACATATGTACTGCATGCAACTATTCGTGCTCTATGGATGTCCATGTTGTATATGCACTAACTTGAAGGCGCTATTTGAACCGACTGCTCAGAATGATGATATAGTACGCACTGCGAGTACGAATACGGCCTTAACCGGCAACCTGTTCGGAAAAAGCCGCTGCGGGGCGCTCGGAGTGCAGCGTTTCATTCGGGCCTAAATGTCGGTGCGCTGATTTATTCAAACGGGCATTTCCCAAGTGAGAGAAAGAGGGAAAATTCAAGCGTTCCCAAGTGGGAGAAAGAGGGAAAGCTGCGCCAAAGCCGTCGCCGCCGACGCCGCCACCGGCGGGGCTGGGCAGGGCAGTTCGAGCTTCGGGTTTTAGGAACTCGGGTCGAGGAGGGGGTAAGTGTGCAAATAGCGCCTGGCGTGTATGCAAAAATTGAGTCAACTTGACCGGCTTAGAGCCTCGAGCAGAGCAGCCTTGCCACATCGCGGATGCTCGTTTCTTTCCGTGTTAATTTGCGCACGGAAGTAATTGCTGAAATGCTTACTTCAATTTACTAAAAATCTCGAAGCCTAAAAGAAAATACAGTCAAGTTTTTCGATTAGTGATTCATTAAACAGTTAATCGAACGTCTTTTAATTCGATTAATTATTCGATCGTTAAAATTCCTATCAATCTATTGTTTAAATCTCGATTACCTGATTATTTTTTGCACATTATTAGAAATTAATGAAATTTCAGTACCCTGGTCTTTCTAAAAATTAGCGTTAAATCTCTCAAGGGTTTTAGCTCAAAGTTTGAAGAAGTTGACATTTAATTGAAAAATAGGTTTTCAGGAGAAAATATAAATAAAATTGGGCTGAAATTTGCCATATTATCATCGAAACTGTTCAACACATGCGATTCTAAATTCTCAAATTCAGCTCGAATACTGATTTAATTGGAAATTCGGCATCCGAGACCGCAGTTTTCCGACCGTCGGTTAACCTTTTCCCCCTTTTTTTCTAAACCGTTGCGCGTGTTCTTTCTAGACAGCTGACTGTTGCCTGAATCTGAAAAGTTTTTTCACTCCTCAAGGCTCTTTTTTCTCTTTTGCTTTCACTTTTCACCCAGATAGCTTTTAAATACTCAAGTTATGCGCTACCTAAAAAAAAAAACGGCCTCGCACGCTCATTCGACTTTGAATTCAAATTTTCGACTTCAAATTTCTCAATCGCTATTTTCCCTCTTGAAATTGAAGAAAATTAGAATTTAAATTCAGGTCTCAGATTCAATGCGCATGTAAGTATAATTCACGTAGTACCTTTCCTAAATTTATAAACCACGTCCCGAAAATTTCGACGGCCGAAGGGCGAAACCATATCTCCATTGCGGTGTTTCCGCTCCTATTTTATTTTTTTAAAAAAAGCAAGCCAGCTTTTTAGCTTAAAATTCCTACAAAATATTCTGCTAACACGGATGATAGATCAAAACAGTCGTCGGAACGTTACTTTGACTAGTTTTTCAAAGAAAAAATAAAATCAAACAGGAAGTCTGTAACTTCGCAAATGGAGAAACGCCGGCCATCGATGAGTGTTCAGTGTACCAGTACGATGAAAGACTGAAATAAATTTAATTTGCCACACCAGACAAACCTTATAGACATTGACATTACACGCCAGTCGCATCGTAAATTTCCTTTTCTTCATTGGTGTGCATCTCCACAGGATGATCCAAAAGGACCGCACCACCCTTTAACCCCTAGATTCCTTGTTTCCTTTAACAAGAATTCTTTTAGGATTTTTCTTGGGAGAGAGGGTTCCAAACGCAGTTTCTTTTGATCTCAGAGCACTCAGCAAAATTCAAATTTATTCGAATATCTTTAAAAGTTATGGACGTGATACCTCAAGCTAGTGCTGCACGGAGAAAAAAACCTCGTCCGTGGGACCCGAAGTTTAGGTCATATGGATCTCTGAAGTTTCCAGATTGAGCATCTGAACACTTAAGGTCTAGCTGTCGAGGTTTGGGTCACACATTTGAAACTTCAGTTCTTACATCTGAAGTACTCAGATGTGAGAACGAAGTTTTTCGGATGTGAGAACCGAAGTTATTCGGATGTAAAAACCAAAGTACTCAGATGTAAGAACTGAAGTTTCAGATGTGTGATCCAAAACTCAGCAGCTGGACCTTAAGTGTCGGATGCTCAATCCGAAAACTTCAGAGATCCATATGACCTAAACTTTGTGTCCACGCACGAAGTTTTTGTCTCCAGTGTGGTGCGGGATTTTTGGAACACCCTGCAGAATCAGGGACGATCAGGGATCAGATCACCTGATAAGAGGAAAAACCGTGTTCGCTTTCAGTCGCCCACGAGATTTCGCCTCAGACGCCAGAGTCGAACATCGGCAAGCGCAGAGACTTATCTCGGCGCGGGAGGGGTTGAAATGTAAATTTGTCTATTGAACACCTACACCGAATTGAATGTTAAATTGAAAGCGATGCGAGGTAAGGAGAGACGGATTATCGTGCCAACCGATCCTCAACATACCTCCGCTTCGCTCGTTCGGAAACTCCCCGCGAGAGGGCGTTGTCTCCGCGCCAATGCGAAGAAAGCAACCGCTTTTCTTTGCCGATGTCCTGGGTGTAGAATTAACATCCGGTCGATGGTTGATTTATGAGGAGATTCGAACCTTGCTGTTGGACGAATGTGTCACTTGCACTCGTCACTAAATCGCTTTTTGATAATTGATTCTTGTGGATCAGCTGAAAATAATAAGATCTGTCCCAACAGCAACTCTCTGCACTCAATATTACCGCTACATCGCGCTCTGAAGAATTCGGTTTCTGACGTCATCTACCGCGTAAGTGACACCTTGGTTCCATCAGTCAGGGAGACACACATTTGCCCTGGTTACTCAATGTGAAACTTGGATGAACGCAAGGTGGAAGAAACAAAGGGTGTCACTACCCCGGCGTATGACGACAGATACCGAATTTTTCAAAGCACGATATCTCGGTCAATACTGAACGTAGGAAGTTTCTGTTAGGACAGATATTATTATTGTTAGCTGTGATCCTCAAGAACCAAGCATCAAGACACGATTCTGTGGCCAGCGCAACTGACCCATAGGACAAACAAGAACCAAGTGGCTTTCATCCGAGTTTCTTGTTGAGTAACCAGGGAAAATGTGTGTCTGACAAATGAAAGCAAGGTGGAAGAAACCAAGGGTGTCAGTATACAAGAATCGAGCATCAAAATACAATTCTGTGACCAGCGCAACGGAGACTTTGCAGGTGTCTGAAATGTGAAAAATTTCATGTTGAAGTGGAAACTACTGAGTGAACTGAACACGAGGATACCGTTGGTTCATTGATCAAGCACTTATTGAAGGAGATGCAGGAGATGTGACGAAAATATCTAATTTGCTAAAATACATGCGGTTTAATGGGCAATGCCGCCAGCTGACGTCATAAGGCGGTGCATTTTCACACTTTCAAATCAATGTTTAGACCATTTCTCATTACAGCGAAAAATCATAAAAAATACTGCGAAATCAGCTCTTTAAGCACTCTCAGATGAAGTAATACAAAATTTGTGAGCAAATTCTCCACTGACCCATTGAGACACGCCTCTACGTCTGAAGGGCGACGAATTGTGGATGGGGACGGAGGCGTTGTCCGGAGACTTAGATTTCGGCCACGTCACCGGAGGGTGGTTGACACGGGGCTGGGCAATGGCATCGGCGAGAAGTGATACTTGAAAGCTGCGATTAGTCTCGGCCGGAACACCTACGCCATCTGTCCGAGACGGAGTCGTGAGTTATTCCGTGACTTATCCGCCGAACCGGACGCAACGCCCCTCGCCCGACGCCCGACGCCCGACGCCCGACAAGGCCCAGCCCGGGGGAGACGTCACTCCGCGGGCTTGTCCCACCCCTCTCCCCCTTCACCCTCCCCCCGCACCCGTCGCGCCCGATCCCGATGTCTTCATCCTTAACGCGTGGTCCTTCGCGCCCCCTGTTGCCGACCGTCGGAAAAAGAGACTCAGCGTCGATTCATAAAATTGACTGGTCATAGGGTGTCTACTATACAGAAATAATAATATACGGATAAACTGAAAAAGCACGGTTTTCGGATGGTCGTTGAACAGTGTTCGAAACTCACCTTTGAGTTTTAGGGGCCATGTGGTGCATCAAGCCCGATTTTTAGGGGCCACATTGACTTTTTGCCTATACATTACGGCGCATTTAGTGAAAAGTTAAACGCAAGATGTTTTTGTAACAGAACTAGTAAGTAGCTGTAACTTGGGGAAAACAAAAGCACTAAACATGAAATCATGAAGAATAGAAAAAGTTTTCTCTTGTAGTGCTGAACATTTCGAATAATCACCTAATATGAAAATTCAGATTTTCAGGGGACAATTTTTAGGGGCCACGTTGGCGCAGAGCCTTCATTTTTTAGGCGCCATGACCGATTTTTAGGCACATTTGGCGCGTTGGCGCCTGTGAGTTTCGAACGCTGGTACGGAAGTATGGAAGTACGGACTCTCCGTTAAAAGGTACGGAAGATTGAGGTTTCCGCGATAAATTCTGAAACGTAGCCTTGGAAGTATCATTCACTGAGTTCCCGGTCGACTCCTCGTGTTTTTCGGTTTATTCTCTTTTATCATTACAGCATTCCACTATCCCAATCCGAATACAAGTGAGAGAAAAATGAGGAAAAGGAAAGGTAAAAGCAAGAATTTTTAGGAATCGCCAAAAGAAATGACTTCTCGGGAAAGTAAGGAAAAAGCAAGGACAAGGTATGGGAAAAGCAATAATTTTTAAGAATCGCCAAAAGTGAATTTTCGGGAAAGGAAGGAAAAAGCGAGGAAAAATCACTGAATAAGTAATAAGGAATTTGAATGACGGGTACCAAAAAAACCTTTCTGTATACGGAGACAGTGTAATTTAAAGACCCCCGCTATATTAATTAAAGCAACTCTCATTGCGAATTCTTGTCCGGGAATTTTTAGTCGATATTTTTACTGATCCATCAGAAAAGTTTTCTCCGTAAAGGAAGCCTCCTCTGGGGGTTAACTGGGGTTTTTTGTTCGGATTCAACGATGAAAACTTGACTCCGAGCATCCTGCGATCAACACATCATTCTGTCTTACCTTTCTGACCCTGCGTTGAAGTCTCCACCTCTGAGCGCTCTCGAGCCGCGAAGCCGGCGGTTTCGTGGAGTCTGAAACTTGTGCCGGTTGGGTCCGCGCCCCGTGCGCGTTCGCGTCGCGTTCGAGCACCTCATATTTCGGCACCCACGCGCGAGCACGCGCCGGGCCCGCGCGGCCTATCGACGTCGATCAGCGTATGTCACTGCGCGGTGCGCATGCGCGCCGAAAGTTCATCGCGGCTCCAGGCCAAGCGATCCTATCTTTGAAATTGAGTTTACGACCGATTTCAAAGTCAATTTGTTGGGACGCTGTTGAGGACCGCACCCTTGCCTCCTCTCCCTCTCCCTCACCTCCGCCGCCACACTCATCATCATCATCGTCGTCATCATCATCGTGGCCCTCGCCTGCGCGCGCGCCTCACAGTGGCTCGAGCCGATAGAAGAGGTCGGTCAAAATTTGGAAACTTTAAACCCTTATAACTCCGTTTATACAAAATTTTGAAGTTCTTATTGTAGTTCCATTGGTTTCCTCGTGAAATTTTCTTCTGTAATCATCCCTTGAAATTTAAAATGTGACGAAATAAACCTCAAAATTTGCAGTTTCAGCTAAAAATTTCATGTCCGACCACTCTAATTGACTCGATCCCCTGCGCGCTACCGCCGCACAGTGGATCGAGTAAATCAGAGAGGTCGGACATTACATTTTTAGCTAAAACTGTAAATTCTTATGTTTAAATAGTCACATTTTAGATTTTAAGGGGTGTTTATAGAAGAAAATTCAACGAGTATACCAATGGAAATTTATTTTTTTAAAAACCAGGATTCATCAGCCAAGGAATGGAAAATTTCACGGAAAATTCAGGGAACCTGTTCCAGCAACTGGGAATTTCTTCCTCTACCGTTTTGAGGTCAGTGTTAGTGCACTTGAGCCGCTATATTTGATCTAAAGTAAATCAGAACGAAAGTAAAAAGTTAAAAAAAATCCAAGTCAAGTTCTTTTTTCAATTACTCCGCATAAGCAGTCAACATACCATAGTCGAAGACCCACATCTTCTTAATCCCGTTTCACACGATCAAAGTAGAGCCCTCAAAAAGGCTCATCGATGGCATTGTTGATTATTAGCTTCTCAAAGATCGTCGATATAGACAATAGATATTAAAATCATAGATCACGTCTTGAAATTTTCAAGGAATCTCCTGCAGAACTGGCTGAGAAAGTAAAGAATTAGTGCCATTTTAGGAGCTCTACTTAGAGGGCCCTACGCACGTGTCGTGTTGAAACTATGTTCCTCAATTCCTCGTGGCGAAGGAAAAGTTTTGACGCCTATCATCGCTGAGAGAAAGATGGCGAGCTTGGCGTCTAAAAATTGAAAGTGCGCCGAGAATCCTTTAAAATTGAACCGCGCGCCCCGCGGCTGAGTCGCTTGGCTTTTTTATGACGGGTTCAAAAATGAAGACTAAAGACAATGGAGAGAAAACGGAGATGACCTGCGGCGTCCTGCGTTTCATAAACCACCTGCCTTCCACCCCACCCCAACACCGCGATAATACTCCGGCTCAGGGTCAAAATCGCGTATCGCCAAATGAAACCTCGATGGATAGCGGTGGTTTTTGCCGAGCGCGAGAGAGCTCGTCGCCGGAAACCAACCACGATACCATCCGAGAACCAGAGCTCAGCGAGATGTCAATAGAGTGGTTACCGATGGCTGAAAATCGGCCGGGATACAGGCGCGCAGTTGCAAAGCTGTGCTGGATGCTTACATCGTATGCCGTTTGATTTAGAGTCCCTTATAGAGAAAGTATCGTCATGTCGGTAATTTTGAAGTGCAGTTATTGGTGAAACTTGTTTCAGTTTTTTGATGTACGTTTGTAACTACAATGTATCAAAGGAGGACGAATAATCATATGAAACAAAAGAGTAAAATTGTTTGTCGAATGGTGAGAGTCTGTTTTTGCTATGACCAATTTTGGCTTACAGTGATTTTTTTTTCCCTCATTGAGCACGAAGTTTGAACTCTTCAATTCTAAGGTGGACATTAAGGTGATTCGATGGACGCTATATCTTGCGTCTGAACAACATGACATAAGTCGCATTGATCAGTATCATGTTATCAGCTACTTGTCATTTTTATCGAATTTTGAGATCGCATCTCTGTTGCCACAAGACTCAAGAATTCATTTACCAAATTTGACAAACAAATTCAACGTAAAAAGGCAGAATTTTTTTAGAGGAAAAATATCACATTACAGTGCAGTTTCGATATCAATATCGAATGCCATATTTCTCCTCTAAAAAAACCTTGCCTTTTTCTAGTTGAATTTGTTTGTCAATTTTGGTTTGTGAAGTCTCGTGACTACAGAAATGCGATCGCAAAATTCGATAAAAATGACAAGTAGCTGAAAGCATGGAACTAATTAATGCGATGTATTGCATGTCCTTCTGACATAAAATATGACGTTCATCGAATCAATCGTAATCTTTGACGAATTGAACGTACTCAAATTGCATTCTCAAAAATATTCGTGAGAATTGAAATCTTTCGGAGGAACAAGGCAACCATGCCGCGAGCGAGAAATTATCGTACTAATACGATAATCGTTGCCATTGGCTCGACTGCTCAAATGACTGACATGAATGTAATGATGCATGTCCCGAGGAAACCATAAACGTACTCCGGAGATAAAAGATGCGCAGCGATAAGGTTTGTGACATGCGAGCTGGTACCGTACCGTACGGATATTTACCGAACTCGGTGCTCTCGGCAAGCCGCGGCCGTTCCTCGTTCATACTTGGATCTTTCGTGATATTTTATCGATCCAGCTCGTGTTGCTCCAGGCCCACGAGAGCTCCGTTTTGTCTGATTATAGACTCGCGCCAATATATCTATCGAAAATCTAACTTTTAACTAATAATGGTTATCGCCAGTTTCGACGAACGTGCGGCGATAGTGTCGTTTGAAACCGTGTTCATAGCAGTAATTCGTCGTTTCTCAGTGAGCTGATTATTGACACTGTTACATATAGTGATAGACATAAAAGACTATGGGAAAATAGAGTGATCCTGTCAGTTGAAACGGTTGGTTCCTATGAACTAAGGGGGGAAATGATAGACTAGCTGGAGGGTCTCGCTCCATTTTCTCTTTTTCTATCTATTTGAATAATCAGCCTGGTTACTACTGTGCATTTGTGTCAAAACTACCGGTGTAGGCGTACATCCTCTCTTTGATTATGACCCATTTTCTTATAGACTAATGGAGAAAACGATGGACTAACTAAAGGGTCTCGCTCCCTTTTCCCTTCGTCTATCTCTTTGTCTATCTGTTAGAATAATCAGCTTGGTTACTACTGTCCATTTGTATTAAAATTACCGGTGTAAATATACATCCTTTGTTTGAATATGACCAATTTTCCTATAGACTAAGTGGGAAAATTGTGGACTAAATGAAGGGTGTCGCTTCATTTTCTCCATGTCTATCCATTTCAATAGTATAATTAGCCTCCTGGTTACTACTCTCAATTTCTATCAAAATTAGCGGCGTAGGTATACATCTTTTGTTTGAATATGACCATTTTTTTCGTGCGGAACGAAAGAGCCTGACGATACTCGGCCGACGACGGTTATATAAGACGACTTGATTATTCAAACGACCTAACCTGACAGCTTATGATGATGATGATGATGTCCCCATGCATCCATCAATTTGGGAAGGAGGTGAGACCGTTGAGACAAGAGCACGCGAAAGGTTACCGGAGCTTTTATGGTCGCCGGCAGGACGTGAGGATGCAAATGGGAGGGGGTGGGGGTGGGGGGTCTGCACTCAAGACAGTGAACATTAGCCTTAAAAAATGCGAGCCGTCTGAACTGCTAAGAAAGAACGCCGTATGAACTTTCGGATGTTGCAAAATCTCCTCCGATAAAACATTCATTTTAAGAAAAGTTATGATTATTTCTCCTCGACGTTTTCACATAATATGGGCCTCAAAATAAGGTCCGAATCTGGGACTTTAACATGTTTTCTCCTCAAAATCTAACGTAGTAAATGATTGTCACAGTAGAGAGTTCGGAAATCAACTCCTGAACAGATATCCATACTTAAGTATTTTCGATCCATACTTAAGTATTTTCGGCACGGATTAATTCCAGTTCGATCATACAAATGACGTCATTTATATTTTCGCCATTTAATTGTAAACTTTAGTATCTTGTTTAGGAGTACATTTCCAGACCTCTTGTTTTGTAATTTGTCTTGCTTATTCAGTTTTGAAGAGGAACAAACGATGGAGACTTTAACGCACGAGTAGAGAGGTTGGACTACATTTTGAAATTTTTTGGGAGTTACAGTATCTGGCTCATCCATGAAAAAACCTCTTCACATTTGGAGAGGAACGGCACATGCACATGCTGTTACTGACATGAGCCAGAAATATTAGTTCAAAATGTCATTTTTGTAGGTTGGATAATGATTCGGCACCTTCCTACTTTAAAAACGCCAAATTACAATCCGAAATAGCTTTTCCTCGAAGATTAGCAGTGCGCGCTCTTTAGATTTTGAATGAAGACCAGTTTCACATAAATTTCCATGGAAAATTGGAAGAAAAATCTTCCCTGGATATTCTTGTTTTATCAACGGAAATCTGGCAACGTCGTAAGGTTCATACGGCCTTTTTCCCTAGCAAGGATGCGAGCTTCGGGGAATATGGTTTCGGTGTCGTGCCCGGTTTTCGAAAATTTATCACCTCGCAATTAACCGACAGCTCGAAGATGCATCTCAATGGAAACAAGTTTGGTCCAGAAAACGGCAGCGTTGCCGAATCTCCACACATGAGGCTCTGCTGTGACATTGGTCCAGACGACCACCTACTGAAAACAGAGAGATATAGTGTTTAAATTTACCGGTAAATGAGAAAAAAACACTAAAATTACCGGTAAAAAATATACCTTTTGAATCAAGAATGATGCTGCTTCGTTTAAGCTTCGTTCTTGCTTAACCCATGTATTTTTTTATGTTCCTAGAGGCTGGAGAAATTCAACTTGGATATTAACTTGACTCGACTCGATCGACATAAATCGAGTCGGAAGACAAACATTTGAACCAATCGACAGCGACTCGACCGACCCCGATTCGATCGACAAAATTCGACGGATTCTATAGGGCTTGTCGAACGACGAACGGGGTTTGTCGATGGATTCGCAGTTTTTGTCTATTCATGGTATATAGTCTCGAATTGGTGTCGATCGAGTCGATTTCGATTGACTCACGTGTTTTCTCTCCGATCGATTCATATCTATCGAATCGACACGTTTTTTTAAAAATTCACTGTCCATCGAATCGATGTTGATCGGTTCTCGTCGTTATTTTTCGATCAATTAATGGCGTCATCAACCGATCCTCGGATTGGTCTATCGATTGTCGATCATTCCACAAGCTTAGCGACAAATCTTCGGATTTTTCGGCCGATTCACAGGTTTTCCGATCGATTTACGGTTGTCAATCAAATCGGTGTCGATCGCCTCGCGTTTTTATTTTTCGATCGATTCATGTCAATCTAATCCTTACCCCCCTTCGAAAATGGGTATGTTAGAATGTTGAATTCAAACGTTAACCACATGCGAGGACAATACAACCGAAACCCGATTCTGTAAATCACATAACTGACCCATTTGCGAAATGAAATCTGAGGTGACGTCATCGGAGCATACGGCATTTCCTCCCAGCGGAGGAGAGAGGACGACTGCCTCGGATGCCGGCGGACATTTCGTCGCTTTCCTGACGTAAGGGCGCATCTCGAACTCCACTTGAGCCCTGTTTTACACATAAACTTATGCTCTCTGGGGCTCTTGCGGAAATCGACATACGTCGTTACGTCGTAGGAGCGACGATTTGACATTAAAATGAAGCTTATGCGTCAGAGCTAATAAATCATCGGACTAGTTTAGCCGGGACCGACTCACGAAAACTCATCTCGCAGCCGGTCCAACTGGCACCGCTCGCGAGAGAAGACTGGCGCGGGTATTGCGAAATGCTGGCGCACGACGTCCCTTTACTTTGTTCCTAAAATTGCTCATGCTCTCTTGACAGAATTATCGACCGTGGGACCGTTTCATGGTGATTAGTATCCCTGGAACCATCACTCCCTTTCTGACCGACCCACCGTCACTCGCTATCATCCGCCCAAGTGCCCTGGAGGCATGAGCTGTCCTCGGAGGATTTCGACGGCGAAAGCGCGAAATCGCGTTGTGGACATTGTTATCCGCGAATTTGCTAAATCGGGATTGAATTCACTGTGACATCCGCGTTGCCCGTGATTCTCTGTCTCGCTTATACGCGAATGAATGGACATGCAGGTGTCCTTGTTACCCGCAAATTTGCTGAACCGCGATTAAATTAATTGTGACGTCCTCGTTGTCCGCGACTCTGTGCCTCGCTTATACGCGAATGAATCGACATGCAGGTGTCATCATCAACAACGGCGCACGAGGAAGCCAATGGAGCCACTTTCAGGACACAGAAAAAAATAGATGGTGCTGACGACAGAACCTTCCGTTCACAGGGCTCTTGCACTTCTTTTGTAACAGTCACAAAAGCTTCCGTTATGTGGACAGAGTACTCTGTTCCTACGACCGAAGTTCTGTTCTCACAACTGAAAAGTTCTGTAAGTGTAACAAAGAAACTGCAGGAGCCCTATGAACAGAAGGCTCTGTCGTCAGCACCATCTATTTTTTTCTGTGTACGTCGAAGTCTTGTAAAAACGGAGTTATGAAGCGTTTGAAGTTTCCAAATGTTGTCCTAACTCTCTTATTGACTGGATTCATTATGCGTCGTCGAGAATTTTTCGCACCCCTGTCGCTAAGGTAGGTGCTTGGTTTCACATTTCGACCATGGATTACAGCTTCAAAATGCTTAGAGGAGGAGAACCAGGGAGATATGAGTTGGCGGAGTGGGTGCCGGGGCCGGGACGGCGCGGATCTGGCCGAGGGGCAGTTGACGGGGTCGGCGCTGGACGGAGCCGGAGCGGCGAGCGAAATTCTCAGGGGAAATTGGGAAGTATCGGTGCCGGAAGGGATTCGGGTCGTGTGGCCGGGGGGCGGAGGGGGGACGCGTGGACGAGGAAACGGAGGAAATACGTGGGAAAGCCCGAGTCGGGGCCGAAACCCGAGCCTGGAAAGCGGACCACGGAGCATGGAGCATGGACCGCGAGCCGGAGCAGGAGGAAGATCGAACGTGGGAATCGGCGGAAGACGGCCCGAGAGGTGAGAACTGAGTCAGTCGTGATCCACTCGCAGCCGACCCCGAGACTCGCACACGCGGTTTCCTACCACCGCTTTCGAGACCGTCGCTTTGGGATCAGAGTACCTTTATCGGGAGAGTACGGACTGGTCTGCAATCCAGGGTTGCTACAGTCGGGGAAAACTGGGTAATGTGGGGAAATTTTTAAAAGGTAGAGAAAATGACGAAAATGCAAGGGAAAAATTGTCAGCTCATCCCTATTTCCTTTCTAGAGTGGGTTTGACGTTATGAACAACACATTTTGGCTGAAAACTATTTCAAATCATGTCTTCTTAAGCATCTGACACATCCGCAATTGTCAGGGAATTTTACGAAATTGTGAGAGAGATTTCAGGGAATTTAATTTTCTGAATTCTGTGGCAGCCTTGGTAATCCCGAAAATCCATCAGACCTTCACCGAAGCCTCCACCAGCGATGAGAGCCGTAAGTGCAAGAATGAAGTTTTGAGAAAATGTGCTCAGTGTTGTCCAAGCGGAAAATTTTATCGGAAGAGGCCTCCTCTCTTTGGCAAATGGTCACCTATATCATCCGAAGACCCTCAGAAATTTTGAAGATTTTTAAAAATCGACGAATAAATTGTTCAACAAGATAAAAAGGGTCATTTTTTATTATCATGTCAGGGATAACCTAGAAATGTCAGGGAAAATGACGAAAGTGTCAGGGGAAAATTGTTAGGTCACATTTAATCGCTTTCTGCAATGAGTTAGCCGTTTAGAACAACAAATTTCACCTAAAAACTATTTCAAATTATGTCTTTTCAACCATCTAGCATAATTTCAACTGTCCAGGAATTTTACCAAAACGTGTCGTTAAATTTTGGGAAATCCATTTTCTTACCTCTGTGGCAACCCTGTTTGAGAGTTGCATCCAGGGTGGCATGAAACGTAAGAAAGAAATGAAAGATTGGAAATTTCAGTGAAATATTTCATGAAATTTCACGAGGCTGTGAAATATTTCATATTTTTCAGGGGCCAAAGTATGCAACCCGCACTCAAACACCCAAAAATAGAAGAAAATTACGATTTTTACAACCTTCGCAACATAAAAGGAATTTGTATTTTTCAATATCTTTCATAAATTTCTGAAATTTCATGAAATATTTCACGTGAAATTTCAAGATTTTACTTTTCATGAAATTTTGCCACCCTGGTTGCATCCCCGAGATGAAAAGCTTTCACCAGTCTCCAAGAGGATCTCTTTTGATCCTTTCTGGGAGGATTTTGGTTCCGGTGTGCGGCAGGAGAGCGGCGAAACTAGCGCAATACCCTCTTCGGTCGTGTCCGCGCTCATCCTCCTTGGCCCGCGCGCGCGCGCGCACGCTCGACGTCGACGTCGCGCGTCGAGCCAAACAAATCACAAGCACTGCCCGAGGACCCCGGGTCCGACTCTATGAAAATGAAACCATCAGATTTCCCATGCATGCATTTCGCTTAAACGGATGGATGACTACGTATCCCAGCCTGAGAGTTTTCTGCGATCCGAGGAATGAGCCTCTTGCAAACAGTGTTCGAAACTCTCAAGGAATCGGTCTTGGCGCCTAAAAATGGAGGTTCTGCGCCAACGTGGCCCCTAAAAATCCCTCCCCCCAAAACATCCTGATTTTTCGAAATTTCCCCTAAGTTACCGCCATACACTGGAAAAAAAACACATTGGATCTATACTCTTGAAAATACTCTTGATTCAGTCAGTTTTAAGCTTAAATCAAGATTCAAGCCTCTTAATTTGAATAGATTTCCTTTTGATTTAAGCTTTAATCTGATTGAATCAAGAGTCCTTTTTCATGTCAATGTTTTCAAGAGTCTGGACTCTAGATCCAATGTGGTTTTTTTTTTCCAGTGCACGCTCTTTAATTAAAACATATTGCGTCTAATTTTTCACTAAATGCGCCGTGATATATTAGCAAAATGTCAATTTGGCCCCTGAGAAATCTTCTATGGCCCCTAAAAATCGAGCTTGATGCGCCACATGGCCCCTAAGACTCGAAGGTGAGTTTCGAACACTGGTTGCAAACTTTAGGTTGAGCAAAGAGAAGAGTTGTTTCATCGGAAAATGCACTAATAATTCATAAATCTTGTTGCTTTTTCGATGATGTCTCCTCAAGGGTTTATTGTTTGCAAAATTCATGCCGACGCTGAAATAATAAATTTTCACTCTTGCTCACTTGTCTGATAAACAATATACATGCCAGGCATTTTTTGGTCTAATTTTTCGTGGTCCTAATTTTCTTGTTTCGTTTTGTTCACAGGTACCTAATCCTGATTTTCTTTCCTTGAAGCCAGCAGCTCTTTAGAAGTGGACAAAATCGGTAATATTATCATCAGCAACATTTAAAGGTTTAACCTCTTAAATAATCGATACAACGTAAATCATTTAACATCGCTGAAAATTACCTATAATGCGCAGTGGCCGTCCGTGACCTTAAGTTGATATTAATACTAACCGCTCTATTTGCATTTGGGAACCGGCTACTCTTATTAAATTTGGAATTTCTTCGGAATTCTAAATCTAAACCGATTTGCAAGTGACATGCGTGTCAACCTGTCAGAATGTAAAAAAGGTGTCGTTGGTCAAGAACCTTAAAAGAACGACCTCGGTTCGAAGCGCCTTCAAATCCGAGGATACTCTCCGCTTTGCCTAGCAGTTAGTTTAGTTGCTCAACCCAACCAAACTCACCTAAGGTCACTGATCTTACTACACGCACTTGCAAGTGAGTATGTTAGGTGTTACAATGCATATAAAAAATTTATGAAATTAAAAAGATAACTCTTAGAAATGCAAATAGGGGGTAGTACCACAATATTAGGGGAAAACTCCTAACACTTGTTTTTCCGTGGCCATTGTAATCAGTCAAGAGAGAGATTTTCCGGAAGTTGACATCCCCCACATCTTTTTTGATGCCTTCTACTCGCCTTTCAGTTGGCTGCGATCTACGACTGTTAATATTTTTAGGAATTTTAAAGCTAAGAAATCGCACGATTTTGAAAGCACTGCAATCTAGTTAGATCCCTCCTGTTCAATGCTGATCTACAGCTTTTCTGAGTAATGCATCGGAGTAATTTTGGCCAGGTTCAGAGGTTCATATGGTGTTTTTCCCGATGGAGGCCGAATACGCTACGCAGCGGAGCAACGGGACACATTGACGATTTGGAGACAGTTAAAAGGCACTTTGTTAAGGATGAACGGCACAACCAAGGGCGACGAACAGCCGCTAGCCGCTAGTAATTGAATAAGAGGATATTCTCGTTACCTGTAGCGCGTCTGTGAGACTTCGACTGGTGGACCAACACACCATGATGCCGTATCAGCATGGTATGTCTTCAACCACGGGAAGAGGGACCCTAGTTTGAGGTATTTGGATAGGGAAAGAATGGATTTGTTGATTATTTTAGAGGTTATGTTTAATCAGGTCATGAAGCTCGAGGCGCCCAAAAGGCCCAGAAGGACATCACACAAGGCCAACCTATACAGGGTGTCCCATCCGTACCAGGTTTTTCTCTCGGTTGTTCCAGGTCGTACGAAGTCAGGAACCGCGAGGTTGATTGGGAAATTGACCCCTAAGAATTCGAATTACGTGGTCCCGAAATCCCCCCAGCTCCCCTTTTGAGGGGGGGGGGGGGGTTAAAGGACGGTTACGATCCTCAACTTTGGATTTTTCGACCGAATTGCGATTCAATTGCATTACAATTGAAAATGGCGGGAAATTTCAGTTTAAATTGACCCTTAAAAATCCAACATCGCCCCATCTCAGGCCCTTAAATGACCCTCTAAAGCCATGATTTTCTATGGTCGCAAAATTGACGTAGTTTCTTCTTAGGAAGATGACACCCAGGTAATGGACCCTGAAGAAATCCGAATTTCATGATCCCGACGACCCCTGTGCTCCCTTGGGGGGGGGGGGGGGGGGAGGCTCAATTTCGAAAGTCGGGACTCTTTTCCGAATCTTAAATGGATTGCATGTAAATTGAAGAGTGCAAAAAAATTAAACTTTAATTGACCCCCAAGAGTTCAAGTTGGCCCACCCCACGCCCAACAGTATCTATGTAAGGGGGAGGGGGGTGCCTCCTCCAAAAATTGCTACTTTGTCGCAAAATTGAAGTAAATTCTCCGGGAAAAGGTGCTATATCAGGCGACTGACACCAAGAAATCCAAATTCCATGGTCTCGGGAGCTTTCTTGCCCTCCGTCTATGTCAATAACCTAAGACGCCACCTTTTTCCGGAGATTCCACGTCAATTTTGCGATCCATCCAATCCAACGCGAAAATTCTTCGAAAAATGGTGCTGTATCAGGTGATCGACACTAAGAAACCCTCATTCCGTGGTATCGGAGCTTCCTTGAGCTCCCTGTGTGTCAACTACCTAAGATACACCCTTTTTTCCGGAAATCCACGTTAATTTTGCGATCCATCCAACGCGAAAATTCGCCGTTCGACGGCACTCGAGCGCGCGGCAACGTCGAGCACCGTTGAGCGATCGCGTGAGATGGGCGATGTTGGGCGAGATTGTCCGGCCGGCAAATTGGAAATTGAGTATTCGTATTCCGCTCGGGCGGGCGGGGCGCGGGGGAGTTGTCCTGTCACAACTCCGCGGGAGTCTCCTACACCGGTAGTCGCCACTGCGGGGCCACCGGGAGTCCCCTTAGCCCCCCCCCCCCCCCCCCCCACTTATAATGCTAAGCGTCTCGGACGGAAAGCTGTCCCGTTGGTGACGAGACCAGTGGCGTGGCGTGCTCGGCGATATGTCGATTGTTATGTCGTTCAAACCTATGGAAAAGGATCGATAAACAGAGTGTTCGCAGCGAACACCTTAACAATCGATTGCTTACCATAGGTTTAAATGGCATAACAATCGATACATCGCAATTCACACCACGCCACTGGACGAGACCACGCACCGCGCGGCAGGACGTCGCACGAAAAGCGGAGGAAACGCGGGTTTCGACGATCCTCCCCTCTGCCGTGCTAAGGAAAAACGTCGTATGTGCCTTCAGGCGTTGCCGAATCTCTATAGATATAACACGAATTTCCTGGTAAATTTATGAATATTTTCCTCCCCATTTTTCGGATAATTTAGTTCGCAATTTTACCTACAATTCCTGAAAATTTCAAGGAAAAATATTCATAACTTTCCTCAAAAATGAACATTTTACTGAAGGAAATTTGGCAACGTCTGAAGGTTTTTACGGCGTTTTTACTTAGTATGGCAGTCTTGACGTCCGGTTAATTGCATAGGAAGTATCGAACTCCGCGGTGACGGACGTTTTCATTAAGACGTCCTCAAGTTCCAGGCGAGGTTAGACGCGCGCTAACACTCTGATAGCTCCATGCTGACAAGGCGGGTCTCGGGTTGTGACGGTCTGATTATCGTCGCTTCTTCGCGCGTCCCGGATTCTTGTAGGGTTTTCATCTATAGATCGAAACTAACGTGGAATGTGTGATCATCCTGAACCGGTGGGAATGTCCCGGGACTGGGGAATTTGCAGGTGCCTGAAATTTATTTTCACGAATTGTCAGCAAGGCCGGATTGAGGAGGTGGCTACATGGGCCGCGGCCCATGGCGGCAAATCTAAGGGGCAGCAAACATTTGCAATTTTTTGAAGTGTAGGTATAAAAAAAATCGGATATATAAAAATAAAATTACAAACGAGGGAAGGCGACAAAATCTATATTCCTGAGAGTATAGTAATTTCTAATTTTGTCGTCTTTTAGTGATACCAGAGACAGCACCTTCAATAAGTTGAGTTAAGAGAGAGACCAAACACGCAATTTGGCCCGGAACGGCGCGACTTAGAGAGAAATGCGTAGGACTTGAAATGAAAAGGAGAAGCCCTCGGCGCGGCGATCGGCATGTAACACATATTAGCGCCTACAAGACTGCACGAATACTTCACGCATTGCATCAAACATAGTGCGGTCATTGCGGTCAGCGTGAAACGGATAGCGCCTACAAGAATGCATGAATACTTCACGCATTGCGCCGAACACAGTGCGGTCAGCGTAAAACGCATAGCGCCTACAAGACTGTCGGAATACTCCACGCATTGCGCCAAACACGGTGCGGTCTACGCGGCGCGGCGGCGGAAGTTAAAATCATTGATCCACATTTATGTTTGTTCTTTCATAATTTTTTCGTTCATTTCTTATGAATGGAAGGCCTTGTCCACATAGAGATAGGTTTACGGAACTTCACTTTCGCGCAAAAGTCCGTGAACTTTTGCTAGTCGTGTTAACAGGGCTTTCCCAGAAAATGTGTTCAACACGAGTTTACGCGTCTTATGCACCCCTCCCCCGCTTACAAGTTCATTTGGTGGTTTTTATCGAATTTCAAAACGAATGAGAAGGGGGCGGCAAAATACAGGTGACCCATGATTGTCAGAGAAATCAATGTTTTTCATGATTTCTCGAAACTTGACTCAAGGCGCTCACGCCCTTCTTTACCATTTAAACATTTCCTCTTCAATGGATCACATTTTGCAATTCGGAACTACAATTTCTGGCTCATTTCAGTATACGTGTCATTAGCTACCCCCACACTGGAAAAAGAAGTCGCTTGTATCTAGAGTCCAGACTCTTAAAAACACTGACAAGAAAGAATACTCTCGATTTAGTCGGATTTTTGCTGAAATCGAGAACCAAGCCTCTTAATTTAAGCGGATTTCCTTTTGATTCAAGCAAAAATCCGATCGAATCAAGAGTATTTTTTCTTGTTATTGTTTTCAAGAGTCTGGACTCTAGATCCAAGCGACTTTTTTTTCCAGTGCACGAATACAGGTGTTTTTATGTACGGGCCAGAAATTGTAGTTCCGCATTGCAAAATGCAGTCCAAATACCCCATTCTTATTTCTCCGAGATCTGTAACAGTCAATGCTGTGCTTATCGTGTGGCCGGTGTTTAATCGGGTAAATTTTACGTATTCCTTCGCCAATATTGCGCTTTTTTATTTTCTTTTAAACGGAGAAATTATTGCAGGGACGGATGCACCGGGGGTTGTTCTAACACACTCCGAGTCGGACACGCGGAGCGAGATAACGCCACACTTCTAACGTAAGGGCGTATATCTATTCTCACATGAGCCGCAAATAGCATAGAGTTATACGGACCACAAGGCTCACGTGGAAATTGATACACGCCTTTGCGTCTCGAGAGGAGCGACGATAAGTCCGAGAAAGCCAATTAATTGTTGGGATGTTCGGGCCGTCATCATAATAGCAAGCTGAGCTGAGCACCGCACCGGGTGCGGAGTGGAGTCGGCGGAGGTGTGGTGATGCTGGTGTGGAGTTAATTGATTTATTGACTAACTTACCTCAAGACTTAAGTCTCAACAACTACTATTAATTACTACGTTTCTTACCTGCCAGCCTCGTTGCCGCCTAATTGATTTACTTAGCGTAGTCCTGGAAGCTTACCGAGAATATCCTGGTGTGCTGACGAGGAGCACAGTTTGGGGAGAATCTACTTTTCGAGAAATTCGACGAACGAATTTCTAGATTCAGAGATTTTTTTCTCAAAAATTTCTAGATTAAGTAATCTTTTATTTTGTTTCAAATTGTTAAGTCTAATATATTTCAATAGGAAACGAAACAAATAAGATGAATGTTGTTGTAGGTAAAATTTAAGTTCAGTTAAACTTCATAAGTTGAACAACTTCAATGAAAATTTTGATAGAAAAAAACGTCGAAGGAATCATCGAAGTTCTTGGAGGATCAGGGTAAACCCGGAAAATTCAGGGTGAAGTCAAAAATGGAGAATTTGCACGCAAATAATGTTTTATTATTTCATCTGAGAGTGCTTAAAGAGCTGATTGGCCTAATTTTGCTACATTTGCTCTATTTTTCTACTGATTTGGGACATTGTACGAAAATAGATTTAAAAATGAGAAAATGCGCCGCCTAGTGTCTTCATCCGGCGGCATTTTCCAATTACAGACATGCATTTTAGCAGATTCAATCATTTTGTCTTATCCACATATTTTGTCATTTTGTATCAATATGTGTTCAGTTTATGCACTAATGGTATCTTCGTGCTTAGTTCACCCCATAGTTTCCACTCAAAGACGAAATTCATCAAATTCCGGACACCTACAATTTCTTAATTTTGCGCTACGTCAAAAAATGCTTAACCCGGTTAATGCTCAATTCGATAACACGGTAATACGGTTTATCAGGCAGAACTTTGATTTCTCTCCGAGCGATTTACGGACGGTAAAATGTCAGCGGCTCGGCGCACAAAGGGAAGAGTCTTTTCACGAAGTCAGGCATGAAATTTTTGACTAAAATTGTACATTTTTAATGTTTATCTAGTAATATTTTAAATTTTTAGGGCTGCTTTACGTTGCAAATTTTACGAGAAAACCGATGAAACCACCTTTGAAACATCGAAACTTTGTAATGGCGGAGTCCGAAGCTGTTGAAGTTTCCAAATTTTGTCCGACTTCTCCGACTGACTCCTTCCACTGTGCGGCGCGGCGGCGGATTCGGATTTCGGCTCCGTTTCCCACGCGCTGAAAGTTCGTGCGGTGAACTTGGGATCGTGGTGACGGACCGGACTGGGCGACGACGGAAAGGAACGCGTCGCGCCGGAACGTGTGCGGTGTTGGAAACGGAGAGAAGACAAAAGTTCCGACGGGTCGTGCGTTCTAATCCCGTTCGTTTTCTTTTCCCCCGCTCACGATTCCGACCGCGGATGTTCGCGGCTCTGACCCAACACACGCCGCGGATCTCCCACACCCGCTAGAGTGCCCCCCTGTCGAGATACGATATCGTCACCTTCACGCCAAAGTATCACAAGCGCCATTCAAAGTTTAAACATTTTCGCTGCCAAATTATTATTTTACAGAGAAATTGTTGGTTACATATTTTTGACAATTTCACTGAATTTTATCGGCGGCACAAAAAAAAAAAAAAAAAAAAAAAAAAAAAAATCAACTTTTTTTCCCCCCTCTTGCAGGATGACAATACTTTCTCTACCTTAGGGGAGCGAGAAAGTAAAAATCGAGTCAAATTTTTGGACAGCTTCGTCGAAAAATTTCTCTGTAAAGAAAAATATATAGAGTCAAGTCAAGGAATTAGTTAGACAATTTTGGAGTCGGCTAAAAGCGAAATAAGGCTTGCAAAAGTCAGAGAAAGTCAAGGAATTTGAAGATGAAAAACTTATGAAAACCCTGTGAGCGCTTTCCCCAATATTCATTTCTACTAAACATTGAGGGTTAAATGCTGAAAAATCAACTCTTCGACCTCAATTTTTTCGACATTGATTCATTGGAACTTCGATTTTCAAAGCTCATCGTTATTAGGATATCGTAAACAGCATCATATTATCAAATAATTATAAGCTTTAGCCGGCGCCTAGTGTTTTGTTTTTCCGTGCAAGGGTCCTTAGTCGTTAAAAGCAAAGCGAAGCGAATATATCGCCACTGCCATGACATCATAGTCGGTCTTTATCGTTGCAAAGTCGCAAATCAGGAGGGCCGGCATGATTGCGCTGATCTGTTAACGTTAAAGCAAGCGCGGATTTTCCATCGCCCGTGGCTGATTACATCAGTGCTGCCAGGTTTACTATGTACAGGGTGATCTGAAAGTCCCGCGCCACCCCTATCATCTCCAGGGTTCTCGCCCCTTTTCATTTTCAGATGAGCACTTGAAGGCTAATAATATTCCTTTCGCATGACAAATGATGCCTCCAAAAATGGAAGCGTGCCTTCAAACCGTAGAGAAGGCAAGAAGGGACACCGGAATGTGCGATTAGTTGTCTACTCTGGAGCTAATCGACTTGCCTCCGGGATAAGCTTATGGAGATATTATGGCTCGTATGATACATTTGTATGGTCTTTATGACATTTCCGGTATTGGTTTGACAGTTTGGAGCCCGATCTCGAGACAAACTTGTACAGGTCCCTAGAGTGCTATCAAATTTTAACTAAAGTACACAACCGTAGCAGACAGAGGTAACAGACCCGGTCGTGATTAGATCACCTACCCAGGGAGACATTGAACATGTCGGTAATTTTGAAGGTTTGGTCATGGCAGCTCTTATTAGGGACCAAAAGGGTAGCCAACCTATAAACTCAAATTATCCACAGTGATTTATAAATACAATTTGTACGACTTGGCGTTTGTAAAGCACGCATTTGACGTAGTTTTGCGTAAAGTTCATCATTTTTGCGGGAGGACGCTGCACGCTCATCTATGAACATTCTTGGCCATTTCGGTTTGATATTAAAATTTTAATATCAGCAGTGAAATTTTTCGTGTTAGATGGTTGGCTGCCCTTTGGGCCTTATATTTCGATACATCCGTACTTTCCCTATATAGACATTCTAGTCGTGACTGCTCCAGAGGGACCCGGTTTTCCGGAAGTGCGAACTCTGGCATCCGCGAGAGTGACCGGGCAGCTTTTCGCCGTCCGTCACGGCCTCGCACGGCGCAGCCCGCGGCCGCCGCTGATAAGACGCTTTATTACGTGGTGAGAGCCTTTAAGCCCGGTTCACACTGCCGATCCCGCGGTCCGTTTGTGCCTTTATCTCGGCTACGTGCAAACAGCACGTAATTCACACAGCGGGCCGCGGCCGTAATCTCGGCGCGGGACATGCCCCGTTCGGCTTATTTTAATCTCGGAACACGTGTAAAACCCTCCTTGCCGCGTCGAAGCGCCCGAGAACCTACTCCACTGTGTTGCGGAAGAGGGCAGTAACTCCGTTGCCATTTGAACCGCGGATAAGGTGTGCTTTTGTGCGCCTTGCGGCGCACTCTAAGGTGGAGTTACTGCTGTCTTCCGACGGGTGACGCTCGGATCGCCGCGCGACCTGGCAAGCGGGTTGTATACCTATTTAACCGCTTTTTAAATCGATCCTAGCTTAATGGCTTCATTTACCGCCGCTGAGCGCATATCCGACGCGGCTGCCAGCATAAACATCGCCGCCACTCGAAGTTTCATTAGTTTTGCTCCGACTTTGACATCGATATATGTTCCGATACATCCCTTATCTACGGTCGTTCCGAGTCACCCCAGTCCAATTTCGCGCTTTCGTCACACACTTTCGGTTTCGCGCCGCAAACCACCGCAATTTTCAGTTGCCTTATTATTCTTTCTTCTCCTAACACAACCCCCCGCCCCTCACCTCTGGTCGCTGCCGTTTCTATTTTATGAACTCATACTTCCTCAGTGGTCGGTGAGGCTCAAGTCTGTCAGAGTCATTGACAAACGGTG
Organism: Bemisia tabaci; assembly: GCF_918797505.1. Classification (NCBI taxonomy): domain Eukaryota; kingdom Metazoa; phylum Arthropoda; class Insecta; order Hemiptera; family Aleyrodidae; genus Bemisia; species Bemisia tabaci. The sequence continues at coordinate 50,432,613 of NC_092794.1, forward strand.
CCAAATCTTCCTCTTTTTTTTCTTCTTTGCGCAGTTACTCTCCACTCTAGTTTCACCTAGAGTCCCTTTATACTGAGAGTAAAGACAATGTGAATCCATTTCTGATTGGTTCCCGTATTTTAGGCCTTCACGGTGTCACAAACGGGAATAAAGATTACAGTTTCACCGATTGCAAAGATTATAATCTGGAATGGACCAGGGAATTACGGGTTCGGCAAGGAACAAACGGAATGAGGGAAGGAACGAAGAAAGGAATTCGAGAATGGGCCGATCAAAGATTACGAAAAACGTTCAATTTCTGTAATCTTTATTCCCGTTTGTGACTCCATGAGGGGTGTTGTCTTGACTCTCAGTATAAAGGGACTCTAGTTTCACCGATAGAGTTTATCAAATATGATTTTAAAGGGCCCCGGTGGGTGAAACATTCGGGTCGCAGAAAATCCAGAATAATGTTAATAAACAAATTTAATTGTTTAATAGGTTTTTATTGTGCAGAATGCTACAATATTTTTAACCCCTTTTTTTCTCTGGTGAGAGAATTTGTTTGAAAAAGTGTTAACAAATTGTTGACAACGGTTGCCTTGGGCTGGTACATGGTAGGAACGGAGGGGGGAGGGGCTCTAACTGGAAGCGCATGGATTACCACTTGTGTGGTATTTGAAGTAGTAAAAAAAAAAAACAAAAAAAAAAAAAAAAAAAAAAAAAAAACAATAAAGTCGCTGAAAAAATTTGAGAGAGTTAATCTTTTAAGTACATACTTTAAAATATTTCATTTCTGAAATTAATAATTGTTCCATAAATCCAATTTTTACAATTTTTTCTCAAATCCATACAACTGACGAAAATGATTCTGAGATTTCTAGAGAAATCAATATTCTGAATCGACGCCTATGACATTTGACAACCAGGGTTCTCTTGCGCTTCTGAAAGCTAATTTTACAAAACAATGGTGATTTAATAGTCACATAAAGATTTCAGTATCGCAGTATTATCTTCGACCGTTCGAACGGCCCGCTTTTCTTGTTTCCCTCACACGTTTATTCAATTTGCGCAATCTGTGGTCATGTTTTGAACGTTCTCTCCAAATGGGCTATTAGCGCCTCCCTCAAGACAGCGTCGGCTTACATCGGCGCTAATTTTCAAACGTGACAAGAAACTACACTACTCCAACACTTTCATCACCATTTTCCATTTCTGCTCTCTGCTGGTTTTCTACACTGTGTTACGGTCATTCCTCACACGGCATTTCGATCTAACAATGGGAAACTGACTTTACTTATTTGAATTAATACTTCGGTTTCCGAAATCTTGGATTTCTTACGTTTATATTCAGTCGTGTCGCGTTATGAGTTTAACGTTTCGAGGGGGAATTAAATATAGAACATTGTTTCCGGAAATAAGTTATTTCGAGAAATGCTATGCCGAGAAAAGACTGACTTGGAAAATTAAATATTGTCTCCGGAAATACGTTACTTCGAGGAACTGTATAACGAGTCACGACTTTGTATATTTTCCTTCATAATGGGCCTCTGAACAAGGCACGAATTGCACTACATCTTGCAATGAGGAACAATTATCTCTCCTTACTCCATAAAAGCACCTATCTCCGTAAAGTGAGCACTGACACGTACTTTTTTCATGATGTAAGCAGGAAAAACAGTAGTTCCTAATTATTGCAAAATGTCGTCCAATCAAAGCACTATGCAACATGTATTCTCCTCCAATTTTCACGAGAAAAACAGACGCATAGCCAGAAGTCTTGAAATCAACTCCTATACAAGTCATAAGTATTTATAAGTTACATTGGTCGAATGAAAAAATATAAATGACGTCATTTGTAAAAATTAACTTCCATTTCGCCTACCTCCTATATTACTAATACTTCCCACTAATACTTGTTTATATCTCTTTCAGGAGTGGCAATCTTGCAAGTTGGCAACACTGTTTTCTTCCATTTAAACGTATGCGAAACAATCGATTCTTGTGAGGCAGCTTACCGCACTTAAAATCGATATTTTCAATGGATTTACGTGGAGGAAAAACAGTGTTGCCAACTTGCAAAATCGCCACTGCGTACTCGTATGTCGTTGTCGCACGTAAAGGATTTTGAAGAGAACCCATGTGACAGGTTTTCCAGGTCGGACCTTATCTAGTAACCTATTATCGTTTATTTTTGTCACCTTCAACTTTTAAGTATTAATGATTCATAGCGGTGCAAGTGTTGTTTATTTTTAATATAATTTACGTTATTTTTCGAATAAATGGTGTCATTGAGAATTACGTATGGTTGCCTAACAAATTCCGGTTTCTCCGGTTCTAATTTCAATCTAACTCTCGTTAATTTCAGGTAATCTGGTGCTAAAAATGACGCTCGTGATTCGGGAGGACTTATTCAGGTAACAACGTTGACAAACTTCGTAACTAGACCATAATAAACAGATTGCATGGAGACATCAACTGGTTTCAAATACCCCCCGAGGAATACAGATTTCTCTGCCGATCCCTTTTCAGTACGAGGAATTATGAATGATTATTTCGCCCAAAGTTCTTCGTCTCTGGAGGTAATCGCTTTTATCCAACCGTTGAAACATTCAACATTGTTTCGACGGGCGAGGAGTGACAAAGCAACATCACCAGTACGCAAGTGAGGAGGGATGATCTCCATCCACATCAATAATTCACTTAGTACAGTGTTATTTCGTAAGTTTGGGGCCTTTTGGTATTTTTCCCTCTTTTCTTTTTGTTTTTTTTTTTCGCTAGTAAGTTCTGTTTTTTCGTATTTCTTCCTTCGTCAATCTGTATCCTTGTATTTTGTATCTCGCATCACATTGGTTTTATCCCAAGTATACGTATTTTATATGGTGTGGTTGAAAACATGTCTTTAGAATTCAAGAAATAAGGAGACCTTCACTCGAATTCAATTCATACTAGTTGTTCTCGCTTTCCACTGAGAGGGGACTTCGGTTACTTCACCGTAACTTAACTTCTCCGCACGGTTTCCAGGAGTCTTGGTTTTGGCAACCAAAATGTTCAGCATAAAAGATGGGTCTCAGAATGGCTCCCGAAAATACTGATTACCCGAACGGAATATAGGTTTCTTTGTTCAAAAACTAACACCGAGAAAACAATTTGTATTTTTGTATTACTTTCGGTTAATACGAGTACGGAAGTGAAACACCAATCAACCCAAATTTTGTGTTTAGTATGATTCATTTTCCATTGAATTTAGCGCAGACAGTGAAAGAAAAACTAAGATTCCCCAGAACCAACCTAAGGCATTGTATTCATTTGTGTTCAATCTCATAGAAACGAAACTTCTATGTTATTTCTTATGTAAGTGAATGATCTTTTGAATTTAAAAACTTTGGTGTGCCGTATGAACCGGAGTTTTCCTCAGCGTTTGTTCTGTCGTGCTAAGGAGAAACGCAGTATAAAAATTCAAATGTTGCCAAATTTTCTCTGGTAGAAAATTTATTTTTGAAGAAAGTTAGTGCTTATTTTCCTTTGAAATTTTCATATATTTTAGATTAAATTGCGAACACAATTGTCTGGAAAATTGTAAGAAAGATATTTTCAACTTTCCCAATACATTCGTATTTTAGCAAAGGACATTTAGCTACGCCTGAAGGTCCATACGGGGCTCCTCCTTTGCAGACTAGTGTTTCTGTAGGACGCAAACAGTTGGAAATGTAGGGAGATCGTTAATGTACAGCACCTTCTGCCTCCGCCGTCCTCAAACCGAGACAGCTCGTTTGTGATAACATATTCAGCACGACACGGTGCTCAGCTTTGAGTGTTCACGGTGTCACACGGAACTTGGTGTCAAGGAAAAACGCCGTATAAACCTCCGGGCGTTGCCAAATTCCCGCTGAAAAACTAAGTTTTCTTCACGATTTATGAACATTCTCCTCTGCATTTTTTACAGAATTTTGTTTGTGAGTCAATCTAATACGTCTTAAAAATGTCGAGAAAAATTGTCCTTTACCATCCTCAGAAATTAAAATTTTGTCAGAAGAAATTTAGCAACCCTCGAATGTTCATATGGCGTTTTTTCTGAGCCGTTGACAACCGCAGCGCTCGCGCTAATGAAAGAAAATACGGAACTATTGACGTGACGACCGAACTAAAGTCAATGAACCAAACCGACGCGTCGTGTCGCGACGCTGTCGTGAGTACGTCATGCTAACGTAGAACATCGTATAACCCTACAGACGTCGCCATATCTCCCTTCTTAAAACACAAGTCTTCAGAAAAATCTATGAATATTTTCCTGCCAATTTTTTTAAGAGTTTTATTTACAGAAAGATCTAAATTTTCTGGAAATCCCCAGATAAAGTGAATTGCATTTTGCAAAAAGGAACCACTAGCATTGCAATGTATCTAAGATTGTGCAACTTCTTTTGTCTTGGAGGAAAAACCCGATTATCCATTAATAGTTTCTATTTTACTCGCTAAAGACTGTAAATTTAAGACAAAAATTACCATCTAAATTTCATAGTTTTTCTCGGTTTCCGCAATTTTATTGCAAAAGATGAAGTTGCACAATCTTACCATCATTGCAGTGCTAGTGGTTCCTTTTTGCAAAATGCAATCCAATCGTTCATGATGGAGATGTTGCAGGTGGTAGGAATTTGCGATTTGACTACTGATTCTTATGTAAAAGTTCTTGAGAAACACGATGGTGCCACTGGTTTTCTCTGAAATCAACTCCCAAGCTCAAAAAAAGCTCTCAAGTTGAGGCCAAAATGGAGGGGATATCTCACGCTATCCTGAGAGTCCACCTCTACATCAAGGCAAACTCTCCATGCTAAGATAGGGAGCTAATGCATTGACAGGGTTGCCGTGATTTTAGTTTTAGAGTCCCCAAATAAGGTGGTAGCCCTGTCAATCTATTTGTTCTCTATTATTGCATGGAGAGTTTGTCTTGATGTAGAGGTGGACTCTCAGGATAGCGTGGGATATCCCCTTCATTTTGGCCTCAACTTGAGAACTTTTTTTGAGCTTGGGAGTTGATTTTAGAGAAAACCAGCGGCACCATCGTGTTTCTCCCGAACTTTCACAGAAGAATCCATAGTCAAATCGCAAATTCCTCACACATGCAACATCTCCATTCTTCTTAAAAATTAACATTTTACCGGAGGAAAGGCAACGGTCGAATGCTCATACGACGTTTTTCTCTAACACGGGAGTGTTGTACTCCTCAACTTGGCATCCATCGGATAGCGGTTTGTTGCTGCACTGCGAAAAATAGTGCGTCCATCAGTATGAGAGGTTTGGCGCGGTGTGCAGTCGAAAAAACTTTCGATACGCTTTGGTTCCCCGTCTCTTCCCCCTCTGGTTACATCGTTGATGCTTTGACGTAAAGTCGTATCTCTTTTTTCACATGAGCCCCAGAAAGGATTCAATCGTACGAAGCCCAGGACTCGCGTGGAAATCGAGGTACGTCATTAGGGCAGAGAGGCGACGACATTACACGCTCCTCTAATTCGTCTTTTATTGTGTCGTGTGGAGCAAATTATGAATGAGGAGTAATTGATTTTATTGCCTCGGTCCGGTTATTGGCGCTCAGTTGTAAATCATATTCCTTGTAGGATGAAACGTGCAGTGGCGAAGCGTTAATGAACGATAATCGATATTTCCCCATTTGATGCTATGGTAAAAAATCGATTATGATAGTGTTCATTGCGATCAACCTGTTTATCGATCCTTATTCTTAGGTTTAAATGGCAGGTTAATCGATGTATCGCAAAGCACGTCACGCAACTGGAAACGTGGTCGGTTCAGTTGATGACGTTGAAAAAAGTGCGTATGGAGCCGAATGGATAATCAGCTCGGACGCCGTGTACAATGTGGTCTAATTGGACGTGTTTATGCTAAATGGAACTATGTGCAGATGAATTAAATCACATTAAAAATCGATGGCCAAAGTGCGAAACAGCGTATGTCCGTTTGCGACGTTGCAGACTTCATGTCATTTCTATTCATGTTGCTTTAAAGCACTCCTTACGCACTACGTCCTTACGTCCTTCAAAGCACTACTTGGAAGGGACGCTCTTAAACGTATTCCCTTCAAAAACACCAGTCATGGTGCTCAGTACAGCAAAAGTAGTATTAACGTACTTTCAATGCATTTCTTTTGAAGAGGTTGTGAGGTACACTATTAAATTTCACCCCTCTTTTCCTCATAGGTTAATTTATACATTCAAAACCACATGGTATTTTCATCATGAACCCCGAAAAGTTCACCTAAGAAGCAATTAGCGATTATGCAACAGCACCGGCGCGCGGCGCCGCGGTTTCATCAGATGCGCTTTGCGTTCCAAGAACTCCGAAAATGTGTTCTGTCATAATACTGTCATGGAGGAAGAAAAGGAGGAAAAAGAAAGTTTATAAATTATGATAAGTTGACATTATTCGAACGAACGAAACAAAAGCCTCGCCGCTCCTGCCAAACCGTGCAAAAGTTTGGTTATTGGGAATAACTCGAGCCTTTAGCTCGTTTAGTGATTTCCCGATTTTTCAGTGGTGCTTTACGATGTATCTTTTATCGATTGATCTGCCATTCAGACCTACGGAATAGGATCGATAAACATTGTGTTCGCAACAAACACCATAATAATCGATTCTTTACCACAGGTTCAAATGGAAAGATGTCGTCAATCGATCATTCACGCCTCCCCACTACTATTTTTTTTTTTTTTTAAAGTTATTTTTCTATTTTTTCCGATGGAAATTTAACAAAACTGCAGCGAAATCAACATGAAATTAAGGTTGGATCGTGTTAGCCACTTACCTTAACTGAAATTAACACAAGAACGCAACTCATCCTCGTCTCACGATTAAATCTGCCGTATACTGCCTAATTAACGCTTCATTGAATCGATTTAAAACTGTAATCAAAACGCACCCTATCGTGCTCGAAACTCCATCGTCCATGACGTATCGTTGGTTCGCTGGTATCGATCATTATCTCTGAAATGACTACTCGTGTCATGTAATCTTCCCACTAAATTACAAGGCTTAGTGTTTCGTCTCAGTATCAAAAACTAACTTATTCAGCTGAGTAAATATCTTATTTTCAAAAACTCGAAAAAGGTGAGCAATTTGGCCTCCTGTAGGACTGGTGGCTGGTGATCAGTTGAAGCCGAACCTCCGAAATATCCTTGGGTACACTGTGTAGCTCCTTTGTTCAAGTTTCCAAATTTTCATACTTTCCCCACAAAAAATTCTCAAATTGAAAAAACGCAGCTCTTCTACTTTCTTAGCCAGCATTCACCGGCAATTTGTAAGCGGCAAACGTGTCAACTCGTCAAATTGAAATAATTCACATCGGTATAATGCAGGTTTCATCAGCATAGAATTTCAAAAGCATCGCCTCGGCTTGGAGCGCCTTCAAATCCGGATGATACTCTCCGCTTTGCCCAGAAGTTAGTTTAGTTGCTTAACCTAACCAAACCCAAGTGAGATCACCGACTTCACCAAACGTACTCGCACGTGTGTCACAGCTGTTACAGCAGTGCACTTGAGAGGCAACTAATGTTTGTTTGAATTTCAATCTTAAAAATCAGTACTTTCTATTTCGTATCTTTTTTTCTGAATTTTTGAATTTTTGTTATTCAACACGAATAATTGCAAATTTCCGGCGATTGCGACACGTGCAGTCTGAGTTTCTCCCTCCTTAACGTGACTTTTCTTGCCAAATTCTGTTTTTCAAGTTGATTTTTTTTTGGTATTTGAGACTATGTGGCAACAGGAGGCATCCGTCACGCATCGGTTTTGGTCGTTGGTCTATAATCGGGGTTTACTCGTCGGCTAAGCCCAGCACCCGACCAAGACCCGATACCATCTTGGTTGAAACTTCAGGCCGATCATCGAGAGTAATTAGTTTTTAATGAAAGTGCATTTCTTCCGCACGGCGAACGCAAGTTCATCAACTTTACCGACAGCTCACCACTCAACAGTCCAGTACTTAGTTTGTACACTAACAATAAGTGGACGCTTCAGCCTCAATAACTTGACCGAGCTCGGTCCCTTCGCGAGGGGAACAAAATGCACTACATTTTCCAAAACGGAAGTACAATTTCTAGCTCAAACGAAAAAAATGCCTATCTGCGTGGGTAAACTATAATATGTTGTTTCTATAATGAGCCAGAAAATGTAGTTCCCAATAGGAACATACAGTTGAAATGTGCGCACTTTTGTGGAACGTCAACATCGATTTATTTCATTTTCCGAGAATTCCTCGTGTTTTTGCGCTTCTTCTTCCTTATCTTCTTTTTCTTCGTATTTTTGGTACTATTTTTCTCCGTATTTTTCCCCCCTCTTACTTCCCTTTTCCCCCTCTCCCTACTCTGTCTATTTTTCTTCATTTTTATAGTTTTCTACTTCCTTTTGTCCTTAGAATTCTTCTTTTTCTTCATCTTCTATTTTTGTACTTCTTTTGCTTCCTCATCTTCTTTTGTTTGTTCCTTTTCTTTTTGTTGTTCTTCTTTTTGTTGTTCTTCTTCTCGTTCTCCCTGTTTTTGATCTTCGTGTACTACTTCTTGTTCTTCACCTCTCTCTTTTTCTTTCTCTTCTCATCCCTCACCCTCCTCACCTTCTTCATACTTCTTCTTCCTCTTCTTCTTCTTCTTCTTCCACCTCCTCCTCTCCATCATCAGTCTCATCTTCTTCACCTTCTCCCCCTATTCTTCTTTATATCCCACTTCCTCTTATCATTGAGCCGAGTGGGGAGAAATAGTGCAAAATTTCCAGCTTGGGTGGTTGAAAATTTTCGCGCCGACTCTGATTATGGTTGTGCGTGGCCCAAGGCCCAAGGGTCGAAAGAAATCCGACGGAGGAGGAAAGGGGGTGATCGAATCGAATAATGTCACCTCTCTCTCTCTAAAGCTGATTCTTGGAACCTTTTTTTGCCATGTTCTCAAAGCGTTAAAAACCTGTAATCGCAGGGTGAATGTTGAATCTCCTTTCTTATCCATGCGTTAAAGTCTAAATCTTGAATTTCCTTTCTGTTTCAGGTAATAACCCTCTCAAAATACTGTTCACTCATTTCTCGGTTTAAGTCTATTCGGTATGTAATTTAATTTTTACGTATTTTCACCGGACTGATTATTGAAATCGATAGACAAAGCTATAGACAAGCAGACGGCGGGGAGATAAAGCGAACCTAACGGTTGAAACGGATGGTTGTCCGAGACTGAGGGAGGAAACTATGGTCTCACTTTAATGCCTCTCGTGGGTTGCCCTGTATTGCAGCAACTCGCACTCAATTTTCTCTTTGTCATTTTTACCTATCGTTTTGTAGAGAGTATGGACAACTCGAAAATTTGGAGGTTAGGTCTGATCAGGTCACGTAGCTCTTAGGGCCGAAAAAGGCAGCCAACCTATGAACTCGAATTATCCAGTGGTGCTAATTCAAACTCCGAGAGTAGGCACACTGATCAAAAATTATTAAAGAACGTATAAAATTTTGATTTCGCATACATTTTCTTAGTTTCTAAGTCTTAATTCTTAAAAACACTTCACTGGAAAAAAAAAATAAAAAAAACACATTGGATCTAGAGTCTAGACTCTTGAATACATTGACAAGAAAAAGGACTCTTGATTTAATCAGATGTAAGCTTAAATCAAAAGGAAATCCGCTCAAATTAAGAGGTTTGGTTCTTCATTCAAGCTTAAATCTGATTGAATCAAGAGTATTTTTTCTTGTCGATGTTTTTAAGAGTCTGGACTTAAGATCCAATATGTATTTTTTTTTCCAGTGTTGTTTACAATGCGCTGTTGGCCCTATTGATTAATCTTTCAAATGAATTTGCTGGCAGCGGCACTTTTCTAGTGATTTTCGTTTTCACGTTGTCGCCTTTGGACCCTAAGAGCTACATAAATCGAGTTGTCCACACTCCTCCTATGAAGTCACTCTAGTTTAATATATCCATTTCAATAATCATTCCGCTGTTTTTTTTTTTTTTTTTTTTTTTTTTTTTTTTTTTTTTTTTTTTTTTTTTTGATGTCAACGATGAAGACGTTAACGACCCTAAACGCTGACTAAGTTGAAAATGTTGGTTGTCACATGAAATATACAGGCGGATTGTGGTGTTGCGAGGAGCGGAGTGTGTCGTGCCGTCGTGCGGCTCGCGGCACGCCCTGCGCACGTCCCTCCGACTTGTCATCTAATGGAGAAGGCTTGCTCCCGCATTGTGTCCCGCGTTTTATTGCGTTTCATAAGCCACGCTTCCACAGGGCGCAGGCGGCGCGGCGCGGCGCGGCGCCAAGTTAACCGCGCTTGTTCGCGCGAATGATCTTAAATCTGTCTTTTGCTATAGACTTCTACGATGCGGATCGCCTTTCTAGTGGCAACTGGCAGGTCAGAAATTTCCCATTTGCGATTGATTGATGGATTAATTTCACTGGAAAAAAAACCACATTTGATCTGGAGTCCAGACTCTTGAAAACATTGACAAGAAAAAATACTCTTGATTCAATCGGATTTTTGCTTGAATCAAAGCGAAATCCGCTTAAATTAAGAGGCTTGGTTCTTGATTCAAGCTAGATTCTGATTGAATCAAGAATACTTTTTTTTGTCGATATTTTTGAGAGTCTGGACTATAGATCCAATGTGTTTTTTTTTTTTCCAGTGAATGTCTTTCAATACGATTAAACTATCGATTGGTTAAAATTTCGATCGACTCTTCAGTTGGGTCTTAACTAACGATGAATGAAAAAGTAAAAAATTCCGCGTCTCCAGGTGTAACTTCTAAAATTCAGCTCAATACCTCTAAAATTTTCAGCTCCAAGCCTAAAAGTCCTGATATTTTATGAAATAACGTGATTTCAGGAGAAAGTCTGGAAATAATAGCGCTTAAAGTGCTGAAATATCATCAAAAATGGTCAGCTTACATGATTTTTTATTCTCAAATTCAGCACGAATGCTGACTTCCACCTAGGAGCCGTAACAGGCATCTTACAATACAGGTTTTTATTTTGAAAATTTATCGTGCTAAAATTGCTAAAATATCAACAATAACATGATTTTAGAAGAAAGTCTGGAGATAATAGCGCTTAAAGTGCTGAAATATCATCGAAAACGTTTAGCTTACATGATTTTTGATTCTCAAATTCAGCACGAATGCTGATTTACACCTAGGAGCCCTGACGGGCATCTTACAATACAGGTTTTTATTTTGAAAATTTATCGTTTCAAATTTTGCACAAATCGATTGATTTTGATTTAATTCGATTATCAATGCAATTTCAAATTTCGAGCAGAACCTCTTAGTAGTGGTCTTTGCATGAAGTCAGAGCTTCCGAGACTTCTTCGAACGGAAAAAGATGCTTCCTACAAAAGCCTCATTCAGCGCGATCTTTAAAGGCCTCCTGATCGTTCAGAAAGATTATCACATCGCGGACGCAGTTATAATCTGATGACTAACGCTGTACGCGAGGCGAAAGCGAAAGCCTAATTCCTGAAAATGGGCACCGATGTCACTTCAAAGATGTTGTCAAGTTGTGCGCAGCCTTTGTCACTTTTCGAAGTTCAAGTCTCCTGATTTTAGCACAATCAGGCATCTGGGTGCACTGCCGATCGCAGCTTCGCAGCACGAGAGAAATGCAGATGCTTAGTACTGAGCATTGTCATCCTTTGGCCACATTGGGTCTCGCATTTGCCTATTATTATGTCAAGGCCATGTCACAGCTGCAACCCAAACTTATGCCAAATTTACTCGCAAAGAGTAATGTAAATTGTTGTAGATTTCTCTTATACTTAAACTTTAACGAAAGAAGAAAAAGAAAAAAACCAAAAAATTCGGTGGAATATTTGCATCCAACCTTAAATGAACGATTATACTGTCCAGTGGTGCGCTGCAATATTACACAATAGTTATGGAAGTGGCGATTCTCATAAGTTGGCAACGCTGTTTTTTCTCCACTTAAATGTATGTAAAACAATCGATTCTTGGTGAAGCAGCTTGCCTGATCAATATCGATATTATTAATGGATTTGAAGAGAGGAAAAACAGTTTCGCCAACGCGTCAAGTTTGCCACTGCCTTATGGCTCTGATGGAATCTACTGCACTACCAACGAGAGCAGTAACAGAAGCAGCACCAACTAGAAAACAGCAGTAAGTCCACTTTGTCTCCAAAATCGGAGCTTGAAACGCAGTTTGACCTCCGTTCTACTGGCGAAACGGCGCGCGGCGAAGTGGATACAAATCGGCGTGTTTGTATGTCAAGAAATTGCCTACTCGTGAAAATTGCAGGCGTTTAGTCAAACGCGGGAACAGTATGCTCTTGTTTTAAAGTATCGATTCTCAAACATAACATTTTCATTGAAAGAGCCGATTTCACCGTACTTGATGAATCCAAGGGTTTTCATACAGCGTTTTTCATCGGCGTCAAACATCCAAGACATTTTGCAAACTGGGAGAGGGAGTTTTTCACAACTATTGTGTATTCCAGTTATGCAAAACTTCACAAAACTTTAAAAAATGAAATTCTTTGAAATTAATCATGAATATTTTTAAAACTTCTGCAACGGACTTAGTAAGCCATGAAACACATAGAAAAAGAAGTACTTTCAATTTAAAAATTTAAAAAAAAATTCATGAGTCAAACCTTGAAAATTCTAATTGAATTCTCGAATAATTTTTGTGGGTTGCATGCGCAGCCCCTGAAAAATCGGTGATATTTGATTATGATTGAATATGATTTCCGAGATAGGGGTGCATAAACTACAGGTGAAGGTAAATGGGTCATATCATCGAGAATAAGTTACGCCACAGAATACACCTTGTGAGTGACAACTTTTGGAGTTGTCCATAGTGTCAGGTCGCGGTAGCTTTTACCTTTACAAGAAGACGAGTCACCAGTTCTACACCGGGCCGACCGTAGTTGTACCGATCGTTGTGCAATCTTAAACGAAACGATTGTCACCAACCAATAAATTCCGTATCAACGTTTCAACAGGGTGCCTGAAAGATGATGTTTCAAAACGAATAATAGCCGTTCGCACAGTGTATTTTACGAAGGATTGTTAATTGTTTTTTTGTGTGATGTTCCGGAAAAACGGAAGCTTTAAAAGTGTAAAAACAGCACATAATGAAGGGGACATATTGATGAAATATCAAAGTAAAACGAGTTTCATCAGTACAAAAATATGAAGTCCCCCTCCTCACTCTTTCAACACCCTGTACTTCGAATTCACACGAAGTCACCTTATGCAGGTCCATGCAGCCACCCTGCCGTATACGTAGTCGATTGTGAGATGTTCTGCTGCCGCGCTAAGGAACAATGCCGCTTGAACTTTGGAAGTTAGGATTGTTGCCAATTCCTCCCATACAAAACTTAGTTTTAAGAAGTCGCGAATATTTTTAGAACACTGACCTCAATCGCAAGTGAAATTCTCTAAATGTTTGACACAACTTTTGCATAAAATTCGCGTTTCATGGAGGAATTTGGCAAGGGGAAGTGGGAACAGTGGCGAAATTAGAAATTCTAAGATTCTTCATTATACTTGAATGGAACATTTTGTATCGCTACTCCTGAGAGTGCGCAATGAGCTGAGTAAGCCGTATTTTTCACGTTTTTCTGATAGAGGATATTGAAGAAAAATAGATTTGGAAGTGACAAAATGCACCACCTTGTGACGTCATGGCGGCATTTCCATTTAAACACGCGTATTCTAGCAGATTCGGTTATTCTGTCATATCTCTTCCAATAACTGTTCAATTTCCAAATCAAGGATATTCTTGTGCTCAACCTCAAAAGTTTCATCTTAAAATATGGAATTCACCAAATTTCAGACATCCGAAAATTCTCCATTCACACCTTGTCCACACTGAAAAAAAAGTTACGGGCTACATTTACAGTTACAGGCATACCGTTCGTTCCGGGCTCAGAGGCTGGAAGTTCCGGATGCTGGAGCCGTAGCGCAGATTGCTCCGGGTGCTAGGCTCGGAACTTTCGGCCTCTGAGCCCGGAACGTGGACGGTATGTCTCATATATAGCCCGTAAGTACGGTTTCCACGGCCGGAGTTTTTTTTTTCCAGTGTAGTGGCCATTCTAAACTGATCGGTATTGCAAATAACACGTCCATTCGCATTCATACGATCCTTGATGTAATAAAAACATAAATGCCCGTGGTTATAATGCACTGGAAAAGAAAACCACATTGGATCTAGAGTCCAGACTCTTGAAAACATTGACAAGAAAAAATACTCTTGATTCAATCGTATTTTTGCTTGAATCAAAACGAAATCCGCTTAAATTAAGCGGTTTGGTTCTTGATTTAAGCTAGATTCTGATTGAATCAAGAGTACTTTTTCTTGTCGATGTTTTTAAGAATCTGGACTCTAGATCTAATGTGTTTTTTTTTCCAGTGTGGGTATAATCCGAAATTAGTTTGGCTCCCTTTTCGTGCCCCAACTTCATCCGCGGTGGCAACGGTGAAGCCGCGATGGATTTTCGGGATCCCAGCGTTATCCGCATTCGCCCCGGCCAGGCGCTCCAACTAGTTCGCCCGGCGGTAAATGAAGAAATAAATCAGTTAACGCCGGGCAAAACTCCAGAATTATAACGTGCAGACACTGATAACTGATAAGAGGTCCCGACGTGAAGGGTCGTACCTCACGTGCGACAGAGCGAGAGGCAACGATCGCGACGATAGCGCCCGAGAAAAGAGAGAGAGAGAGAGAACAATCATAAACTCCGGGCAATCCTCCGACTGAGGAGAGAGATGTGAAAAAAGAGATATATTAACAAGCAGGTACGGATAATAGGACGCATTCCTGCTAAAAGGAACTAAGTGCATAGGGATTGCGTGTGGCTTAGTTCCTTCTAGCGTGAATACGTCCAATAGGCGTTTATCTAAGCATTCCTCCGCTTGTGTTTTATTGCCCGCCATTTACATGGCTACCGGTTTTTTGATGCTTCGGGCCGGTAGAAGACTAATAGCTTCAACAGCTAACCCCCCCCCCCCCTTTGCTTGCTTTTTTTCCCGCGGGAGCGAAAGAGAAATGCTCGTGTTTCAGGCCGAATTTGAACAGCTCTTCTTGAATCTGGAAACTGTAACTCGGCTCTAGCCGGCCAGGTTGGCCTAGTGGTCAGCGCGTAGGTCAATAGGTTCCGGGTTCGAATCCCGGTGATGGCGTCTATTTTCACGGAATTGACGAGTAGATCTGCTGAAACAGATTCTCCTCGGCCCTAATCCCTGAAAATTGGAAAAGCCTGGAGCATGGAGATCCCACGATGTCTACGGACACTAAACATTGTCTAAAGTTGGCCTAAGGTGCTAGACACAAAGCCATTAAACCAGCAGGAAAAAAAAAACAAAACAAAAAAACAAAAAACTCGGCTCTATACATTGTCAATTTAACACGAAATAGACGCGAAATTGGACTGCATTTTGCAATTACGAACTACAAATATTTCTGGCTCACGCATAAAAACACCTATCTACATAGAGAAACCAAGGGCATATATGGACGTATTTCTACCAAACAGACCCATGCGGAGGTGAGAAATATGGGGTGTGCTCGTTAGTTCTCTGGCCGTAAGAGTGAATGAGAATGATAAAGCGCCAGTGACGTCAGCGGCAATGAAAAAGCGCGGGGGCCAACGGCGGATCGTCGTCGGGGCACTTTAACTCATGAGCCCTGTCCACAAGGCTCTCTTGCCATGCCCGCGGCTCATGAGTTCCGCATTCAGTTGGCACATAGGTCTGTTTGATAGAATGTAATATCCCGCTTTTCCAATTCTTCAAAAGGAATCACGTCCTCTTTTACATTGTTTCTTATGTAGCTTTCTAGAGCACACCCCATATTTCTCACCTCCACATAGTTCTGTTTGGTAGAAATATGTCCATATATTGTACGTGTACGAGGTAGAAATTGTAGTTCTTAATTGTAAAATGTGACCTTATTCGTCGCTTCCGGACAAAAGGACGTAACCATTTTTCAATGTGGTCAAATCCCACCTGAAAAATTGAATCTTTACCGGGAAAAGTTGGGTGTTTCTGACTGAAAATGTCACCGATTTTCTTTTCTGATGTCTCGCAAAATTCGGAGAAATTTTGGACAATTAACGCACAAACCGTTTTTTGGACTGTACCATTAACATGGATCAAATACCTCGAGGGGGTGAAAGGAAGCTTTGTGCCTGTCGCTCAGGCGGTCATCTAGGTCGCTTCTGGCTCTTAGCTCGTCCAATCATACGTAGCTTTTCTAGCATTTACTCCGTCTGTCCTCTGGACGCGGCCAGACAATATTTCCCTACCTAGATCTTGGTCTGTTTAGGTAAATCTTGGACTCGACGTTCATCACAATCTGCGACTCAGTGGTTTGCCCGTCACAGAGCGTGAATCCGGTCCAAAAAACGGTTTTGAATCAGGTCAGAACTTCCAAAAACGGTTCACCATCGTACGCACTAGAGGTGGGGATAGCGTCATTAACCCCAAAATTCGGCACCGACAAGTGCGGATTTGCTTGGTATGCTGCCGTTACCCTCACAGAATGAGCAGAATTTCAATTGCAACTTCGCCGAGGGAATAGTCATCTCACCCGATACGGAGTCACATTGTCGCTCCCCTGACGTAAGCACGTATCTCTATGTTCAAGTGAGCCCTGTTGTCCATATACGTCTATGCTTTATGGAGCTCATGTAGAAATGGAAGTACGCTCTTACGTTAGAACGTTGCTACTCAGACGTAAAGGCGTATCTCGATGTCTACGTGAGCCTTGTTCTCCGTATAACTTCATGCTTTCCAGGACTCTTGTGGAAACTAGAGATACGCGCCCTTACCATAGGCGGTTCTACGGGGGTGCCAGTGGTGCCGCGGCAGCATATTCCCAAACCCCGCGTGGATTGTGAAAAATCTAGCCTGTCCTCAAAATCGTTAGCCGCTGCCTTCTGAGCCCTGCCGCGGTCGGCATGGGCCTCTTCAGCAAGTGGCCTTGGGCACTGCGGCCATCCTCTCTCCTTTCTCCTTTCTCCCGTCTCGCGTCTCGCCGCCCCGTCTGATTGTCTCTTCAACCCTTCGGAATGAATGGGGGTGACCTCGCGGTCCACTCTTTTTGTTTTCCGGAAAATATCTTCTTCCTCCTCAAAACAAGCCCTTCGCAGAGTTGTCACATGTTGAGTGCATTTTGAAATGCACCATTGACAGTATTTTTAGGTTTCTGCCTTCATTCATTATGTTCAGTCTCTCAAACAACGTAGTTGAATGATGAACTTTTTTTGGGGAACATTTATTTTTCATAAAAATTTCTATTCCTATTTAATGGGGTTTTAATAGCTCTCCTATTGATTCGGGTGAGACACCAAGTGCATATTCATCCTCGCAAATGCAGAGACTTTTTTTTATAACTTTTCTTCACCACCAGGTTTACTGTTTATCCTTTCAAGCAAGGTGATAGGTTCTGCGCAGAACTATATAAGTAAAAGAAAGGAAATAATTGAAAAAAGAAAAAAAAAATTACTTGAATTTTTCGTCAAGAATACTGCTCTTGAATCAAGAATAAGGTCACTGGAATAAGGCCGAATCCTGCTTGATATGAGCGGCAGCGGCTTTTTTCTCAAAGTAGGTACGCATTTTGCAGCTTAAGCCAAGAGAAATCTCCTCCTAGCGGCAAATTCAAGAATATTAATTCTTACGTAATCATTTTTTTCCAGTACAAAAGCTCCGCAAATTCCACTAATCAAAGAGGCTTGTGAGATGCATATGCATTGCGCTGCTCTAAAAATGTTCCGAGAGTTTTTCCATCAAAAATGTTTTTTACAAAGAACAAAACGGTAGGCATAGCCAATAGACAAGTTTATTGATCATGCGATCAACGAAGGTGACGTCATGACTCTGCATTGCGAAATTTTCGGCATTAAAAAATATTTCCACTGCACGTAATTTAGGCATTTTTCGGTGAAAGGGCGTATGAGACGTCCATTTCTGCTAAGATTGTGCAACGTAGTTCTCTATCCGACTGTTTTGCTGTTTATTTTTCGTTGAATCTGCTCAGAGTTTTTCCTGGCGATTTAAAGGACATAAATCGACTGTGAATGAATTTCATTTGCCGCGAACGGTAAGAAAACTGCGCAATCGCAACAGCATGGCAAGCTCCATTCGCCCTTTTACCGAAAAAGTCCTCAAATTCTGCTGTTTCAAAAGATTCAACTGAATAAATAAATATTACATCGATTAATTCGTGGCCAAAACTGTTGAGAAGAAATCAGAGGAAGGGCATGAAGGTTGGACGGAGATGAGAGACTACCTGAGCCGAGCCGGTGCGGAGGAGTCTCGGACCCGCACAAGGGGCTTCGGTTGGGGTCTAAACGGGATTTCACAATCCACGCGGGGTTTGGGAATATGCTGCCGGGCACCCCCAAGCAAAAATTAAGTACGGTTATCGGAACCGTGAAATTACTGCTTTCCCTGGTAAAAATTGGCAGTAAAATCTGTGTTCCAAAATACCATTGACCTAAGGCCGGCTGTAAAATTTCCAATAGCTTCTGTAGCCGGCTGTACAATTTCTTATAGCCTTTTATAGCCGATGGCGATTAAGTAACAGCCGGACGATAAAGTTTATGCTAAACGTTACTAAATACGGATACTAAGACTTAGTTAGTTTTTAAACTACCGCTCTCTTTTATCGCCGTAGTATCTTAATTTATTTTGCGAGGAAAGCTCCGTACTTTTGATGGATGCCTGCCATTCCTAATATATTAGAGCGCCTTCAGTTTCGTATGATACTGTGCAATACCTCTGGTGTGAAATAGTTGCTTCAGACGCCTCGGCACGCTGCGGCGCGGCGGGCGGGCAGAGAGCGCGAAACGCGCATTGGCGCCTACAAACCTAACAGGGATACTTCACGCATTGCGCAATGCGTGAAGTATCCCTGTTAGGTTTGTAGGCGCCAGTGCGTCGCCGTGCGATGCGTGAAGTATCCCTGTTAGGTTTGTAGGCGCCAGTGCGTCGCCGCGCAATGCGTGAAGTATCCCTGTTAGGTTTGTAGGCACCAATGCGTCGCCGCTCCGCTTTGTGTTAGGCTCTTTTTTCAGCTCATGATTTTGAAATGTTTGCACACTCTGTATGGACCATCTCATTTTAATTGATGAAAAAAAAAATATGTTTTAAAGGAAAATATAAAGTGTGTTTTGTAAATATTAAGGTAGTTCCGTATCAATCTTAATGATTTCCAAAGCACACGAATTTCTACACAATTTCTTATAGCCTTTTATAGCCAATGGCGAGAATGTGTAAAGCCCGGCGATAGGAACTATAGCCCGACTGTATACTTTGTTATAGCTTCGTATAGCCCGGCTATATGAGTTGCTCAGCTTTCTACAGCCAGCTATATGATTTTCAATAGCCCTCTTTAGCCGTCTATAAGAACCCCTATGGTATTTTGAAACGCAGCTACTATCGCCAATTTTTACCAGGGTATAAAGATTCTGTATTCGCGCACACTGAGAAAAAATCCCAGCAATTAATTGAAAATGTTTTAAACAGAATCAATGTTGATAGCCGTGTTTTACAAAGAGTCTACTGTTTTTTTATGGTAAGACTGTAGTTTTGATGGAAAGTTTTGCTAAAAATTTTCTACATTAAATGTATAGATATTTAAGTAGAAAGGAAGGAGAGAGAAAGAGAAAGGAGGGTAGGAAAGGGGTAAAACTTGAGGGCCGAAACTTAGGCCTCCCCTGAGCGACCGTCCCCTTCGGGGCCGGTCTCCGACATTTTCCACCTCTGGGCACCCCCAAGCATGAATGTCTAGAACCGCCTATGGCCCTTACGTTGAGGAGCGACGAGAATAGCGACGACCTACCAATATCTTGTCGAGGCGAGGCCCACCAGCGCATAGACCGTTGAATCGATATCAAAGGACCTTTATCAGTACTGTCATTTATAGCAGTATTGTACTAGTTAAGAAGCACGCGTGGTCGATGACAATATTAAGAATCATAGAGTGTGCCCTTACTTGTGGTTTCTATCATTAGGAAGCACTCTGGGTTGGTAGAGGTGTGTCCGAAATTATGCCGTTTTTCCACCAAAGGAGATTCCAAATGGACCGCCTTTTGCAGAAAGGAACCGAGCCACATCAGCTATTGCGGCATTGCCAAAGTTAACTGGACACTTTAATTTTTCTCGTGAAAACGGTTGTGCGGATTTTTGTGCAAATAATGAATTGGACGTATTTCTGTCAAACGCGACTAAGCGCCATAGGGGGAGGAAGGTAGAGGGGGGCTTGAATCGGGCGTCGGGCTCATTCCGTCCTATATTCGCAATTCTTTTCCATGACGCTTAGTTCCGTTTGACAGAACGCGCTATCCGGCATTCTAAAATCCTCAAAAGGAACTCAAATTGGCGCTTGGTTCCGTTTTACAGAAATACGTCCGATTGTTTGCACAGAACGAAGCAAATTCCTTAAAATCTCTTGTGAAAAATTAAATTGCCCAGTTAAAGGCAATAGCTGATGTGGCTTGGTAGCTCTTTGCTTGACGCAGTCCAAATGTCCAAAAAAGGCATTTAATGAGCAACCTCGGTAGAATCGATCGATAGTAATGAGATGCTTCCATCCTCAAAGAAAATTCTCAATTCCTGAAAATTTGGCGGTTACGCCCTTCTTCAAATAACCCGTCCAATTAGCCGCAAACACGAGATCGAACGACCAATCCCGAGATAAGTACGACATTATCACCGGTGACATCGAGTAAGGGGGCTGACCGTCAAAGATCAAGAGCGTTAACATTAAACGACTTGGCGAGTCGCCGATCCTGGCTGCATCGTCCGCCGACCAAGAACCGCCCAACTCGAACGAAAACCGCGGATAGATGCGCGGTTTCTACTCAAAACGGCAGCGCACGCTGCCAAGAGCGCCGGACCAAGCGTGTGAGTGAACCAGTTCGATAAGGGATCTCGCGAATTAGCGCGATGGGTGCAAATTTGTAGTTCCCTCGTCCGTCCTGCTTATTCGCGCATCGTGGGTAAATACTAGCATCAATTTAAGGTGATCCTATGTGATCTAGGGACGAGATTCGCCACTGCGTTGCGCTGCTATGCGGTATATCGATGGTGAAACTGCAAAAGTGCGTATATCGGTTGTGGTGTTTGAAAATCTCCGCTCCTATTTTATTTTTTAAAAGGAAACCGAAGCAACATTGTGGCTTGAAATTTTCACAGAATGTTCCTCCCATAGAGAAGAAAAATGTCCGAAGTGTTCAATAAATGATGTTAAGTGGTTTTCCATATGAAAAATAAAGTATGAAAGGAAGTCTGCAACGCCGCAAACCGATATACGCATTCCTGCGGTTTCACCATCGATATGTGCCTTTGAGAAGCACTAATTATCGTTACCTACAAGTTAATGCAAGAAACTGCCCCGTAACGTGTAGCAGCATTAATACTGAGTAGAATGACATCAAATTTGTTAAGATTCATCGTTTTATACCTGAAACTACTATAACGGACATCGCCCATTGACTCAATGTGTAAGACAGAGATAGCGCTATAATGACTCTCTCTTACACATTGAGTAAATGGGCCACGTCCGTTATCGTAGTTTAAAGTACTTACAATGAATCTACACACATTTGATGTCATTCTACTCAGTGTTAATGTTGCTACGCGTTATGGATCAGTTTCTTACAGTATCTTGCACACTACGATACTTATTACTCGAAGACGTAAAGCTTGAGGCAGCGCAGCGTGGTGGCGGATCTCGTCCCTAGATCAAACAGAATCATCTTAAGGAGAGGGTGTAGCTCAGAGGTTAAACGTGAAGTATCGTCTACGCTAAATAAGTTTACACACCTCTAGATTGAGGGGCTGAGACAGAGGGAAAATGGGGTGACCCTATTGATGGAAGGGGGTGGTTGAAATAGACAAATGAGGTAAGTAATAGACCAGAACCAGCGGAAACCGACCTTACAGCCAGTGCATCTTTTTCGCCCACACTGGAAAAAAAACCACATTGGATCTGGAGTCCAGACTCTTGAAAACATTGACAAAAAAAATACTCCTGATTCAATCAGATTTAAGCTTAAATCAAAAGGAAATCTGCTCAAATTAAGAGGCTTGGTTCTTGATTTAAGCTTAATTCTGATTGAATCAAGAGTCATTTTTCTTGTCGATGTTTCTAAGAGTCTGAACTCGAGATCCAATGTGGTTTTTTTTCCAGTGCATAGTCCATAAGACATCGTGCACGATAGCGCTATAATGACTCTCTCTTACACATTGAGTAAATGGGCCACGTCCGTTGCACGAAGGACATCGTGCACGATATCAGGTCCAAGCAGTTGGTCTGGTATGGACATGTGCGAAGGATGGCAGACGACCGGTTGCCCAAGCAGGTCTTCGATTGGGTTCCTCCCGGAAGGCGACGGCGTGGACGTCCTGTGAAAGGTTGGCGACAAGGGGTGGAGGAGGAGATCAGAAGGTGCCAATTGCCTGATGATCTTTGGGAGGATAGGGGGCAATGGCGATTGGGCGTCGCAGAGCGCGAGGCGGCGCTATAAAAGCGACTTTATGTATGTATAGTCCATAAGAACCACCCGTTTCAACCAATAGGATCGCTCCATACTCCCCATGTCTTCTTTGTCTATAGCTTTGTCTATCGATATTAATAATGAGCCCGCTGGTACTCTGGGTGAGACCGCAGCCATCGAAAAATTGAGGTCAGGTTACACTCAGGCTCCCACCCTCCTCCCGCTCTCGCTAAGCGATCCACGCGCTTTGAGCTTTTTCCCTCGGCGGTGGCCACTCTAGAGCTAATTGCAAGTTCGTTGTACGATGCGTCGTGGGTGGAATGGGCCGCGGCAGAAGAGGAAAACATGAAAGAAACCGGGAAAGATTTCGAGGAAAAGAATCTGCGGTGGCGGATGGACCACGATTCGGCGGTGCGGTCTCTGGTCGAGGTTGAAAGTTCCATTTCCGCGGCGATAATTTAAGGGAGCAATGAGCACCGCGAGCATGCTCATTACCGCCCTCTCTCTCCTCCTCTCACTCCTCCCCCTCCCCTTTTCCCTATCCTCCCGCCTTCTCGTAATTGGCCGGTTGCCAGATGGAACCAACGTTTGGATTTGGGAGGTCATCAACACCGTTGGGCCGGTGTCTGTCAAGGAATGGACCTCCAGACACCCGGTTAAGACGGAAATATATATACCTACGTTATATTAGTAGGTCAAATTTAAAATTGCCTAGTCCCCGACGTAAATAGCCTAGATGCTGATCGTCGTTAACTAAAACTAACTAACTAACTAACTAAATAGCAGGCTAATTGGACTACATTTTGCAATTAGGAACTACAATTTCTGGCTCAGTTCAGAAACAACGTATGTGCACTTAGTTTTCCTCTGTACGGAAGTGTTTTTTTGAGATGAGTCAGAATTTGCAGGTCCTGATTGTAAAATGAAGACCAATGCGTAGGTCGTGAAAGTGTTGAATTTACTGGTTCAGACCCAGGCGATTTCCACAAAGTGCGTCAAACTTTAGTGAGAGACTGAAATTCTTCTTACAGAGGAGAAGAATCAGATTCGAGCTCGATTTGTCCGGAAATGGCTATACTGTTCGGTGCAGCTTTATTTACGTGCAATAAGGAAGGCAACTACCATGGGAATTGGGGATTTTCTTCCTCTTTTCTTCTTTTTTTCTCTTCTTTTCAAGTGTCACATTTCAAGTTCAATTCCAGGTAGAGGTGTTCGGTGCGTTTGAGAAAAATGTCATGTATTACCGATACCACATCGTTTTCAGAAAAATCTGGAGAATTAATTCTCGAAATCTCCAACGCGTAAATTGTCCTTGTCTACAAGATATTTTTGATGAAAAATGAACCCCGTTTTATTCTCTATTCATAAAGGCCCCAGCAAGCGGGCACCAGATTGGCCAATCAGAGGCGACTCGTAAAAGTAGGGGGTACGACCAGGCCCGCGATTTGTACCGCGGCTCTTTTTTTCTCTTTGATTGTCCCTGCATCCACCATTCATCCAGAGGTTGGTGGAGGGTCTCTGGCATAAAAGGAGCGGAACGGCAACATCGCTGGTAGATCATCAACCATAGCGTCCCTGGTCGTAGAAATTGCGCAAGCTAACAGTATCGGCGACGCCGGTAATTTAAGCGGGCGTCCGGACTTCATCCCGGCCGAAACAAAAACAAGAACAAGAGGCATCGCCTCCGATTCTTGAATGAAATCCCACCGAGGGGCCGAGGGGGCAGGCCGGACCCGGGACAGGTTGCGGTGTTTGATGAACGTAGTGTCGGTAGTAGCAGCTCTGTCCGCGGCCGTAGCGCCGCGTCCGCCAGCAAATTGATAGTAATTATGTTTCATTTGTGCCTCCTGCCGGCCCGGCCGACCTCCGTTGGCTCCCGTAATAATAGCCGTTGTTTTCTTTTTAATTTCCCCGAGCCGAAGGACTCGCGCTTGCGCCCTGCCCCCAACCCCCTGTCTCCCCCTTGGGGGCACCTCCGCGACCGTAATCCTCGGAAATTATCATTCGACGAAAAAACGACTGAAAACGGAAGGAATTTAGACGCGGACTTGGTCGGTGGAATTTTTTTTTCGCAACGGAGGAAAAAAATTGTTGCCCTCGCGATGCTCACCGAGAATTTCAACAGGCTGACTTTGAAACTGATGGACCTAGAAGACGGAGAGAAAATGGAGGGGTATATCCTGCCGCGTCCAGGAAGAACGCCGTATAAGCCACCAGACTTTGCAAAATTCTTGAAAAACTGCGAATTTTTAGGAAAATTTGTGAGTGTTTCCCTCCCGAGTTTTTAATTTCCCTTCCGATCTAAAATTCTGAAAATTTCAAGGACAAATATTCATAACTCTCTTCAAAAGTAATTTTTTTTGAATGGGAATTTTGGAACATTCACTGGAGAAAAAAAACATATTGAATCTGGAGTCCAGACTCTTGAAAACATTGACGAGAAAAAGGACGCTTGATTCAATCAGATTTAAGCTTAAATCAAAAGGAAATCCGCTCAAATTAAGAGGCTTGGTTCTTGATTTAAGCTTAAATCTGATTGAATCAAGAGTATTTTTCTTGTCGATGTTTTTATGAGTCTGGACTCTAGATCCAATATGTTTTGTTTTGTTTTTTTTGTTTGAATACTCATACGGCACTGCAGTATTTGTCGAGGCGGGTGGTTGTTGTAAACTGGTGGTAGGTGTTGCAACCACCCCTATTCACCAATAGGACCGCTCCATTTTCTTTTGTCTATCAATTTCAATAATCAGCCCGCTGTGCTTGAAGAGTTTTTCTGGATATAGAGGTGGACTCTCTCACAACGTAGACGAGCCTCCTCATCACGGTCTTAACTTTGGAAGCTGTTTCTGAGCCCGGAACATTGCTTCAGAGAAAATCAGCGCGGCATCATCTCATTTCTGTCGTAATTTCACATGAGCTTATGCGTTCTCTGATGTTACGTTCGAACACTCCTCGAAGCTATAGAACCAGAGGCTCAACGTCTGTTGGGTACCTATCGCTGTAAGCCGTCGGCTGGGTACCGTACCTCGGGCGGTAATCGCAGGACGTCTTCTAGAAGTTGCGTTTTTGTCGGAGGTAAATATCTAAAATTGCGAAATAGCCATGCACAATTTGATATGTTACGCAACTTTACGGCTATCGGCCTCGCTCGATAAAATTAGACAAAACCGCGGACTCGTTACACAACGGATTAACGTATGGTGGATGCGACTGAAGTGCGCGCTCGTTTCTCAGAATGGGTCGAGTTCGGCAGAAAGGAATAGAGATTTTTGGAAAACGAGGGTTCAGCCGCTGCAGAGTTCCTTTAATATTTCTTTCAGTAAGATGTGTTTATGCCTGAACTTTAACTCTCATACACCGTGTCCCTATATCAAAAGCGAATATTTTTGGAATCAATTTTTGGGAGCAAAATAAGTCTTGTTTTTTTCCATAATGTTTTCCCAAAACATCCCCCCTCCAGAGTTACAACCCCAATCCCCAACCCCCATCCCCTTCAAATATAATTTCTATTTTCTTAGGGCACAAATGTGTTCGGCGTGTCAAAGAACTTAGAAGTGCCGATTTGTATGCACTTACATCCAAATCTGATGTTACAATCCTGGGAAAACGGTTTTATGGCCAAAAATTTGAAAGCTTTTTGAGCAAAGTTTAAAGGGGGATTGGAATTTTGACTAAAACCGAAAACTTTATGGAACAAAAAAGTCTTATTCAAATTTGATTCTGTAATCATCCGCGTTTAACTTTGGGACATCCTGTATGCTGCAGGGGCTGTGCTGGTGTATTTCTGACCAAAATATTCAATTTTTCGGGGAAAATCTTTTCCCGCACCTCTTATGAATTAATTGCCTTCTCCTGAATCCAAACGGAGCCAAACTTAACGAATAGAAAGAACCAAGCTTTCTCCGCCAGTCTCCTTTTGGCGAAATCAATTAAGAGAAGTGAGCCAACTGCAGCATGTCCATGCTTCTGGATTTCTTCCAAGCAACTAATAAGACACAACTTTTGTTTCTCAAAAAATTTTGTTCCGCTCCGTGTACCTCGATCTGAATTGGCCTCAAAATTTTCGATTCACCTTTTTTCCATTATTATTTTTTAATTTTAATTTTCGTGTAGTCGGTTCCGGTGCCGTCGATCATGTTGGCGCAAGAGAGCGTCTTAGTTCGCGCGTGCGCTTCGCAGCACCGTCTCGAACGTGATTGTCGATCAGTGCTTGATCGAGCACACTTCCAGACAAGATCGAGGCGGATTTTCCTGCGAAATTCGGCAACATTGCCCTGAATAAACATAAGCTAAAACGTGAGCGGCCCCGGCGGTGCGGTGCGGTGCCCGGAACGATGAACGATGAGCGATGAGCGATGGAAGGCGGTGAAAACGTTGAGCAGTGACCGACGGGCGTTTGCCGTCCGAAGTTGCCGCACTTGTAAGCTTGCACGACTTTCGGCTTTTAAAAAGATGATGAAAAACTTGAGGACCATTCTGCCTTGCTGAGGAAGAACGCCGTATGAGCCTTCAAACGTTGCTACATTTCCTTTGAAAAATACATATTTTCAGGAAAATTCGCTAGGATTTTCCCTTCAGTTTTTCGGAGAATTTCGTTCGTAATTTGATCTAAATTGTCTAAAGAATATGAAGGAAAAATATTCATAACTTTCTTCAAAAATAAATATTTTATGAGAGGAAATTAGGCAACATCCAATGCTCATAAGGCGTTTTTCCTTAGCACGGCAGAATTCGTCGCTCTCCTGACATAAGGACGTAACTACACTTCGCGATGAGCCTCGTCGTCCATAGAACTCACTGCTTTCTCAGGCTCATTTGGAAAAGCAGTTACTCCCTTTTATCAGTTTAGTGACGAATTCGCCTTTTCCCAAACGAAGGAACGTGGCTCCATTCTAAAATCTCAAAATTGGTTGAAACAATTCAATTTTTTACAGTTAAACGACTCTGCAATTAGTTTCCAAAATGCTGTCTAACTTTGGTGCGTAATTTGAAGAAAAATCAGTGTAAATATCGGCAGAAACGGAAGGTTAGAATGGTAACTTTGAGTGGCAGTTGCGTGTCGGTCACTGTTCAACATTTTAACTACCTCTAGTCGCTCATTCGTTTGGTGAGATCAGAATCGATACCAAAGTCACGCGAAACATCACAGGATTCAAGAAGTGTCCTGTTGACCTAATGTACTGACGTTTTTCCTCCTTCAGTTCATTGGGTGCGGCTTGCGGTGCGAGCGGCCAGCGCATTGGACTATCGTCTACGCGGGGAAGGGGAGGGTGTTGGAGGGGCACATCATCAAAGAGACGTCAATGGGACACTAAAGCGCACCCCATCAAGGGGATCTATGGAACTTCCTCTCGCTCCAAATGGGGGTGTAAGGGGATCTCAATAGCTTCAAAGTGGGATACTAAAAACTGAGTCGCCGTAGGAGCAATTTTTGAGCTAATCTTACTAAAACATAGATGGCATTAAAATTTCAAAGATGAAAAAGCATGCATCACCCTTACTTGGCAAAATTCCTCACATTTCTTAAGACGGGCAATGTAGATATCTGATGAGGGGGGGGGGGGGGGACGATCGGCCCCCGGCCGCTTACTTGCTCCGCTCATGTTCGGGTTCAATCCTAGTCGTCAGTGTTCGGTGTTCATAGGCTCAGAGTTTTTCAACCGGAAGATTTGACCAATTTTACCTTGAACACTGGAAAAAAAAATTACATTGGATCCAGAGTCCAGACTCTTAAAAACACCGACAAGAAATAATACTCTTGATTCAATCAGATTTAAGCTTAAATCAAGAACCAAGCCTCTTAATTTGAGCGGATTTCCTTTTGATTTAAGCTTAAATCTGATTGCATCAAGAGTATTTTTTCTTGTCGATGTTTTAAAGAGTCTGGACTCTAGATCCAATGTGTTTTTTTTTCCCCAGTGAAGTTTGGTCTGTTCAACCGAGAGGAAATTTAACGAATAGAAATTCAAAATTAAGCAGTAGAACTAGAAATAGTATAAGTACCATTTCTAAGTAGTAGCTGGAATTTTAGTCTCTAAAAATGAACCGCAAGTTTTTGTCTACTTTCCATACCTACTGTCAAAAAATTTTAGTCACATTTTCCTAGTGCGAAGTCCGACAACGGGGGGAGTGCTGGAGCGCGCGGCCGGGGCGATTAGCGCGGAAGATTCTCCCAGGAAGAGAAAGCAGCCGCGGCGGGACGGGGACCATGATTGCTCCCGGTGAGGCACCTTCCTTCTGGCGCCTCCGCGGCAACCTCCCCAGTCCCCGGGGCCCCGGGCCACATTTCGAAAAAGAATGGTTCTGCTTCAACGATTTCATTCCGCCACACAGCCATCGCCGCCGGCCCGACCTCTACCGTCGAGGGTCGTCTTCGTCGCGACTGACCGCATGCCCGCGGGTCCTCCCTCCCCCCCCCCCCCCCAGGTCGCATTGCCAGCCAGACCTACATACTCCATTCTTGCACCGAACCATGCATTAAATTCATCGTTCAAGTCGGAAAATACATATATTTTTTGGTAGAGCCTTGGGGATGAACACTAAAACTTTTTGCCTCCCTCAATTTAAAAATCTGAATTTCCGTAATTTAAAAATCTGAACTTTTGTATATGCACCCATCTTTCATATTCTTTGTAAATACATTAATAGCCTAAGTAGCTGTAGGTAGCCAAATAAATTAACTAGATAACTAACTATTCACGAAAAAGTACTTGTATGGATAAAGTGCGGACATATCGGTAATTTTGAAGTTAGGTCATGGAGCCTTTAGGGCCAAAAGGGCAGCCAGCCTGTGAGACCAAATGGCACTGGATGTTTTTCGTTTTGGGAGGTCGGCTGCCCTTTTTTGGCCTTAAATGTGGCAAAATCATAACTCTTTTCCTTTTGGTTTTTTGTACTATTTGCAATGGCAAATCATTGAAATCCTCTATTAGGGTTTATATCGTAAGTTAAACTACTTATTTTCATTCGAAGTTTGAAAAAATTGTCCATAGCGCGTGAGAGAAATTTGAATTTGCGCCAAAAAATCGGCTGAGAGATGAAATCAGTTCGATAGTTTTTCCCAATATATTCCTGGGGAAGGGGAAAAACTTCGATTCCACATCAGGGAATGAGTAGTTCCTGAAAATCTGGGAAAAATCAGGGAACGAGCATGGTTTAAAATTCTAGACACCCTCCATGCTGGGTTTTTGAAGCTCACATGAACAACGTTTTTAGAGAGACCTTAATCCCTCGTTGAATTTGTCGGTGCACTCTCCAGGTTTAACGAGTCCACTTTTGAGGCTATCCCCTCGGGCGCGACTAGAAAGCTTAGAAATGTGTGCGCGTACTGCGTATTCTATCGGCATGTGTCACGCCGGAGGGCGCAACCAGAGTCGGACGGGTTTCCGACGAACCAGGAGCAAGACTCGAGCGCTCGCGCGTTTAGTCATCTTACACTGACCAGACATCCATAAAATTATAATGTATACATCATCCAGTCATGTCTGTCGGACGCTCTTACAGTAGCTTACATTCTCGCCTCGTGCCGGCCCCGGCCCGCGAGAAAGCGCTGCCTGTGCGAAAAGGGGCGAACAAATAACTTACATCGGTTATACTTGAAGAAAAAGTAACACAAAAGTTTGGTTCATTTACAGGATTCCTCAAGTTGAACACTATATTTTTCAGGTCGGTTTTTAGGCTCAAATCTCTCAATAAATCATCCTTTTACAATTACAATTAAAGCTGAAAATATTAACGTTTATCTTTTGGACACCCTGTAGAACATATGTAGAGTAACTTAAATATTTCCTTCATTCTTGTTTTATCCGAATTTTCTACTGGTTTCTGTGATAACTCGGCCCACGAGAAAGCGCTGCCTGTGCGAAAAGGGGCGAACAAATCACTTAAATCGGTTATACTTGGAGAAAAAGTAACGCAAAAGTTTTGTTAATTTACAGGATTTCCCCAAGTTAAACACTATTTTTTTCAGGTCGGTTTTTAAGACTTCTTTCTTCTGTAACGTTCTCTCAATAAATCATCCTTTTATAACAATTAAAGCTGAAAATATTAAGGTTTATATCTTTTGGACAGCCTGTAGAACATTGAGTAACTTAAACATTTCCTTCATTCTTGTTTCATCCGATTTTTCTACTGGTTTCTGTGATAACTCGGACGGTCCAAAAATCAACGTGAAATTTGGGTCACTATCTAACCGACAGACTAACCTAAAGTAACATCACATTACAAATCTCTAAGAGATAGTATATTTTATTGTATCCATGTTGCTCACCCTATTTGCTCACCCCCCCCCCCACAAAATTTAAAACCCTTTGGATTGTGAGGAATGACTGCCGGTGGTGGTATCGTATTGGTGTGGTGACTTCAACGCGGGGTTAGGAAGCCAAAGATCATCAACGTTTTGTAGAAGTGCCATAGCATTTCTCCTTAATTCCTTGCGAGAGATCAAGATGCATATCTTCTCAGATCCGACCGAAGATGTAACATTAGGAATTATCTAGTTCCATTTGTCATCACTCCTCGCGTAAGGTTTGGTCCTTGAATCCACCTATGAGAGGGACAGGCAATGCTCCCATTCCTTGTCCGTTTAAAATTCCGGAATTTCGTACTTTTTTGCTCCAATTTCTCCAACTTATTGACCGTCGAAAGTTCCGGGATTTCGTACTTTTTTGCTCCAATTTCTCCAACTTAATGACCGTCGAAAGTTCCGGGATTCTTTTTAGATTTTTTAAAAGTTCCGGAAAATGCAAAATATTCGGAACATGCATTTTCGAAATTTCAAAAGTTCCGGAATTCGATACTCGTTCCGCGAAAGTGGAACAGGCAACCACCTACACGGAGAAAAAAACCTCGTGCGTGGGACCCGAAGTTTAGGTCATTATGGATCTCTGAAGTTTTCGGATTGAGCATCTGAACACTTTAGGTCTAGCTGTCGAGGTTCGGATCACACATCTGAAACTCCAGTACTTACATCTGAAGTACTTCAGATGTGAGAACCGAAGTTTTTCGGATGTGAGAACCGAAGTTGTTCAGATGTGAAAACTGTACTTCAGATGTAAGAACTGAAGTTTCAGATGTGTGATCCAAACCTCAGCAGCTGGACCTAAAGTGTCCAGATGCTCAATCCGAAAACTTCAGAGATCCATATACCTAAACTTCGGGTCCCACGCACGAAGTTTTTTTCTCCGTGTAGGGCCCATTTACTGATCGATTAATTTTACATTATCGCTTGTGCGTGAGTTGTTCCCTCTAATTTTTCTCATTACGTATCTCCTTCTCTCTCCATCTCTTTTCTCTCTCCCTGCCCCGTCAACGGTTCCGGCGAAGTGCCATGCGGTTGTCGTCAGGAATGCCCCTCGAGGAAGGAACTCTTTCAACTCCTCATCGGACTCGAGAGACGAGCAAATCCCGTCGTGAGTCGCAACGACATCGCTTTATGCATGTCCGCATGTCCTATAAATCTTCCATCGGCGGAAAAACAATGGAGTGAAATCCATAAAAAAACTCAATTAAAAACAATAGCGTACGCTGCGGAAAACAGGGATGCTCCATCACCAGTGACCAGCGTAGTTGTCACATCGTTGCTAAAAGCAGCATATCTATCTTTACGTGCTGTTTTTTACGGTGCGATTTTTCAACCATGTGTGGCAACATTACAGCAGAACGGCATTGCCAATCTGTGTCGGAACACGTCGATGGCGAAATATTGCCGAAAGTCGACGAATGTGCTCAAAAATTCATTTTCTGCACTCATTCATTTTTCAGCATGATTTTAAGCCTTTGTCGCTCTCATGGAACCTACTTCGGGCATGTGTCTTGTCCGATTTCAGGAGAAAGAACGGATTATATTGAAAATTGATAAATTGATAGACATAGCTATAGACAAGGAAGACAACGGAAAAACGGAGCGATTCTGGTTGAAGCATGTGGTTGTTCCAGTCCGAAGGGGAAATGATGGAGTAACTATAAGGTTCCTCGTCGGTTGCCGTCACACACTGTGGTATTCGACCGGAAAAGCTGGCCAAAACTATTTATGACCAGATATCGCTGAGTTTAAGAATATTTTACAACCAGTACTTCTTTTTAAGTGATACTATGTAAAATTTAACCGCCAAACACATCATATGACAGTTTGAGGAGAGTTTACTGAGGATGAAGTTCCCCATAAAGAGATTTTTAAAGGACGAAAAAGTATCTGAGTAAAGCGGTGCATTCAGATGAGTCTCTCTCTAACCTATACGGTCCACTCTTTGGCAGGACCAGAGACAAGAGACCCTCCACTCGTACCTCGGCTATTGTGGAAGCTTTTACTTTCGGGACATCAACATTAAACTGTTGACTTACTATACCTACATGGTTGATGCTTAACAACGTGTTGGCAGTTTCGTTTTGCAAACAAGCCGTAGTTTGGAAAACTTGTTTGGCTCATGATGTCACCCGAAGCTCATCATCCACCATGTAGGTAGGTCAACAGCCGAAAAAAGAGTGATGACAGTTGCTCCCTTATAATTGTCCATAAGGAAGTGTTGAATCCCCGAAATTAAAAGCTGCCAACCGTCGCCAAGAGGCCAGTAGAGGGTCTCTTGTCTCCGGGCAGGGCACGGCAAGGAACAAATACATATAGAATGAGAGAGGGAACGGAGGCAGGAATTCGGGAATGAGTTGATTAAAGATTACGAAAAACGTTCAATTTGTGTGATATTTATTCCCGTGTTGTCTCAACTGTCCCTGTGAAGGGACTATGTGTATCTCTTTTGCGCAAGAGACTTATGCTTTTCGCGCTAGAGATCCTTTGATCGGCTACTGCGGATTTGGCACGGCAGCGGTGAGGACGAGACTCGGGCTGGAGGAGCATAACGCTGCACTGGAAACTGGTTGCGGTGAGATGGAAGCCGTCGCGATAATTTCCTGGAAAACTATAGAGCTGCACTTAATAATGCAGCATGGCCTAATGCACTTACCGGCTCGTACATCATTTCTAATTTTATCCCCCTCCATTTAATTGCAGTTTATGTCGCCGCAGCCCAAGCATTTTTGTCCTTGCGCCTGCGCTCCGCCTCCGCGTCAGTCCATTCCCGGTGTCGCACAGTGGATCGCGCCGATAGGAGAAGTCAGGAAAAAATTTGGAAACTTCAAACGCTTATAACTCCGTTAAAAAAATTTAAGGTTCTAAAAGTAGCTACATTGGTTTCCTCGTGCAATTTTCTTCTCCGAGCACCCCTTCAAATTCAAAATGTGACAAATTAAACAATCAAAGTTTGCAATTTTCGTTAAAACTGTCATGTCCCACCTCTCTGATTGACTCGATCCACTGTGTGCCAGCGTCTGCTCCCCTTTTTGATACCTCTACTCCGCGGATAAAATTAAGATAAATCTGTTGGATTTTTTTTTTGTATTCTCTATTTCTCCACTTTACATTTCTTCGAAGAGCGTTCATAAATCACGCAATGTACACAGCCATGTAAAAACGCTTCGAGCACCACAAGTTGGTTTTTTTTTAGCGGTGTGTGGAAAGAATGTTTTTAAGTTTGAGATTTTTCTTTTCTTAAAATGGAAATTAACGATATTCTCTTTTGTTGCAGGTGAGTTCGAGATCTGTTCAACTAGTTACCCACAAACGTTTGCTCCTGGTATGTTTTTTTCTTTCTTTCTATTTTTTGCCACTCTTATCGGACCTTGCTGTGGATTGTTCGAAGTAAAACTTCTAATAATTGCAGCCGCAAAAAAGCTCAGGAGTGCTAATATTTTAAGGGAAAACAAGATTTTAGGAGAGGATAGGGTATGAATTTCGCCCAAAGTTGCCAAGTTATATCATCGGAAATGTATAGCGCACATTATTTGGACTACGTTTTGTAATTGGGAACTACAATGTTTGGCTCATCCTCAAAAGCACTTCTGTACAAATAGGCACAAGTGGTACATAAGCTGTTCCTAAACTGAGCCGATATCTGTTGTTTCTAATTGCAAAATGCAGTCCATTTATGATTCTGAATTTCAGCACAAATACTGAGTTACACAGATCCCAGTTGGCGGGCTGCCCTGGGTATAGTTTGTTATTTTGAAAATTTACAGTTTCAAAATACGCACATGAATCGATGAAATAATCCATCAATTGTGTAATTCAATTACATTTGATTATTAATCGATCCCTTAATTTTCGATTGTCCCAACATTCGATTCATCAGTCAAACAAAAAACTCCAACTCTGCCTATTCGGGTACTCAGTATGGTTGGAAGAAGGCAACAACGGTGATATCAGTTGGGTTAAGTTATAAATAAAAAGATGGTAGCTGGTCTTTCGCGGTTATTGTTGCCAGATCGTACTGAAAAATCAGCGTTTCTCCCATCTAAACCCACGTAAAATGTCCAGGTTTATTGCATAACCTGGCAACATTGGTGGCGGTGGCGGTGGCTGGCTCGTTACAAAATAAACACGTCGCTACGACTGCGACGGATTAATGATAGAGAAGCTAATGGTTAATACTAGCTTGTAATCAACAAATTATTGTCCAGCCTCCGCGCTTTCCTTCTTACACACGCCACAACCCTCCTCTCCCCCACCCCCTACCTCTCGCCCTCTCCCCCACCCCCACCCCACAACGACCGAGAAAGAGCATCTTCCCGCGGAACCCCCCGAGGTTTGCTACCGCGCTAAGGAAAAACGACGTATAGGCCTTTAGGCTTTGTCAAGTTTCCTTCGATAAAATGCAAATTTTCAGGAGAAATTGAAAATTCACCTCCCTGAATTTTCCAGAGAATTTTACTCGTGATTCAATCTAAAGTATTGGAAAACCTCACGAAATAATACTCATAACTCTCCTCAAATATTGATATTCTATCGATTGAAATGTGGCAACATTCGAATATCGATAGGACGTTTATCCTCAAAGCGGTGTCGATGACATGGCAAACGAAACACCGTTCTAAATCATCGGTGAGGCGTAAAAAAGGACCAGGAATTAAAGTAATCATAGAGTCGAAATGTGTATCCTTTTTCGGACACGCTGAAATCGGAACAGCGAGCAGTCGAAGAATTCAGGGCTCGTAGAGTTGTTCTCTGTCAGCTGCTCCCTCCATCGTTTTGTTTACATCGAAGGAAATAACAATATTTAATTCTAGGGAGCACAGCGGGCGCACCCCCTGGCCGCTACGCAGCCCAACTCCCAGAGGACACCGTTAGTCACGGTCGCCAGATAGTGCTGAAACTTCAGAACTTTCGCCCCTTTTACACCCATGTAAAATACCTCCTTTATTGCAAATTGCACAATCTGGCAACTTTGTCGTGAGTTAATCTAAAATGAGCAGGCTCATATAAGAACTATCTCCTACCAAAACCCGCAAAATTCATGAACACTAGTCCGGTTTAATCTGTAGAACGAAGTGTGACAAGGAAATGAACATTTACATTGTTTAAATGGTAGAATTTACCACTTTATGACGCTTGTAGGAAAATACCTGACCTGGGTCATATTTTCACAATTTGGGCTCATGTAGGGACAATCACTTGTCGTAAGGGGCAAAAATCATGAAAATCGATCCGGTAGAACGGTGCAGAACGAATTGTGACGAAGACTGAAAATTTAGGGGGTCTTGGAAGAGTGTATAGCTGTATAATGCCGATGACCAAGATAATTTTTTTACCCACCGAAGAATACGGTACACGGGTCAAGGGTTGAAACGCTCGTAGATGTTTCTTCATCAAAACTCCTGGCAGGACACGTTGAGCATGTTCAGAAAGTTCAAAATTTGCTTCCTCCATTCCAAAAGTTCGGTAGCGTTCCACTCAAAAAAAGCAATTGTTTACCAGATATTTCGCCCCCTAAAAGTTCGAGCCTCGAGGGCTTTTAAGTATTTTCTTCACGGAATCCTCTGAACCATCTGCGAGCCAAATCGGTTCCATAAGAACTTCAATTTTTAAAAGTTCATCAGCTTCTTAGGATATTTATATGAAACTGTTTCGTTGTGGAGCAGGGATCTCGATCAATTTGATACCCGCGTACGTCGCTGTCAAGCGATTGTCGGAATGTTATCGAATTATCTCGATCGATAACCCGTATCTTAGCAACGCAAAGTATCGAACAACGTCGTTCGACGATCGACCCGCGGTTAAATGGTCGCTCCTGTGACCTAGGCTTATCTCGAATTCCACGTGAGCCCTGTTGTCCGTATGACTTAATGCTTTCCGGGGCTCACGTGGTCTTCGAGATACGATCTTTCGTTAGAGGAGCGACGAAATTTGTACGTGAGTCAGGCGTTGCGTGTCTATTTTTAGCGCATCCTCGGTACTCGAGTTATCCCGGCAATTGGTAATCATAAACTAACGGAAAAGCAGTCGCTTGGACCGCGGTAGGGGATGGTGGGGCGGGAGGGGGCTGTAATAAATTTGCAAGGAAATGCGCATGCGTAACCCCACGGAGTAAGCGAGTGGCTCAACTGGCTCATCGCTCTCTGCTTGATACCTCCATCTCACCATTCATCATTGCTCGCTGTTTTCGCGACCGGGCAACTTTGACGCTTACCCCGACTGCCAAGTCGAGGCAACGGCATGTGAAACCTATGCACTCGTGTGTACCTGTAGGTGAAACACCGTATGGACCTTTGGATGTTGTCAAGTTTCTCTGGATTTTGCGAATTCGCTGGAATATACCCGGAGCTGAATTTTATTAGTCCTTCCACCGTACTTAAATAAATTTAGGACGAGTCTCGACCGCTTCTGATGGCCGTTGGTGCAGTTTGGGCTCATCGATGGATGTTGCGCCTCCATGTGAAAGAGCCCAGTGGCGTGGCGTGAATTGCGAGGTATCGATTGTTATGCCATTTAAACCTATGGTAAAGAATCGATTATTAAGGTGTTCGCTGCGAACTCCCTGTTCATCGACCCTTTTCCACAGGTTTAAATGACAGATCGGTCGATATATCGCAAAGCACGCCACGCCACTGAAAGAGCCGACAAACGGACAACACGGAATCTTGCAACAAGGAGACTGGAAATCAATTCGTAAGTTAGATATAAGCATTTTACGTAAGATTTTGAAGAGAAAAAACGTGACTTTTTCTCTATTTCCAACTCTGTCCAGGAGTCCATTGTAAGCACTTTAATCTTGTTTAGAAGTTTAATTCTAGACTT
Source organism: Bemisia tabaci (assembly GCF_918797505.1). Classification (NCBI taxonomy): domain Eukaryota; kingdom Metazoa; phylum Arthropoda; class Insecta; order Hemiptera; family Aleyrodidae; genus Bemisia; species Bemisia tabaci. The sequence goes on from NC_092794.1 coordinate 50,470,208, forward strand.
ACCGATGAGTTCGTCTCCTCTTTAAACTCGTCTTCCTCTTAACATTTTGAGGAGGAAATATATCAAAGCTTCAATTCGTATTTTTTCTAATCGCTCATTTCAAACCAAATCGAATGGATTACATTTAAAAATTTCCGATGAATATAATATATGCAACCATCAGCAAAACGGAATAATTTGTCCGAGGAAATTTGGCTTCACTCAAATGCTCCTATGGCGTTCTTCCATAGCAAGGTAGTATCCTGGCAAATGGTAAACTCTGTAATGTGGCAGGAGCAGCAGTGAAGCTACAGCGAGTATTGACACATCTCAATCCCGTAATGTTTCCCATCATACGGGAGCCCTCTATTTTTAGCTCCGCCATAATAATTTAAACCGAATCATACAGAGACTTATGAGCAGATGTCAAACCGAGGCAGGTTTGTAACTGCGTTCATCGTGAGATATTACTTATTTGAAAAATAAAAAATAACCCTCTCATCACGGACTTAATACCAGAACCATAATAATTCACTAAGGAAAATCATCATAATGATGGCTAAAGTTGGAAAATGCGTACCTCCGATTGCGACGTTATTTATATCGGCTGACATGTTCCAAGTGGGATGCGTGTTAACTCACTAAGTGGGGAAATTTGTATGTGCCTGAAATTTGATAAATTTTATATTCGCGTGGAAACTACCACTGCCCACTGAACTGAGCAAGGAAATATTTTCGATATTTAATTTGAAAAATTAATCAATGGAGGAGATTTGACTTAATGATTTAATTGCTAAAATATATGTGTTTAATTGGGAAATGCTGTCCGATTACTTCAAAAGGCGGTACATTTTGACACCTAAACATTTTTTTTTTCCTAATCTTCCGCATCAGAAGTTTTTTTTAAAAAAATACTGGGAACTCAGTTCATTAGGCATTCTCGTATGCAGTTCTCCATTGCAACACGACATGGTAAAGGACCCTACACTCCTACAGTCACGACCGCGGCGTGGAGCGCCTTCAAATCAAAATGATACTCTCAGCATTGCCAGAGAGATAGTTTAGTTGCCTATCCAAACTAAACCTAACTTGGGTCACCAATTTCACTCTTCGCACCGAGGAGCGAGCTAGTGGAGGCATTTCAGCAGAAAAAAAACCATAGGTCTAAAGTCTAAGCATAATAATTAATTTCTTTCTGGTTTCTTTACCTCTGAATTTTTACATTTTTTCTTTTAATACTAATAGATCGCAATTTGCTGATGATCGCTACCTATCTGCGACATAAATACGTATGGATCGACTTACCAACGGGCTGATAATTTATTATCGCAGACAGCCATAGACTAACAAGCTAAAGGGAAAATGGAGCGATTCTACTGGTTGAAGCATCTCGTTGTTTTAGATCAAGGGGGAAAATGATTGGCTAACTACAGGGTCCCTCATTTTCCGTTAGTTTGTCTACACACCTCTTATGTCCATTGCAACTACCGGTTGGATCCCTCAACACTGGAAGAAAAACACATTGGATCTAGAGTCCAGACTCTTAAAAACATTGACAAGAAAAAATACTCTTGATTCAATCAGATTTAAGCTTAAATCAAGAACCAAGCCTCTTAATTTGAGCGGATTTCCTTTTGATTTAAGCTTAAATCTGATTGAATCAAGAGTCTTTTTTCTTGTCAATGTTTTCAAGAGTCTGGACTCTAGATCCAATGTGTTTTTTTTTTTTTCCAGTGAACTTTCTCGTTTCCTTTTCTATTGTTTTGTCTATCGATTTCAATAATCAGTCTGCTCTAGCCACGATCAAGCTCCTATTGTGTAACGATATTAATGTGGTATCGAGGCTCTCTCTTTAGATTAGGGAGGAAAGGGCAAGGGAGTGAATATTTACTGGATGACGTTTAATGGAGTCATTGGCAATGGCACAAGTCGCGCGTAAGAGTGGTGGGAAACTAGCGGAGGCTGGAAATCAATCTGCAGTCTCGAGGCGACTGCGACTATTGGCCATTCATCTTGCTGGTGATTGACTTATATCATTACCCCCTCCCCCCCCCCCCCCCGGCCCAACGGCTTCTCTCTTACGTCTTCATACCAACGTCATCGTTGCCGGGCTGATATGTTCGCAGCTCTTCATAGACTTACATAAGTTTCTACATTAACAATTAGAAGGATTTAACCCAAATCAGCGGGCTGCATATTGAAATTGATAGACGAAGCGGTATGGTTATCGGATATTTCGTTAACAATTTTTTGTCCGCGCACTTGTTTTTTCTAGTAATTTACGTTCACACGTTTTTTCGGCACGGGAGTTTTGGTCCACGTGCCAGTTGAGACCCAAAGTTAATTGGCCCACTTGTAAATACAAACGACAATTTCTCACGACGTTTTTGGATGAAAATTTAAAATGTCGTGGAAGAATGAGGATTTGTACTTTTAAAGGATGGCTGTCATTCTTAATACGTTCAATTTCGTATAATTCTGTGCAACACCTCTGTTGTGAAATATTTGCTTCAGGCGCCGCTGCACGGCGGGCGGGCGGCCAGCGCGAAGCACGCATTGGCGCCTACAAACCTAAGTGGATACTTCACGCATTGCACAATGCTTGAAGTATCCACTTAGGTTTGTAGGCGCCAATGCGCGTTACGCGCTGGCAGCACGCCGCTCCGCTCTGTTAGGCTTCAATGTTTATACTCACATAGTCAGCGTTTTTTAACTCATGATTTTGAATGTTTGCACACTCTGCATTGATTATTCTCATTTAAATTGATGGGGAAAAAATATGTATCAATTTATCAAAGGAGAATAATAATATAATGTATGTTTTTTAAATATTGGTGGTTCCGTGTCAAATTTAATGATTTCCAAGGCACTTTAATTTTTTCTTTTTCATTTTGTGCTTTTATTGTGCTGCAGCGAGGTGTACACGCAACCAAACGCTCAAAATTTGACGTATTTGACTCTAAAAGATCGATGTACAAATGGTTTAAAACTAAAGATTGCGTGCTTCTTGGTTTTTTCCCCTCTTTTATTCCTTTTTGCAGTTTCTGTAGGAAAAATGGAGCGATTCCAATTGTTGAAGTGGTTGTTATAGACTAAGGGGTAAAATTGTGGACGAACTGTGGGACTATAGCGTTGGAGACATATTTTGTAAAAATGTTCTCCTCGGACTATATCGCTACATAATGCAAAAAAGTGTGCTGCGATCTCTGCGCACAAGCATAACGCGGAAGACATTTTGTCTCTGATTTCTGAAGCCTAAATATTATATCTTATAATTGCAGAGCACAATTTATAGACCAGGACGTTCAATGATTGATAATATTATCAGACATTACCTGCTGTAATGTTTGCTCGAATTTTTAGACTCTCATACAGCTTGTGGACGATCTTACCTCCGGAACTATTAAACACCGCGCTCCTCATACTTTAAGCATCCAAACAGCGTCGTAACATTTAAACTCCGAAGTCGTAATTATGGGCCATTATTGGTCGAACATCATTATCTCACCGCAATTTTCTCGATTGCTCATTTTATGATCCCCTCAGAGAGGGTGTGCTGCAGACCTACTGACAGCTAACAAGCGGTATCCACCGATAAAGCTGGAAAGGTCACTATAATTCGCACGGGAATCCGACTAACTGAAAAAAGAGACAAAGTAACTAAAAACGGCTGAATCTTGCGTATCCAGTACTGCAGTACTAAGGAAAAACGTCGTATGAACATTCGAGAGTTGCCAAACTGCCCCGAAGGAAACATGTATTTTAGAGAAAAATCACGCGTATTTTTCATTGAAACTTTCAGACGTTTTAGATACAATTGCGCACAAAATTGTTTGAAAAAATTACAGAATAATATGCACAATTTTCCGAGTAAATTAAGATTTTATTGGAGGAGATATTGCAACGTTTGATGGCTCATACTGCGTTTTCCCTAGCACGGCAGAATTGGCATAACAGTTTTAGATAGTACGGTGATTGGGTTTACGGATCGGGACAATTCTAATTGTTACTATCTACAGTAAAAATCGACACCGCGGTTTCACCGCGCTATGAAACAGAAGCCCATGGTGAGGATTGAATGATAGCGCTTGAAGATTTCTCTAATGATGGGACTAGAACCATTGTTGCCGTTGTGGTCTGAAGATGGAGAGTTCTCTTTAAGGGTGCGTTCAACCGTAGTAAGCGTGAAGTCACTGTTTGAAAACATTGAAAACGCATGCATTTTTACTGCTATAATATATCCATAATTTTAATTGAAGGTTATTAGAAACTCGCTCATCTCACTAAGTTTTATGGAGAAATAATTTTTCCCTTGTTTTGAATGTCAGTTGACAAGTTTTTGCTACGATATATTAAAAGAGGGGGGGGGGGGGGCAGAGAAACGAAAGTGGACTCCAATTACTCCAAACTCCAATACTTCACGCATTGCGTCAAACGTAGTACGGTCAGCAGCGCGCGGTTGCCGTGAAACTCATAGTGCCTACGAGACTGCATGAATACTTCACGCATTGCGTCATAAACAGTGCGATCAGCAGCGGTCGTCGTAAAACGCATAGCGCCTACAAGCCTGTAGGGATACTTCACACGTTGCGCCAAACAGTGCGGTTGGCGCGATGACGGAAATTAAACCACATTCATGTTCATTATTTCATAATTTTTTCGTTCTATCCTTATAAATGAAAGGCCTCGTCCACACAGAGATAGGTTCACGGAACTTAATTTTTGCGCTAAGTTCCATGAACTTTTGCTAGTGTTCACAGAGATTTCACAAAAAATGTGCCCAACACGAGTAAACGCGTCATATGCACCCTTCCTCTTCCAGCACTTTCACTCAATGGTTTGTATCGATGTTTCAAAACGAATGAGAAGGGGCGGCAAAATACAGGCGGCCCATGGGCGGCAAGTAGGTAAATCCAGCCGTGCATGCTGTTAAAATTCTTTAGTTGGTTTTTCTTTGGGATGCATTGACCGAATCTTTGGTTACATCGACAAAATTGAAAATTTTGCCATTTTTTTCTTCTCAAAACTGAAGTATGTATATTTGAATGATATTTTAATATGAAATCTGGCAACGGACTATGGGAATCCAGGAGATCCGACCACGGCCTGGACGGGGCGTAGAACCCGGTGGTACATACACGGGTCAGCCTCAATCGAATCCTCGTTTGTAAATGTGTATTAAAATCGCATTGTCCCGTGTCCTCAGTGCGGCGCGGGACCCTAGTCGCAATCAGGTTACGAGTCGCTAAAACCGCAAAAATACACTCGGATTCTGTAGGACTTACGCTGTTTCGACTTGCGGGCGGCGCGGCTATTCGGTTTCCGCAACTCCGCAGCTCAACCCGCGAGTCTCTGTATCAAATAACACGCGTCCGTTGGCGTTCTGCGCTCGCCGCCGCAGCCGCAACGTAAGGTAACGCAGCGCGGCCGAAATCGGATCCGCAACCCCGATACCGCAAACATAGCGGTCGGATCTGCAATAACGTCGTTCTTTTGACGTAAGGGCGTATCTCGATTTCCAGGTTAGCCCTGTTCTGCGTATTACTCGATGCTTTTCCAGGTTCATGTGGAAATAGAGATACGCTCTTTTGTCTAAGGAGCGGCGAGAAGTTAACTCGAATCCGTCGCAAGTCCAGGGGAAATTTTATTGGACGCCTTCCAGCGGTAGGAGTCTATCTGCGATTAATATTTAAGGTGGATCCTCACCAATGGCAACTTCGCAAGTTGACAACATTGTTTATTCTCGATTTAAAGCCAGCGAAAATACAGATTTTTGGTGAGGGAGGAATTTATTGTTTTCATGTGGCCTGGTTACACGATCAAATTCCCGTCAAATTCCGATCAAAATGATGACCAAGATGACGGTCGAGAGTTATCTAGATTTATGAGTAAAATTAATTAAAACAGCGTGTTGATTGGAATACGCATGAAATAAGCACGGTTGTGTGGAAATCAGATGAAGGATGAGCCCCACAGCTCCATCATCTACCATCAAATTTTTGCAGGCCGCAGAAATTTTATGGTAGATGGTCCGCACCAGTCACCATTTGATTGGAATTTGACGGGAATTTGATCGTGTAACTAGGCCATTGCATTTCAACGGAGGAAAATCAGTGTTACCAACTTTCAAGAATCACCAGTATCCTCACCCTTCATCATCGAGAGGAGATCGATCAGTAGATGATCTCTGGATTGTTGGACAGGATGATGAGAAAGTTTCCCCTTTTAGAAATTACAAAATCGGATCTCTTTGTATTGTGGCCACGTGGTTAAACATTTCCGTGTTCATGGCTACTTCGAGCAACATTTTTGCGCTTAGATCTCCCAGGAGGACCTCGTTGATCGACAACATTTTCGGTTCCATCGATCGTACCCGTAGGTAACCGTGAGTCTTCAGAGGATGAAGAAATTGTCCTGTTGCACTGTGTACTATTGTTTCGGTCGAGCAACTATTTTAACTCTCCGGAGATCAGATTGAATACCCTCTGAAATGAAGGAATTTTGAGTGGATCCATACTTTTGCAGTGAAACAGAAGTAACTTTCGTTCCGAAAAGTCCTCTTTTATCTCCAGTATCTCGAGCAGCTATTTTAACTCTCCGGAGAGCAAAATTGCATAATCTCCAAAATAAAGGAATTTTGAGTGGATCAATTTTTGGTATGGTCGAAGTTTTACGCAATTCTCACCTTGACTTGGCGGAAAATACGCGATTTGACGCTAACGTCTAAACCGCCCGTCTTGCGGAAATGCCTGCACCTCTGGTTCAAACTTCCGCGCTAAGGAAGAACGCCGTATAAGTATGAACTTTTAGGCATTGCCAAATTTCCCTCGATCAAAAAAGAATCGTCAGAGAAACCTGTGTATATTTTTCTCCACATTTTTCAGAGCACTTTATTCGCAATTTAATCTACAGCATCTGAAAATTTCCAGACATAATATTCATAAATTTCCTCAGAAATGAATGTTTTACAGAAGAATATGTGCCATTATCCGCATGTTTTTGCGGCATTTTTCCTCCCTGTCGTGCTGAGGAAAAATGTCATGTGAACATCCGAGAGTTGCCGCTAATTCCCTCCTCTGAAATGTTATTTTAGGAAGAGAGTTATGAATATACTCCCTTGAAATTTTCAGGCACTGTAGATTAAATTGCGAATGAAATTCTGTGAAAAATTGGGAGAAAAATATCCACAAGTTTCCCAACAAATTTGCATTTTTCCAAAGGGAATTTGGCAACGCCTGAGGGCTCCTACGGCGTTTTTCCTTAGCACGGCATCTTAGCAAGGTTGTATACGAGGTCTGGCCACACAGTAGCCCGGCGGTAACCCCCTTGTCTTAATTTATTCACTCGCATAAAGGCACGAGGATATGTTGGCACATAATTGAATTCCGAAAAGCTATGAAGCTGCCTTATCGCTACCTATTGTTGCTATGAATGGCGAGTAAAAATTTACTTAACCGGGTTAGAAGTTGCTTCAGAGACGTATTTACAGTTGTTTTACGACTATCGAGCAGGATCACGAAGCACCCTAAGAGGAGGCTCCGAGGTAAATGAATCAAATTAAAGAAGGCCCGAGCGGCAGAGGCAGCGGCGGCTACCGGATGATCATAACCGAGGGGTCCGGGGGGCTCGCAGGAGGCTGGGAATTAATGCAACAGGTCCCGATGCCCGATCTCGAGAGATTTAGCAATTATCCTGCCCGCACTGCTACTGGTCACCATTACCATTCTTGTGCAGAAAATAGACACGCGTTGCCGAAGTTATCGCCCCGTTTTCAAGGTTTCTACTGCAGGGAATAGAAACCCCACACTGGAAAAAAAACACATTAGATCTAGAGTCAAGACTCTTAAAAACATCGACAAGAAAAAATATTCTTGATTCAGTCGGATTTTTGCTTAAATCAAGAACCAAGCCCCTTAATTTGAGCGGATTTCCTTTTGATTTAAGCAAAAATCTGATTTAATCAAGAGTATTTTTTCTTGTCAATGTTTTCATGAGTCTGGACTCTAGATCCAATGTTTTTTTTTCCAGTGCAGGGAATGCAACTTTGAAGGAAAACACAGAGGATTTGACGTGGAATGTGGAATTGGACAGCGGTAAGAAGGAAGGAATCAAGCCACAACAGCCAGTGCCAAATGTAATTGTGCAATTTAATTTTTTACATGTAATAGGTTGTGCGGATTTTTCTGCAAATTTCAGTGAATTTTCTGCATAGTACGAAGCAAAGTCCTCAACAACTTCAAAGGAGTCAAACGTTCTCTTGTAAAGAATCAAAATTTTCAGTTAAATTTGGCAAAAACTGATGTGATTTGTTTCTTTTCTGTTAACGGGTCCAAATGTCGTTTTTTGGAAAAAGAAAGTTAACAATCTATCTAAACAATAATTAGAGGAAAATTTTCGCGACTGGATTCGGTTAATTTTTTGGAAAGGTGACTGTTGTGTCACCGTTGGAATTTGGACCAATCAGAATCGAATATCTAATTTTTAACCAAATCCCTAAGAAAACGAGCCAAGTTCCGGTTTCGATTTGAAAGAGCGCGCCAATCTGCCATTGCAACACGACATAATCTATGATATAAAATATCATACAAATTGTATTAAAAATATACAGGAATATGTGCACTTTTTACTCTTCACTTTATCACCATTACTTCAGTCACCCCCACTGTGGCTGTTGCCGCTCAGTTGCCGTTTTTGTCACACAGGACACCGCCGTTTTGGAAAAAATCGGTCACTTTTCGAGGTTCCTAGTGAAACTGTTCATCCCCATCCACTTTTCGACCTACCTCTGGAGGTGATTCAGAAATTTTGGATTTGCTGCAGACACCGGTTGCTGATTAGCTCAACAGACCAGTAGATGTGGTAAAAAAAACGTTTTTCATTAGGACTCACTGGAAAAAAACACATTGGATCTAGAGTCCACACGCTGAAAAACATCGACAAGAAAAAATACTCTTCATTCAATCGGATTTTTGGTTAAATCAAGAACCAAGCCTCTTAATTTGAGTGGATTTCCTTTTGATTTAAGAAAAAAACTTATTGAATCAAGAGTATTTTTTCTTGTCAATGTTTTCAAGATTCTGGACTCTAGATCCAATGTGTGTTTTTTTTTCCAGTGCTCGGTCAAAAAATTGAAATGCATGAAATTTCATCTTAATACGTGACAACAAGGCCGCAGACAGTGTAGCAAATACGTGCGAGTCATAAAGCGTCCACTTTTTCATTCATAAACGGGCGCTGGCATTGGTGCGGCGAGGAGGGGGGGGGGGCGGCGGTAAAAACAATGCGGCTCTGTTACGCATGCGGGGTGGATGGTAGATGGTAAATGGTGGACGGTGGATGGTAATTGCGCAAGGTAAATTACATTAATTATATTGATCAACATTTAACAATACGGGCGAGTGGACCGCCGAGACGACACCGGGCTGGACCCGCGCACCGTTAGCGTTTATTGCCCGCCGATCCGACGCGATGGAGCGGATAAAACGGGGTTGCGGTCAATGTCGCCGTTTTCGTCCGCAAGACGATTTGGATAGCGTTTCGTTGAGCAATGCAACCGTATCCCCTTTGAGAGTTTTGAAAAAAAAGACACCTATAAGTGCAACTCTGCGGTGCTAAGGAGAAATGCCATGTGAGCCTTCAGGAGTTGCCAAATGTCCTCTCATGAAACCTTGATTTTTGAGAAAAGTTATGAGTATTTTCCCTTGAAATTTCCACATACGCTAGATTTTACTTCAAATGATTTACTGTTCAAAATTTGTCGGAAAATATCCACGAATTTCCTTGAAAATTCGTTTTTAAAGAAGAAAACTTGGCAACGCCTGAACCGTATCCCGTATCCAACCGTATCCCCTTTGAGAGTTTTGAAAAAAAAAAAAAAAAACACCTAAGTGCAACTCTGCCGTGCTAAGGAGAAACGCCGTATGAGCCTTCAGGAATTGCCAAATTTTCTCTCATGACACCTTAATTTTTGAGAAAAGTTATGAGTATTTTCCCTTGAAATTTCCACATACGGTAGATTTTACTTCAAATGATTTACTGCGCAAAATTTGTAGAAAACTATCCATGAATTTCCTTGAAAATTCGTTTTTATGGAAGGAAATTTGGCAACGCCTGAAGGCTCGTACGGCGTTTTTCCTGAGCAGGGCAGAACGGTTTTGGATAGCAGACTGATTATTGGTATTGATAAACAAAGTGATAGATAAAGAAGATTGAGGGAAAATGGAGTGATCCTGTTGGTGGTAGTTCATTTCGTCGCTTTCCTGATGAAGAAACGTGACTACGTTTCAATTTTGCCAAATTTTCTCTTGCACATTGCATTATTAACAAGAGAATTTTTGATACTTCTTTCAATTTCACTGATTTTTCCGCTGATCTCATGCATAAATTACATAAATTTTTGGGAAAATTTGCACCGGTACTTTCTTGCAAGAAATTGAATTTTTGAGTTAACTTTGCAACCTTTCAATCGAGTTACGTTCCTTCGTCCGGGAAATGACGATTTTCCCCCTTAGTTTATAATGACTCCTTGTTTGAACCAATAGGGTCGCTTTCCCCTCTGTATTCTTTGTCTATCGCCTTTATCTATCAATTTGAACAAAGAGCCCGCTCAGGTGCAAAAAATGCCCGATCTCCGGATTTTTGGATCGCAGCAGACGTGATGCATATTTAGGGTAGCAAGGCAATTTTTTAAAAAAAGAAAAAAGATACCTCTTTACTGACAAATTCAGACACATGCACGACTAACAAGAGTCAGGTAATCGGATTACAAAGACCCTGAAATTTACTGGGAGGGGAGGGAGGCAAAGTTCACATTCTCTCGGAGTCCACGCCAAAGTAGTTTATTCACTTCTAGACTGTGACAGAAGATCTCTGAAGTCCCTTTTGTGTATGCAAAGTAAATGCAAGAAGCAAGATGCCCTTCTGTCGCAGTCTAAAATCTCGTAAAATTATTTGGCGTGGACTCTTTTTTTTTTTTCTTTTTTTTTGCGATTTTCCCGAGCATGACAGTATACTGAATTACTGAATGTGCCACAACTTCACATTTGTTTTACTCAAAGCGCCGGAGAGTGAAGAAAGACGCAGCTTAGAAGTCGGTTGTTAACGCGGCGCGATCTAACGCGACGAGGCTTCAACGATTTCACTCGCCGTAAATCTCCCGTAAGCAGAGATTTATGACAAAACCAAATTAAGTTCCTTCAAACCTCCTCCAATGGGCAGGCTGATTTATAGAGGCCCGGGAATTTGATTGGGCAGTTGCAGCCCGCACTCTCAAATTATCTCTGTTTTGAGGCGCGATTCCCGGCAGAAACGCAGTATTTCATTCATTCCAAGTTGTTGCGTAAATTTCACGGTTTCCCAACCATCAATAGTCGTCATTAACGCAGCTACTTCCGTCTGGAGGGAACTGTGAACCGAAGACAAAAAGCTTGAAAAGATTGAATGACCGTATCAAAAGCTGCGCTGTATCAGTGGATGGATGGAGTTATGCGTGTCGCAGATTTGTGTTTTAATGATGGAAACTCATTGATAACTTATGGGATTTTGGAAAACTAGGGAGCTGTGCCCCCTGACCGTTGTGCGGCCCATGATTCCCTCGAAGTTCTTCGAGCCGCAGGTGAAATGCGTTACGCGTTACTCTAACGATATCATTTTATGGAGTTAGATGCATGTTCCAAAGGTGTAGTGAGACCGAATTAAACTGAGAGGAACCTAGAAGAACTACACGGAACCCAACAGTGCCGTTCATGTATGACTGAACTACGGCCGACCGTAGTTAACCGTACCATCCGTACCGTACTCTTAGCACTCTTAAGTAACCTCTGCTAGCACGGCTGAAAACGGACTTACCGCTCAACCTGATCGTTCAAAATCGCGGGTTTTTCAATGGGCAATTTTGCCATAATCAGTCAGCTTTTTTTTAAAAAAAATTTTTGTTCCGTTTTTTTAGCCCTTATTGATTATTTTGGCATTTCGTTAGTGTGCACTTGGGTTTTCACAGTTTCAGCGTGATTAAATTCGTAAATTTCGAGGCATCCTGCTCAGAAATCTCTACAGTGCTTGTATATGGACGCTTGTTTTTGCTCGCCACGGATCGAAAATTTTCAAAATTTTAAACCATCTGTCATGCAGTTTCAGTTAATTTTATCATAAATTATTTACAAATCTAAGCGTCCTTCCTTTCTCTTTCCTCCCTTCCTTCTTTCTTTCTCCCCTTTTTCTTCCTCATTTTTTTTTTGGGGGGGGGGGGGGGTGAATCGGTGGGATACACATACCCCCACGGGCCCACGCTCTCCTCCCTTAATCCGTCTATGTGTTAAGGGTGCGTTACGAGGGGGGGTTCGATTTTCAGCGATACGTATTTTACGCTTGCAGTATTTCTGCTCGATTCAAGAAGAATGTTTTCATTCTCAGCGGTAAATTCAAGAGTATCCCTGCTTGAATAAAGTCAGTTTTTTCAGTGTTGGCTGCCTAGTTAATGATCGGATAGCCGTGGGGTTGAATGGATTATAGTGAGCAATGTCGAGCTTGGCGCGGTGCGGTGCGTCCAAAGAGTGGAGACGAGCTACATTCATACATTTACAGGCAGCGAAGGTGAAGGTGCCCGGTGATTTATACGCACCGAGCCCGACGCGGGACCTGAACACTGCCGTCGCAGCGTCGAAACGTCGTATGAGCCATCAGATGTTGCCTCATTTCCTTCAAATAAATGCGAATTTATTGGAAAATTTTCTATATTTTTCTTCCAATTTTTCACAGAATTTCATTCGCAATTTAATCTACAGTATCTGAAAATTTCAAGGAAAAATATATATAACTTCACTCAGAAATTGACATTTTATTGGAGGAATTTTGGCAACCCTGGGATGTTCTTACGGCGTTTTTCCTTTGGACGGGAGAACAGGGGTCCACCCAACCTGGTCGGTCCTGGCTCCGTGGGCCTCCCTCGCGTCACCCCAGTGACATGTCCACGGCCCCCCGCCCCCCCCCCCCTCCCCGTTGGAAACCCCCGCAGCAAAACCGTGTGGGTGTGCGAGTCGCTTGACGTGCTACATTGTCTTTCTTGATTTGATTAGAATACAGCGCATATCCCCGCGCTGCCATGTTTCAAGACGCTGATTCCAGGACCCCTCTGAGAAAAGGCGAGAGTGTAATTACAGGTCAACAAGTTCTTAAAAGAGTTAGAGAATTTTGCCCAACTTCTAAAGGATAGGGGATTCCGCTGGTGAACCTTGAAAATTTCGCTTTCAGCCACAAAATTTCCTTTTCTCAATTTTGAGAGACCTCGCGCTTGAAATTGTTCGTTAAATTATTTTATTTATTATGAGAAATTAGGCACCCCGTTCCTCCCTCCCAAGAAAAAAAACCAAATAGTGCAAAATCGGGGAATTTTGTTTTAGAACCTTAAAAAATTTTCCGTCCAAGAACATCGCAGTTTTTCAATTTTAAGAGACTTTCCTCCCCAAAATGTTCATGAAAAAGAAGTCACACCGATAAATACTATCAAAGAGTCAGGGAATTCGTTCAACATCCCTGAAAAATCCATGAAAAGCCAGGGATTGCTGAAATCCAAGAAAGCGTACTTAACTTCGTATCACCCCCTCTCTCCCTCTTCCTCACAAAGCCGGTATACATAATAACAAGATATACTAATTTAGTATACCAGTGCGTATACTATAACAAAGAAATTCCTGGTCGTGCACACTTAGCGGACGCCCGGCAGGTATGACTCACGAAAGTGGTACCTTGGGCGCGAATCTGACCGCGCGGGCAGTTTTTATCTTTTTTTTTTACTTAATGAAAATAATACACGAGTGCATTGTTAGCCGGCTTTGATTGGAGGCGGCGCGGCGGCCAGCGCAGTGCGGCCCTTTCTCACAGTGACCATATGGCGCGCCCGCGGTAACACCCAAAGATGTTCTCTTGCGTTTAGCGTCTCGCGTCCCCAAGTTCCATAGTTGCCAAAGAGACCGCGCCGATTTTGAGCACTCGATTAATCGACTAATCGAATTTTTGCATAATTGACAATGCAGTAATCTAATATCAAGGTCAGTGTGTAATATCGTAGCCACACAATTTTAGCCACTTTTTTAGGTCAAAAATTATACCCAATCAATGTCCACTGTCTTTTCACGGACAAACCCCGCAATAATTCTTTGCCACTTCCCCATAAAAGGAGAAAACTCACCTAAAGTTCACATTAGGACCATGATCCCATGCCAATTTTGAATGAACATGTAGTCAAAAAACAGATTGAACACACCGAACGGATAGACTTTAAGATATGGCTGTACACAGAAATAGGGGCTGCCGGACAGACGGACCCACATTTTTTCAGGTTTGGTTTAAAAAGCCTAGTAATGATGAGCTTTTATTTGGGGGGGGGGGGGGGGGGTTAAACAATACTTCCTCTATAAAAAACTCCAACATCCCGTCTTACGACCTGTGCGTTCACCGCAATCGGTTTGTGTAATACTTCCTCTACTTTGAAAAAATTTGAAGGAAAAAACTTTTACTGCAAAAATAATACTACCTTTCCTACAAGGAATTCGAAAATTTTGGATTCAGTACAGCCGAGACTCGTCCTTAGTATATTTAAGCACGGTGAAAGAACCACCAAAATTCGTTCCCTGCACTGAATTTTCGATCATTGAAAAATTTGATTAATGGATCTATCAACCATTCGAAAAACTCCAGGTCGAAAAAGTAGTACCTCATCGGGAATTAAAACCCGTTGCAGCGGAGATAGGAATTTTTCGACTCGTTGGATACTTTAAGCCCGCGGTGGAGGACTGGAGGTGGATCCGTGAAGTATCGAACGGCAACGCTGACACCGCGCCAAGCGCCGGAGGCCAAGAGACATGGCCGCGCTCTGAGGATGAACCCCCCTCGGGGCCCTGAAAAAATACTCCTCCGCCGTCCCCCCCGTCCCCGCGTCGCCCCGCTTTGTGGAGTCCTTTCAGTTACCTTTTTTGGGATTCCACGATGTGCATACATTAAATCGTCGTCTCGGTAGTGAGACTCGCCCCCGGCTAGTTCGCGAGGTGTGGTTCTCTCCCGCCCCACTCTTCACCCCTAACGGACCCCTCCCCCCCTCCTCCGGCCAGCCCGTGGCCGTGACGTCGGTCCTGTTGCCAGTCCTGCGTTTCAGTCGTTTTCCCCATGTGGCCAGGTTGTGCGATGATAATTGGATATTTTATATGGGAAGATTCCTGCGAGTGGATCGCTGGGATTGATAGACAAAGCGATAGACAAAGAAGACGAAGGGGAAATGGAGCTATTTTATCGGTTTAAACGGGTAGTTGTCATAGACTATGGGGAAAAGTGGATTAACCCGGGGGTCCCTCGGAGATTGCCGATGCTCTTAGTCGATTACTCATACTTATTTTTTTGTTTGTTGCAACAACCCACATCTATCAGTAGGATCGCTCCATTTTCTCTTTGTATCCTTTGTCTTTCGCCTTGTTCATCGATTATCATAATCAGCCCGCAAAAGTGCTGATTATTTACCCCTATTTGGCACCGCTGCGGTTTTCCTCGTATCGTGATCAAAAACTATAACTATAAAGAGTTTTAAAACCGTGCATACAGATGGCTCCGCGCACCGAGAAAAATAGGAGTCGATACGAAAAATTGACTTCATTTTACAATAAAGAACTACTATTGCTAATCCGTAAAAACACGTATGGGCAGGGGAATCAAATGACTCATAAGTTGTTTCTAAACTGAGCCAGAGATTGTAGTTCATATTTTGTTAAACGTTGTCTAGATGTGCCATTACTTTCATCATACAGATAGGTGCTTTTATGGCTGAGCCAAAAATAATAGCTCCTTGATTGCGAAATTAAGTCCAAATAATTCAAGTCAGCGTAATTTGAAAGGAAAAATCCAAGTGGAAGTTTCTTATGAAGGTCAGGGAATTGGAAAATCAATAAGTTATGGAAACCCTTGTATAAAGGCCAAGTGCAAAGTAACAGAAAAAAATGCACATTTGCAAGGAAACTTTCATTTTTATAAAACTTAAAACAGGCCTCGAGCTTTTCGGCGTGTTATTATAAGGTGAATTTCGACTTTTTTTATCCATAAAGCTCCTCATTTTTTTCTCGTCAGTTCTGAGTCTCAAAATTCGTTATCCTTTCAAATTGTTATCCTCTCAAAAAAATCTATTTTTCGAACGAGAAGTAACTTATGAATATCACTAAAAAATGTCGCTAACGCTGCATGTTTCTTCTCGAAGGTACAGCTGAGAGGAGCCTAAAATAAAACCCATTATTGTTCGTTCTCACATCAACGAGTCGAAGCATTCCTGTCCCTGTTGAATTGTATGTCAACAGCCGCAGGAGAATCGATAATGAAGCTGGAAATAGAGACATTTCTCGAGGGACAATTGTAATTTTAACTCTGCAAACAGTCTCTCACGTGAAATACTACTCATTCATTTATTTATGATGTTGTGCTCCATTGTTGTCCTAGTTTTCAGTGATTTTTAGTGTTATTTTTTGACTGGTCCTCAAACGTTCCCAAAATTCAATATTTTTTCAACGATAGGCCTTTCAAGAAATTAATGATGTCTATAATGATATTGCTTTTATGAAATCTGCTTCTAGACTGAGTCACATTTACCAAAAAATCGACAGGAATCAAGATATTTTTGAAGAAAAAAAACCCCAAAACATAGAAAAAAAATCAATTACTTGTAAGGCAACACATTGGGCTGAATTTTTGTACGTAAAGTTCAAATTTGGATTCAGCGACCCAACATATATAAGAATCAATAGCTAGACCTCATTATCCATTCGACGTCAGCTAGATCCATTCTCAGCCTTAAAGTGCAAGTGCCGTGACTACTGGACTCTGCTGATACATCAAAAAGTCCTTTACAATGTTAGCAGTCTCCTTTCTCCCGTCATTTCAAATCTCAGGACTTGTCGTAGTATAAAATGTCTCACGAGTACATAAAGTCATAAAAATGAAAACAAAATGGTCGGAACAATCAAAAAAATAATACATAGTTGAGAAAGCTGCACCACTCTCACGCATATGAGTGATCATTGCCCAGATATATTTGCCCCGATAGGCAAGTTTCTTTAGATTCTTGTAAAGACTTTCTGGAATAGTGATAATTGCACCATATATGGCGATGATGAAAAGTCTGATGTGGTAACTATACAGATTCCAAAATCTTCATTTTAGCTGCGAGCGGCTAATACTATGCCATTTTTCTTCATGCTTCAATAATATTCTCTGTCTGGTGTTGTTGAAAATCGACGGCAGAAGTCGAAAAATGTATAGGGTCAGTGATCTTGTCATGGATACTAAGCCCCCTATAGACTAATAAATCTCAGGTCAAAAAACAAGAATTTAACAATACGCACATAGAAAAAATGGTAATTTTTTTTAGAATTATTTCAGTTTCCATTCCTTTCTTTTGACCTAGGAATCTGCAGCCACCTAAAGACTTATGGACCACATTTTGCAATATGAGGAACCACTATTGCTGGCTCATTTTAAAAACAACATACATGCCATTGGTTTCCCGATGCAGGAAAGAGCTTTTACAGGAGAGCCAGAGGTAGTGGTTCCTTATTGCCTAATGTAATCCACATGTGGATAAAAAAATCGTCTCATTCAGCACGAAAGCAAACTTAAAAATAAACTTACTTTAAAATAACTTTAAAATACTTAAAAATAAAATAATACTTACTTAAAAACGTTTACGGCTTTACTTTAAAATAATTTTAGAAATATTTTTGGATTTTCGGGTGGTGGGGGGTCCGGTCGGAAAGAACGATTGAGCCGGCAACAGATGCCGAGCCGGTCGCCGTGACTTTAAGTCGGCGCAACTACGACTGGGATTGTGACAAGCTCGTCATTTGTAGCCGACCGGCGCGCGGCGACCGGGTTTTTGTCTCGGCGCCCCTCCTCCCCGGCGCCCTTCCTCTCGGGCCGTGCGCCCTTCCCCTGCGGCCCATTCCGCCCAGTGGCGTGACGTGAACAATCGATTGCCGATTTTTCCCCATTTGAAGCTATAGTAAAAAATCGATTATTAAGGTGTTCGCTACGAACACCCTGTTTATCGACTCTTTTCCATAGGTTTAAATGGTAGATCAATCGATATATCGCAAAGCACGCCACGTCACTGATTCCGCCGCGTTCGGCGAGCCCGACAGCCGGCTCCGGCGACCGGCGCTGGCGCTGGTGGGCGCGCATTGTTCGCTTCCCTGATTGTGTGACTTGTGTCTTCTCACTCTTGACCCATCCTCGCCTCCCCTCGGCCCTCGGGGCACCCCAACCCCCCCCCCCCCTTCTCCCCGCGACCGATGTCTACGCGTCGCGTTTCATCATCGTCCCGATCCCGAGCTCTTCGTGCGCGCCGATCCGGACGACCTCGCCAAATCGGTGGTGTTTCATGCATTTCAATCACTCGTTTCGATAAGTACCATACTACGAGGGGTGTGGTGGGCTAAACTCAGCCGGAAATTTTCGGTGAATAGAACATATTTTCGACAGGATGAGTGAAAGGGACTTTATCTTATCTTCCCAAAATCCAAAATTGAATCGTCGGAACCACTGCATAGAGGGAGAAAATCTGGACTCTCTAACACAATGCACAAGTTTGAGAGTTCAAAAATTGAGGGAGATTTAACGTCGTGATGATCTTAGTCAAACTTGAGGTTTAAGAGGAAAACTTAAAAAGTTTTTATCCGTCGTACTCGGAGACCGAAAATAATGGCCGAGTGTTACCACACTGTTACCACTGTTACCACTGTTACCCTTTAAAACTCATGGTCCAGTTTTTTACTCACAATCAGCAGAAATTAGATGTATATTGTATTGTCGGCCTCCTGTGGTATAGTAGTTTAGCGATGGTCTTATGACCAGTATATCTCGGGTTCGACTCCAGGCCAGGGACCTGAGTTGATGGTCTCGGGCAATGGTCACCTGGGGCGGGGTATTAAGTGTGGGACTAGCCGCGTGGACTACACTTGAAAGATAGAAAAAAAATCCTAGAAAATTTGGCTTGTACCTTAATCTAAGGTCCCTCTTTCCATGAACGGTCTTATATGAGCTTCTCAACTATATTGTATCGATGGTTCTCGACGTAGTATTCATAATAAACAAAAGAGAGCTGAATTACTTGTTAAATTTATTAGAGGACTCATTTTCGAATCCATTACGCGCCCTTGGACTCCGCAGCTTTTTCAATTGAAAACAACCTTTCGTGATGTCAACAGCAATAAAGTCGATGCGTCCTCATTTTTCATAACCATGAAATGTGTAAATTCAACAAGCTCGCACGACTCGACAACGTGGCGTTGGAATTCTTTCATGACTAAACGGTTTAAGACGCGTTGAATGGGGCCAATCGGTGCCCGATAGAAATTTGAAGAGCCGCTGGGCGCCAGGAAAGGTAAACAACTTGGCCTCGAGGTTCGAATGTTTGAGCACTGATATTGACTGCTAGAGAGAGAGCTAGGCTGGAATCTATCTCCAACGGAGGAAAACTGACAAAAGGAACTTGGTGTGAAGCATAAAATGAATTAATTGACCACTAATCTTCCCGAGACAGGATTTTTGTAGCCCACTCACTCTCCTTATAGAATGAATCGAGCATATTTCCATAATATTACTTCTTGAATCATATTATACCACTGCTAATCATTATTCTCCAGTTGGGGAGGAATATATTTAGCCTACAATGACATAATGGGACAATATTGCGTACCTCTTCAAGTATTGTACAGGGTGATCCAGGGTCAAACGGCCAGACTGTAGGAGGACCCCAGACCCCAAACCCTCTCTTTAAATTGAGATTGTGATTTTTTTAGATCATTTATGAATCTAGGGCATAAAAGTACAGGGGAGTACAAATTTTCAAGAGATTTGGTTCACAGCCGTTGTCGAAATTCATTAAAAACGATTTACTTTCCGAAATTTTGGAGGGGCCGTATAGCTGCGCGCGACTGGTGTTTTGCCAATCCAAGAATTTTCAATAAATATAACAAAAATTAGTAATTTTATCAAATGACAACTTTTTTTAAAAGACGTGTTTTGTAAATTTTTAGTAAACGAATAAGTAAAAATATTGCAAAATTCCAAATCATTATTGCGGAAGAGTATATCAATTCTAATTCTGTTGTTTTTCTTATGTTTCAGGTACAATAGCAGTCACTATTCTTTGAACTTTTCCTATGAATATCGAGAAAAGGTGAGCAAAAAGTGATGATATTCAGTTTCCATTTTGTTCACACACTTAAAGGGTTCGGTAGAAATACAGCAAGGAGAAAAGTAAAACAAACGCTTTTCACTACAATTGGGCATAAATGACACCATTATAATCGATTTTAGTAAATTTTTGGATCACCCATGCTGCAAAAGTGGATATTCCTCAAATAGCCCTTGTGGCTGAATTATGATATGCATATTACATATTTACCATAGATTAAAATGAATTAAATAGAGGTATAAAGTAGTTAAATATGACTTAATTCCAAGGAAGGCTGCAGTCAGCACAAAACACAAATTCTTGAATAGGCAACTATCGCTGCACCGAGGATGCTCTCTTGCCTACCTGGTAAATTGAAGGCGATCTAGCGACATATTTAACTTTCACTCCCGAGGCCCGAGGCAAGTTCCTTTGACTGCATAAAACACAAAATTGAAGGCGGAGTATCAATACCTTCTCGTAACCGCCTCTCCCCTCTCGTATCAGTGCGTCTGATGAAAACTTCCACTGAAGCGATAACAATAATTGATTCCTGCAGAAACCTCAAAAATCACGATGACCGTATGCAAAATGGCATCTTAGAATGACTTGGCGGCTCATTTCAGAAACAACGTAAATGCCATTAGTTTCCACATATAGATAGGTGTGTCTGTGGATGAGCCAAAAATTGTAGTCCCTTATTGCCAAATGTGGTCCAAATGGACAGCGTTTAGCAGATAGGAGCCAAGCCACATCAGTTATTGCCAAATTTAACAGGATAATTTTATTTTTTACAAGAGAAAGTTTTGTGTGGATTCCTTTGAAAATTTTAAGGACTTTGTTTCGTACGATGCAGAAAACTCACTGCAATTCGCAAAAAAATCCGCACAACCGTTTTCATGTAATGGTTCGGTTGTAACTAATGTGGCTCGGTACCTATTTGCTTAGCGCGGGCCAAATGTATGGTTGGTTGGTAGGTACGTTTATGTGGGGCTTTCAACAATAACTGAGCCATTAATACCTTTGAGGAGAGATCAAAGTATGGTACAATGCCCAACTTAATATGGTAATAACTGACATGGCTAGGTACCATCCTGCTTAACGCAATCCAAATGTAGTCCAACCTTTTTGGGAAGCTCTCTCGTTGTCTCCAATGATGCCACGTAAGCCCAAGAAAGGGTTGAAGGCCCAGACTCCCTCTGCTCCTCGCTTCTTTGCCCCCGTGCAAATGATAAGTGATCGATCAGTCTGGACCGCAGCACACGACACACGACACACTTTCGGGTGATATTTCGGGCGCCGGCGGACATCTGGTTGCCAGATCGATCCGAGATCTAATCCTTCTCGTCGGACGATTGCCGCCCATTTGGCAACGTTTAGTCGCGTGGTTTACGAGCTCGCGGATTAAAGCGTTGACCTTTCGGAGGACCGACCGACCGATCAGATCCGATCCGATCGGCCCAATCGACCGCACCGGCCGGTTAAGCGCCGACCCCCCCCCCCCCCTCCCAACACGCCACCCGCTTCACTGAGAAAGGTCACTCGTGCCCATCTGACAGGACACACGCCTGCCTCCGCCCGCAGCCGCCCTGAAAAAATAACGTGTCACGGAGGTGCACCTCTAACGAGGTTGTTTACTTTTGTTCCAACGGACTTATGGATGGTGGATCTTCAGTTTTTGCGCAATGCGTTCTGGGTGCGAACGGTAAATTTCAAATTTTTATCGTTCGGTGTTTAGTATCTATATTGGGAGGGCACGGACATGTTGGTAATTTGGAGGTTAGGTCATAGAGGTTTTAGGGCCTAAAGGACAGCTAAATCCAGCCATAACTGCTGAATGCTAAAAACCGCGCAAATTGCTGTCTTGCTCGTTGCAGGCGAACTTGACAGAACGAGAAAGTGGAAGTTTCGAGCAATAAATCAAGTGTCTATGAGTCCAGGGCCGGATTAAGGGGGTGGCCACATGGGCCGCGGCCCATGGCGGCAAATTTTGCAATTTTTTTAAATGTAGGTATAAAAAAATAGGATTTAGAAAAAAAAAATTATCAATGAGAAAAGGGGACGAAATCTCTCTTTCCGGAGAGTAAAGTAATTTCTAATTTTGTCGTTTTTCGGTGATACAAGAAATAGCATCTTTAATTAGTAGAGTGAAGAGAGGAACTAAACACGAGTGGCCTGGAGCTCAACGCAAAGAGGAATGATGACGAGGACTCGAGATGAAAAAGACAAGCCCTCGGCGCGGCGATCGGCATGTAACATATATTAGCGCCTACAAGACTGCATGAGTACTTCACCCATTGCGCCAAACGCAGTGCGGTCAGGAGCGGGTAGCGTGAAACGCATAGCGCCTACAAGACTGCAGGAATACTTCACGCATTGCGCCAATCATAGTGCGATCTGCGCGGCGCAGCGGCGGAAGTTAAAATTATTAAACCCCATTTATGTTCGTTCTTTCATAATTTTTTGGTTCATTTCTTATAAATGGAGGACCTTGTCCACATAGAGATAGGTCTACGGAACTTAACTTTCGCGCAAAGTTCCGTGAAATTTTGCTAGTAGTGTTGACAGGGCTTTCGCAAAAAATGTATCCAACACGAGTAGGTAAATCCGTCAGGTAGGCGCGTGCTTGTATTTAACGAAATTTCTGAAAAGCAATAAAAAAATTGAGCTGAGCAATTTTTTTTTTTCAAAAAATGTTTTAAAACATGTTTTTCGAAAATTGCCCAGCCGTTTCAAAATATGACGCGGCGCATTAGCCAACGTTATGAAAACGGCGGATTTTGCAGTGTCCTCGTTGCGTAGCTTATTTTTTATCGGAGTGGAGCGACACGACGCTGCCCCGGGCGGAGATCAAGCTTTGAGCGCGCTGAAGATCGGATTAAAAGAGACTTTGAAGTCGCGAGATGGAGCGGCGCTGTCGTAGCCGTTTGAGCGATGCAGCCCCGCATATATCAGCCTAATTTCGCGGCGCTTAACCCGTTTATCCCCCTCCCCCGCCCCCGTCGCTCGTCCCTTGGCGCTTCGTTTTCTATCACCGGCGAAAACAACGCGAGCGGCGACATACTGCGCCGGCCTAATTTGAGTAAAAACCTAATTTTTCCACGAAAAGCACGCCGGTTTGAAGAAATTGCCCGGCGCTCGTTTACTCGGAAATCTGCCTTGCTCGGGGAAAACGTCCTATGAGCATTTAAATGTTGCCTTTTATCTTCTTGGGAAATATTTATCTCAGGAAAACTCATGAATATTTTTCCCTGAAATGTTCAGACACTTCAGATCAAATTACCTACAAAAAGTTCTGATTTTCCGAAATTTCTTTGACGAATTTTTCCAAAAATGCGAGATTGGTTAAAGAAAATTTACAACTTCTAATGGCTTATACGGCGTTGTTCCTTAGCGCAGCTTTCCAACTGTTTTCTGAGAGTTGATTGAACTTCACCGTCAAAAACGAATAGTCACTTGCCCAGAAATTCTATCAGAGACAATATGCAGGGTACAGGGTATGCGAAAGTTGGACGCAAATATTTTCAGAATAGATTTTTGGGATCAAGATGAGAGAGAAATTTATTGAAAAATATTCAAAAGAGTCCGTAAAAATTCATATTTTAGCATATATGGTAACGTCAACGTCTAAAGGTTCTGACGGCGTGCGGTGTTTCTTTTCATCAGCACTGCAGTATAGATCTTAACTATCTCTACACCGAGAATATTTTGCGAGTCCTAAATGCCTGCAACATAGGAAAGGAAATGTTCATTTCTGTGCCAACGATCACTGAAACATTCCTAAATTCGTATTTAAGTGTTTAACTGATTCTTTCGCTCATATTCAGAAGCATCGCTCGGTCAATTATTAGTACATACACCGTCAAAAAATCGAGGAGTTAAATTCGGTGCCGGAGTCTATACAGCGCCCAAAAACTCCAAGTGATATGAATGCGAAGTGAAATTAACACCATAAAAGCGTAGGACTTTCCACAAGATGAATAGATTCCTCTCCGTTATAGTGTAAGTCATTCCGTAAGGAGAATAAATTCTGCTCCGCATCCATATCACTAGGGGTTTTTGGGCGCAGTATAGACTCCGACACAGAATTTCACTCCAAAATGTCTAAACTAATCTGCGTGTAAAAACTAATGACATACACGTTTAATCTAAAATAAGTCGGCAATAGTAGTTCTTTATTGCAAACTGTAATCTAATTGTCAACACTATTGTAAGACTCAGAAACGTTTCAGAGACACGAGTTAATTGTCAACCAGAGCGCTGTGAGAATCCAGATCCACTGCCACGGTTTTCAACCGAACGCGCCTTCAATTTTGGTGATACTCTACGCATTGTCGTGGAGTTAGTTTAGTTGCGTGACCTAACCGAACCCAGTTAAAATCGACTCTCTTCAGTACACCGAAAAAAAGAAAGGAAAAAATAAAAACTAATGACATACACGTTTAGTCTAAAATAAGTCGGCAATAGTAGTTCTTTATTGCAAACTTTAATCTAATTGTCAACACTATTGTAAGACCCAGAGACGTTTCAGAGACACGAGTTAATTTTCAACCAGAGCGCTGTGAGAATCCACTGCCACGGTTTTCAACAGAACGCGCCTTCAATTTTGGTGATACTCTACGCATTGTCGTGGAGTTAGTTTAGTTACGTAACCTAACCGAACCCAGTTGAAATCGACTCTCTTCAATATACCGAAAAAAAGGAAGAGAAAAATACGCCGCTGTTCATTTTGCAAGTTAGATGAATTTGTTGTTTTAAAGAAGAGGACCGTTGTTTTGAAGAAGAAGACCGTTGTTTTGAAGAAGACTTGATTTTGAAAATTCTCTACTGACGTTACTAACGTAAGAACTACGTTACTTTTCTTCTCGGTAACACGGCAGCTTAATTAAAATCTTTCCAAATTCGAGCTAGTAGAGCCGATGAAGTGCATGCAGGATGCACGGTGCACGATGCGCGCTCACTGCTCAGTGACACGTGTCTGAAACGCATCGCGCTTGACGTTGATAGGTAATCAAGCCCGAGTCTGACGAAGATTGGGGGTTGCATG
Source organism: Bemisia tabaci (assembly GCF_918797505.1). Classification (NCBI taxonomy): domain Eukaryota; kingdom Metazoa; phylum Arthropoda; class Insecta; order Hemiptera; family Aleyrodidae; genus Bemisia; species Bemisia tabaci. The sequence goes on from NC_092794.1 coordinate 50,495,437, forward strand.
AAAGCGCGGCCAATTTCGTCATGTCGTTGCGCCGGGAAGTATACCTATCGCGGCTCCATTTTCGCCGGTAATTCAAGCTCACTTATCAGAGCTTTATTTCGTGGTTTGCGCGGGTTGTCAGATGCGGCTGAAAAAGCAGGAGCTCGCTGAAAAAAAGTGCTCGGCTCAGTGATGCCTAATGTGCGACAGCACGTATCTCCGTTGCGGTTTTCGAAATGTCCGCCCCTTGTTTTTTTTTTTGAAGAGAAATAAGTCAGCTTTATTGCTTGAAATTCATACAGAGTATATACACTAATAGAGAAGAAAAATGAAGGAAGTTTGAAAAAAATTACGTTGACTAAGTAAAAAATAAAGTATGACTAGAAGTCTGCTACGTCAAATTTTACGTTGATTGCATTTACGTACGTGATTGCAAATCTCGCACCTTAACCATCGATGATGATTCTCGACACCCCATGGTTGGTCACTAAAATATCTAATTACAAGAGAAGTATTTAAATACTCCTTTGGCTATCACTTAGTGTGCCTTTATGCCTTTAATCAAACAATGTGTCCGTCACGCGCAAGAGATAAAGCCGTGTGAACAGATATATTTGCCACACAAATTTCAGTGATTGTCGAATTATTCGCACTCAAATTTGATTAGAGGTAAAATGACGCGAAAATTTGAAATCCTTTTCGTGCAATTTGAACCACTAAGTTACCACAAGTTGCGCCGTCGCTAGTTTCGAATTCCATACATGGTGACTGGAAACTGCCCTCACACAATTTGAAAAAAATGTTTTAAACTACGCAAATTGACTTTAAGGAGTATATTTCAGACTTTTTTCATGTTCCCATCATGATTTTTATGTCATTTTACTTCCTCAGAGGCTGTTCGTGGCTGTATCCCTTGCGTGAAACAGACTCATTCCAAAGACTTACCAGAAGTTCATCTCATCCGGTTTTTTCAATGGGAAAACTTACAAAATTTGAGGTGTTCCAACGCTGTTAGAACTGCTTTTCCGACGCTGCCGTGTCATACTTAAAATTCACCCTTTTCGCTGTTTCTATGTGATGCCGCAAGAGTTTTTCTGGAAGTCTGACAGCTGCGCCTTACGTCCTACTCGCGGTTTCCATGTGATCGTTTCCCATTAGCTCACCATGCGCCTCAAATTTTCGGCTCCCTAATTTGTTGAGAAAAACGGAGCGGAAGACAAGATGGGTACGTCGAGTTGATAAGGCTCCCATCCCTGGGGCTTATTTTATAATTAAAAAAGGAACTCACTTGGGTTTGATAGCAATTTTAAATACATCACCATGAATCTGATCGCACAATTGAAGCAGCTGACAGACCTTCAATGCCTCAAAAGTCAAGTTTCACAGTAGAGGAGCTTTGCGCAATAAGCAAGGTATGAAATCCATGTCCGAAGTGCGAATTCGTGTTTTTCCGTTGGCGACGTTGCGTTGCAGATTTCCTGTCATATTGATAGCTAAAGTGCCAAACCACGTATCTCCATTGCGGTGTTCCAAAATGACCGCTTCTATCTTATTCCTCAAAGAGAAATTAGCCAAATTCATTCCTTTAAATTTACACGGAATATTCTGCTATTTCAAAGGAACAATATAGTATGACAGGAAATCTGGATCGTCACAAACTGACATGCGCGGCGTGGTTTCGCACTTTGGTCATCGATGTACTTCATTTTTCTTCAGAAAATCAGGTGAAGGAAATTCTCGTATACCACGGTAATTTTCCTTATTTGCCACCAGAATATTCTGTATGAATAGTAAGCAATAAAGTTGGCTTGTTTATTCCGAAAAAATTAAACAGAAGGAGGAATTTTGAAACATCGCAATGGAGACACGTGGGGATATACTTACCGGATATTACTACCGGAGCGACTTTCAGGGCATGAAGCATCCTTTGGAGGATGTATGGACGGATCTAGATCGTAAATTAATATCATCGTAAATTTGTCAACAATGGAGGATACTGTTGACTTTTGGGCAACTCATCTAGGCCCAGCGCAGCGCGAGCTCGGAATTGGGCGGACGGCCGGCCGGACAACTAATTACTGGCCGACTTGTCGTATGAGATCCAATAATGAGAGCTTTAAAGTTTCGTTTGCTCGCCGCATCGCGTTGCTCCGGGGAGTCGTCGCATAGCGTTTGCCAAATTTCCTCCGAAAACACTTAATTAAAGGAAGACCGAGCCGCGAGGATCCGGAAATCTGGCTGCGCCGCCGCTGCGATTGGTAATAAGGCCCGCTAAATAAATTGAGTGCTAATTATGTGATATCAGTGGCTTTCCCGCGGCCATGCACCTTCGCGGAAATTGCCGAAATTTTCAATGGGGTCCCCCGGGCAAGTGTTATCACCGCGCAGTCAGTGCAAATAACCGATAATTCTGGGAGATTTTGGGGGTTCTAATGAAGCTGCCGTTACGTGATTGTTTTGTTCTTTGTCGAAAAGTAGCTAAAAACACTAGGGGGAGGATTCTCTCCGAAGTGGTGAATGGAGATCAAAACCGAAACTTTTCCAGGAATTCTCGATTGAAATGAGGAGCTTGGAGGATAAGGCGCGAAAATGCAGTTTTTGCTATTCAAGAAATGCTTATATAAAGCTTCAAAATTATGTTGAGCCTTTTGGCGGTAAAAAATTGATACTAACGTTTCAAATCTGCCTTCTAAGCGCTTTGTCATCCAAGCCCCTCAAATCTACTTCCCCGGTAAACTTTGACAGTTCGAAACCAGAAATGTCGAAAATATCCGATCTCTAGTGGTCCTAGGATCGTGGTCAACGCGTTGCATTTCTAGACCGGCCGCACAATTCGATTGTGGAGTAGGGAAACTGCGGGCTGATTGTTGAAATCGATAGACAAAGCGATAGACCATGAAGATGTGAGGAATATAGAGCAATCCTGTTGGTTGAAATGGATGGTTCTTTTAAACTGAGGGGGTAAATGATGGACTACCTATCGGGTCTCTTGTGGGTTGCCGTCAGTTAGTCTATTAGTCACATCCTTTGTCCAATGCAACCACCCGCTTCCACCAATAAGATCACTCCGTTTTCTCTTTGTCTTCTTTGTCTATCGCTTTGTCCATCAATTCCGAAAACGAGCTCTCAGTATAGCTACGGCAACGTTGGCTGTACGAAATGCTCCAAGTCCCCGTGCATCGGGCGTTTGTAGCGCGGGGGCGGGAGGGGGGGCGGCTAAATGTTACAAATACGTGTGAAACTTTAAAAGTTGGGAGCGTGGTCGGGTCCGGTCGGGTCCGCTGTTGGAGCCGCGGGTGCAATACTGCCGTGCTAAGGAAGGACGTCGTATGAGCCTTCAGACGTTGCCAAATTTCCGTAGGCAAATCTCTAATTTTCCGGACACTTTGTTAATATTTTGCCTCCGATTTTCCGGAGGATTTTGTTCGTAATTTGACCTAAATGGTCTGAAAATTTCAAGGAAAAATATTCATTAGTTTTTTCTCAAATGAGTATTTTCCGAGAGGAAATTTGGCAACATTCGAATGCATATATGGCGTTTTTCCTTAGCATAGCAGAATAGTCGAAGTCGGGACCGGGGCCGAAGAGGGACTTTTTCTCACGGGGTCGGAGGTTGAGCCATCTCCACACACGTATTAACATGAGTGCCCCGAGGCCCGCTCCACTATTACCAGTGCTATACGGGGAAATGGACGGATTCTTGCCAGATGGTCCTTAAAAAATTAAGACTTTCCCACACTTGACACTGAGTGAAAAATCCGCATTTTATCAGACGGCCTGGCAACCTCGGATGGATGCATGTGCAGGATAGGAAAACGTGAGTCCAACGCGGCCCGTTCCCGTCCACGACGACCGCTGGACCAGCCACGAAATCGGGCGCCGCAAAGTGTGATGGAGGAGGGAAAATGGTTGTCCTGGAAAAGAAATAATGGGAAAACAGGGTGAAAGTTCCGGGAAAAGTTAGGGAGATTTTCCAAACCAATGAAAAATTAGAGAATTTCGCTGCGTAACCCGAGAACTTTTCTTCCAGCCTAAACATCTCATTTTTCAATTTCAAGAGACCTCGCGTTAAAATTTTTCGTGGAAAGAACTATAATGAGGAATCATACCGGAAATCGTGGGAATTGTATATTGAGAATCCCCAGTTTCAGGCATTTTGCCGAATTCTCTGGTAAATAGTCAAATTTTGAAGACATACCAAGTTCTGCATGGTTTTGAAAAACGTATCTTATTTTTTCAGTACTTTGAATGGAAAAATTGATCAAAATAGCAGTTTGTCTCCAATTTGACTGTTAAAAACTTTCTACGCCATTTTTTCCGGACAATTTTAGAAAATGACCCGTATTCTTTGAAAAACTGAAAAATTTGAGAAAGAATCATCGTTTCCCGGACAGAAGAACGTAACTTAATTTCAAGGTTGCAAAATTGACTAAAAATATTCAATTCTTTACAAAGATGTAAAGTGCAATTTTCGTCCAACTCCAAAATGTGTCTGATTTTTGCATCAAAGGAGATGAGCTAACAGTGAAATCTTCAGTCAGATATGCCCAAGATTCTAAAATTAAAATTGCAATTTGCGAGGGGAAATTTGGCAACCTTGAAATGTAGTCACACTCTTTCGTGAGAGAAACTACGGAGTACGTCTGTATAACATGTATTTTTTTTTTAAAATTCCAATTATTTGGAGATAGATGTTCATTCACAGCTGAGAACTCCGGAAAACATCATAGGATACGTGAACATTTAACGGAGGATATCGTGCATATGATTTCATCGAAAGTTCCGTTTCTAAATATTCGCTGGTGGGGCCGAGTGGTTAGGCGTCGACGCCCAGCGGATATGATGACGGGGGCGGACGAGGCAGTTTTACTAAATTTCACCTCGCGTTCGGATGGTCCCGTTGGGCGTGGGCCATTTCCAGCGCTCAAGTCTGCACTCACGAACTCAGCCCGAAGTTTTTGATAATGGTCCATGGCTGACCCTATGACCTTAGACCCGGGCGCCTGGAGGATCCGGATTGAGATGAATTCCCGGAGTGATAACTCGGGAAAAGATTCCGGCCACTGCCCCGCACATTCTCACTCATTCGGGGCCGTTCATGTACATTATACAACGTAAGATATTTTGGCCGACTTCTTGACTCCCTTCAACCAATGCGAAGCAACTTTTTAATTAACATGGCTGCCAAATGTAGGGAAGCTCCGGAAATATCAGGGAAAATGACGAAAATGTCAGTGAAAATGACGAAAATGTCAGGGAAAATGACAAGATCAGGGTTGCCACAGTCAGGGAATATCGGGAAACCCGGGAAATGTCAGGGAATTTTATAAAGTTAGGGAAAACCTGGTAATGTCAGGGAAAATGACGAAAATGTCAGGGAAAAATCGCCAAATCACCTTCATTTGCTCTCTCGAGTGGGTTCGACTTTTCGAACAACAAATTCTGCGAGGAAACTATTTCCAACCATGTCTTTCTAACAATCTGGCGTTTGTTCAGTTGTCTGGGAATTCTACCAAAATGTGTCGGGGAACTCAGGGAAATGTCAGGGAATTAAATTTTCCAAATTCTGTGGCAACCCTGAATAATTTCAGGGAAAATGACCTAAATGTCAGGGGAAACTTATTGAGTCACCTTTTTTCGCTGTCTACAGAGTGGGTTTGAAGTTTCAAACAACAATGGAAACTACTTGGGCGGTTTCTTGCCTCGAAAAGAACCGTTCCGTGGGACTCCATGGGGTCAGCAACTCGAAAGACAGCATGTTCTCGTTCTGATTTGCAAGAACCAAAAACTGCAATGTCAATCGAATGTAGATCCGCGGCATTCGCTCGGATTCAAACGCGATTTTTCAAGTTGGTAGCTCTGAGCTTCCTCTATTCAAATAGGCGAAAAACAATCGATTCATTTATTTCAATATATGCAAAGCAAATCGATATTCACAGAGGCACGCTGTTCCATCTACAATCGATCATCTACAACGGATTCAAAGGGAGGAAAAACTTTTTTACCAATTTCCGGGCATCGTTACTGCGATGCAGTACTTCCGAGAGGCTCTTAAAGTGGCCATTGTTCACTCCGGACAGGATCATACGGACATATTTATGCAAAAAGGAAGTTTGTGTATAGGGTTTGCATGCAACATAGTTCTTTTTAGCATAAATACGTCCATATCGAAGGAGGTCGTATGGATCAGAATTATATTAGATGTACACACTGGACCATCTCCTCAGCTATTCCAAACGTTATCAGTTTCTGATATCGCGGGAGAACCGTCAAGGCTGAAATATCGCAACTCTCGGCAGATTCTCTCGGCGGTGCGCGGTTACTGCAGGATTTCAGCCTATTATGATCAACTGTCTTATTCAACTATAATCGCGTAATAATTGTATTCCGGATGTTCGGATGCAGAAGGAATCGGAAATTTACCCTACTGTTGCCGTTTTTACCCCTTTTACTTCAGTGTTCGGTATAATGGGCCACTAGACGAGGTCTGAACTAGGAAAAGTCTCTTCATCTCTTCAAAATCTTACGTAGAAGATTCACACAACGGAACACTGAAAAAAAGAAGATGGGGTTTAGTCCCAACTTGGACATTTTCAATCAATGTTGGTAGTGCCACAATTATAATTAGGTTACGAACCCAAATGTTGCGTTACTACCAATATTTGAGTTGGGGTACTACCTATATAACTAAATTGAAAATATCCAAATCATCTAAAAAATTGGGGGCATCTCCACAATTTTACGGTATAACCCCCAAAACTTTTTTCTGTGAAAGTTTGGAAGTCACCTCCTGAAGTATCGCGGGCATATTTGTCAGGAGCCTTTTCACAGTGTACTGAACGCGGCAAAACTAAACCAGTTTTTTTCTGGCGAGCAGTCGCGAGAGAAAGGTCATGGCGGCCAAACCCTTTACAAATGCAACCATTGAATTACAACACCCGACGTTTTGAAAACCAAGTCGCCTTGCAACCAATCAAAAGTCTCTGTAAGCTTCGGGGTGTATGAATGAGGTAACGTCAACCTTTATATTTTAAGAAAAGGACACGAATTGAAAACGGAGGGGGAAAAAAGAAACAATATTTCCGGTCAAAATTTCTGATTTTGACAGTTTAAGGTCTTGAGTAACGTTTCCATACTCCAGAAGTATGTGTCCGCTCGTAGGAACTATGAAGTTTATCACTCTTTGGTAATTTTCGGAGGAGTGACTTAAACGCAAGACTGTGAAGAACAACTTGCAAGATCCAGTAGTGTATCTTGGCTGATAATGAGAGACAAAGGCTGATATGAATGGTGGCTGTCGACGTAATGGGGATAACATATCAGAATAAAGGAGACTTCCAGTGTTTTCAACGAGTAACTGCTAATATCTGAAAATTTCAAATGAAAATATGCGTAACTTTCTTCCAAAATTTACATTTTATCAGGGGAAATTTAGCAACGTCCGAATATTCGTACGGCCTTTTCCCTTAGCACGGTGCGGTGGAGCAGAGAAGAGAGGGAGTTTGCCCCATCTGCACCTCGTTCACCTAGCCAGAAGTCCTCCAGAAAAGGGCACCATGAACGGTGACACAGCTTTCGTTACAGTGCGAAATGAATTATGCCGCTTTGATATCGGGCCAAATATGACGTCTCGAATGAGCACGAGCAGCTTTTTGAGCGCACGAATTTCTCCGAATCCACCTTGTTAGATTTCGCTCCTCTTTTTCATGGCACCACGTTTGGAAGTATTTAAATCAAAATGAACTGTAGAAACTCTGGCAAGAGCCCTGAGATTTTTAAGAATACACACATAACAAGGCTCATGTCTGAATGAATATAGTTCCTTTTGATTAATGCGCTCATTTTGCAGAAAGGAGCCCCTATTTCTCGCCCTCATTAAAGCATCGATCTAGTCAGTGGTCTGAGTATTGGAATTGATTGACAGACCAATAGTCAAAAAAGCTGGAGGGATAATGGAGAGATCCAGTGGGTAGAAGAGGGTGATTTCCGCAAAAATAGAGGTAGGGTTAAGACTCAACTTGGAATTTTCCAATTAATTGTATTTTAAAAAGAAGAGAAATTTCTACTAGATGGCGTAGGAATTGTAAAATCGAAGGGTTGTTTCGTTCACGTCGAAAGGTCAGGAATTTTTTTTAAGGAATCTGAAAAAAGTTTCCTAACTTTTTCCCAGCTTCCCTAATTTTCCAAAATTACGACTGCCCTGCTAGCTGAACATCGAAATTGGTAGACCAAGCGACAGCTAAAAAAGAAAAAGGGATCCTACAGATTGAAACAGATGGTGTAAAGAGACCAAGGGTAAAATAATTGGCTTACTCTAGGTTCTCCCATGGGTTCCTGTTTAATTGGTCTATTACTCACCTCCTTCGTTCATCACAACCATCCGCTTCCACCAATAGGATCGCTCCATCCATTTTTCCTTGGTCCCCTTGTCTATCGCTTTGTCTACCAAGTTCAATCACAATAATCATCCCGCTGAACGCAACACGGGAGGAAAGAAGGCAACGTGAACCGCAGAAGAATCCCAGTTGAATCCGTCCAATTTATCTCTTTCAATGACAAAACATTCATTGAGGAGGCTGGACGGGGGGGGGGGGGGGGGGGGGGTTTGTTGTCGTCCGATTAGGATCCTACATGACGTTGCACTCGGACTGCGATAGTGTCACACGAGCCACCGGTTACACCCATCTCCTCTTGAATAAGCATTTCTCGTCGAGGGCAGTCGGGGATATTGAAATGAAGCCGGCCGAAATGCATTATGGCAGCGCACGCCACTAACTTAATCCCGACCACGTGACCCGGAGCGCAGGATAATGCACCCATTGCACCCCGTTGCAAGTCAGGAAAAGTTAGCCAACGCGACGTCACCGAGCCTTGCGTCACTCAATGCTATAGAAAAACGTCGCGTAGACGTCCGGGCGTCGCCAAATTTCTCACGATAAAATCCGGATCTCTTCGACTGTTCACGTATGTCAGTGGACATTCACTAACATACGCTTTATTTTTTCGACATAACCGCGACGTTATAAGTTTAGAAAAGCTGTTTTAAGTGCCGTGCATATCTGTTATTATTTTTATTTTTCATTTTACATTGAAAAGGTACTTGAAAATACTTGTACGACATTGGGTCTTATTATATGATGAGGGTACCGCTTGGTGTTCGAAGTTCGGTTTCCTTGCGTTTTTTTCAAAAATATCAAATTTTTTTATGAATTTGTGTACTTTTTACTTTAAGCGGAAAATTGGCTGTTTTCCCCCTTCTCATGTGCCATATCTCACAATGATTCCCTCTATCACACATTCAAAGGGGGAAAAAAGCGAAGGAAAAAACTTCTAAAGCGGAGACTCGCCCAGCCGCCCTCTTCACAAATTCAGTTGCATATTAAGATTTCAAAAAAAGGGGGAAATTTTACCCCACACTGGAAAAAAAAACACATCGGATCTAGAGTCCAGACTCTTAAAAACATCGACAAGAAAAAATACTCTTGATTCAATCGGATTTTTGCTTAAATCAAGAACAAAGCCTCTTAATTTGAGCGGATTTCCTTTTGATTTAAGCTTAAATCTGATTGAATCAAGAGTATTTTTTCTTGTCAATGTTTCCAAGAGTCTGGACTCTAAATCCAATGTGTTTTTTTTTTTTTTTTTTTTTTTTTATTCTTTATTTTTTTTTCCAGTGAACCCGCAAGGTAAAGTAAAGTGATCTTTCTATCCTGTTCAAATTGTTTAAAAAAAATTTTTGGTTGAATTTAGGGGGGGAAAACGCCCCATTATCGATCCGTCCTTCGGCAACGTTGGAATGCTCATAGGGGGTTTTTCCGGTGGACAGTGAAGTTGGAGTCGGAGTCGGCCGCCCAGCGATTGTTACCGCTGCCCACACTAATAGACGTGTTCCACGTCTCGCCTCCCAACATGTCGAGCAGGAGCGAGTGGGCACACCGGGGTGTTTTGTATGCGCGCATGAAATTGAATTGAACTGCGCCTGCGCGCTGCGCCCGCGCGGGAAGAAGTCCCGTCCCCGTCCGGCCGGAGCATGCGCGCATGCGCCGCGACGCCTATTTATAAATCACGCCCGGTGGCGGGTGGCTCCCTGCTCCTTGTTTGGGCCGTGAAATGTCCAACAAATGTGTTAATACTCCGGCTCCCCCCGAGTCCGAGTGATAGAGCCAGCTCCCTCGCGTGATAATGCAACGTATTTAATTCAAATGACATCTCCTCCGGTGCCTCCCTCCCTGGTTTCTTTCGCCCGCGCGGGCATTGCCAAATCGGAAAAAAGTCTCCGAGTCTCGTCCGGGGGGCGGCGCGAGGGTGAATTCTGTCACCCACTTTGGCGCCCCGCCTCTCCTCACGAGGGTTGTTGCTTCGCGTTTTATTCCAAAATATTGGGTTTTCTTCAACTTTTAATCTTATGCTGAGAAAATGAGCTAGTGCGATAATACCATGAGAATTAATGGAATTGATGTACAGAAACATGTAGTTAAATGGCAGGAACTGAAATGGCAAATACCAAACATACCAGACTGAAGATATCTCGACTCAAAAGGGATGATAAGGTAGAAAATGTGCAAAAGATTGCTAATTTTAATGCCAATTGAGCCTTTATATTCATACATACTGGAAAGATGGTCAAAATTGCATTTTTATGGTAACGGTGACGCAACAAGGGTCAATGAACGGAGGAGGAGGAGGAGGAGGAGGAGGAATAAGAAGAAGAAGAAGAAGCAGGAGAAGAAAAGAATAAGTGGAATAAGGAGGAGACAACGAAGAATAAAAAAATATCGAGAAGAAGAAGAGGAATATGATGAGGCTGAGGATTAAGATGAGGATGAGGACGAGGACGAGGATGCTTAAGGAAAACCTATTCATAAAGACAAAAAGGAGAAAAAAAAGGAGACGACGTAGACGTAGACGGAAAAGATGACAACGATCAAAGATATGAGGAAGGAGACCGAGAAGAAGATACAGGAGAAGATGACAAAGAAAATGAGAGAGAAAAAAAGACGAAGTAAAAGAACATATGACACAAGAAAACTTTCAAAAGTTAAATAAATATGAGAGACGCTGTAAAGAGCCTCCCTAAAAAAGGGCCTTTTTTGGCCCCTGTGCCTCCTGTGAAAATATACATTTGTGCGACTGGCTTGAGCCTGGCATTATCACAAGGCGTCTCTTGCTCGGAATAAGCACGGATACGCTACGATAGTGGTAGATAATAAGGTGCCGATTTACCTCACAAGTAAAAAGCGAGAAAAAAACGGAGGAAACAGTCACCCAGTGAAAAAATTTCTCCTCCGATGGGTAATTTATTCATTTATTTCTTTTAATCATGGAAAAAATACGTATTTACACCTAACGGTGAGCTCTGTACGTCTCCTCAGTCTTTTCAAGTTTATAGCTGTTCTAAGCAAGGTTTTCACCTTTTCCCCACATTTTTTCTTTTTCCCCCCAATAGAATCGATTATTTACTGTACTTTCTGACCCAATCATGGTCGATTATCGAGACTCCTGCGAAAACAACTTTAGTCGTGACATATTTTACATTTACACCATCAGTGTTAGCATGGTAAATCCAAAATTATTTTTCTCATGCAAGAAAAATAATCCAGGGGCGGCGTGTCAAATCTGTGAGAAACAAATTAAACACCGGCACACAGTGGATCGAGTCATGGGAGAGGTCGGACAATATTTGGAAACTCTAAACGCTCAGAACTCTGTTCACTTAAGCAGTGGCGTGGCGTAAATTGCGATATATCGATTGTTATGTCATTTAAACCTATGGAAAAGGATCGATAAATAGACTGTTTGCAGCGAACACCCTGTTGCGGGGTTTAAATGACAGAACAATCGATACATCGCAATTCACGCCACGCCACTGCACACAAGACTTTTAAGTTGTATAAGTTAGTGATTCCATTGGTTTCCTTGTAAAATTTTCTTCAAGAAACACTCCTTGAAATGTAAAATGAGACGAAATAAACATCAAAATTTGCAGTTTTAGAATAAAAATCATGTGCAACCTCTCTAATTGAGTCGATCCACTGTGCGGCTGTTTGCTAGAGGACGAAGAGTCCCGAAACGGTATTCATTAGAGCTTTTAATCGTCGCGTCGTTTCGAATTAAGATTTTACCAGCTCGGGCGAAAAATTGCTCAATTTTCACTTTCCCCCGTGCAAGCGCTAAAATTAACACCGGAATCAACTGCAGCGGGCCTCGAAGGAAGCGCTGTTCTAGAATGGTATCCGACAATTTAAATTAACTCCTCGTAAGAATTTTGCAGCGTCATTATTTTTAACCGAACTTGAAGCAAGCTTAATTCTTTCGTCTTTACCACGGGTAACATTGATTTGGTAAGACGAGTCTGGGGTGCATTTAAGGTGAATCCTCAGCTTCTGCGCAATGCATTCTGGGTACGATCGATGGATTTCAAATTCTAACCATCAGGTGGATTATGTTTGAAAACTCCGAATTTTATTCTGTAAACCAATCACTGCAGAATGGTCGTGCAATTTTACTTGTGCCTCTGATTTTGAACATTCTTTTTGGAAATGGGCGAATTCTAAAATGAAAGTTTAAAATGGCTGCAAGCACGTCCGACCTTTTAGTGTGAATGCCGGTATTTACGTCTTAATTTGAGATTTCAACTTTTTAGATTTTGTTTTTAAATATCATGTTTACGAGTATAATATGTATCACAAGTAATGGGCTCAGTATATGACATCATCGGATGGTTCCATTATTTTATTTTCAGGTACAAGCATTCTTATACTGAAGGATGAATCCAACCATTTACGAATGATTCAAACAAGATAGTGCCTGCTCCACTTTTAAGAGCAGCACTTGAGTCTAAACGAAAAAGTTATTCTCTTTGTTTCATCCAGTTATCTACACGTAATAATTCTTGCTCTTATAATTAATTTTTGCGAGCTGTTAATTGCTTCCACCGAATTGAGGTACGGTCCACACTGCTGTGCTGAGGAAAAACGCCGTATCAGCCCTCAGACGTTGCCAAATTTTCTTCGATAAATTTCGAATTTTCAAAGGAATCGTGGAAAATTTTTCTTTCAATTTTTCAGAGAATTGTGCTTGCAAGTTGCGCCATACTTTGTGAAACTTCCAAGGAAAAATATTCTTAACTTTCCTAAAAAATTAATATATTATTAGGGGGAAATCGGCAACTCCTGAAGGCTCATATGGCGTTTTCTCTTAGGACGGCACAGCCGACGGAAGGTAGTTTCTTGTAAAAGTGAACATTTAATCGTCTCGTTTAAAGGCGATTAGGAGTCGAGAACATCCGAAAAATTCGCTAATTGCCTTGGCGAACCTGCGTTTGAGCGCTTTTTTTAGACAGCGTTTGGAAAGTCTGCAAAAATGTATGCGCTCCCTCCCTGCGGAGTAGAATGCAGTTTGACCAGTAGCACGTACCTCTCTGCAGAGGGCAATAAAGTCAGTACTGCCGCAGTAATCAGTGAGCAAGAGTTCCTAATTAGCTTCTGTATTTGACTTCCCAATAGTACCGTCCGCATGATTTTTACTTTCTCGCTCCTTTTCCGATTTCGTTGGTCCTCTGGCGTAAGGGCGTATCTCGATTCCGCATGAGTCGCAGAAAGTATGGATTTATATGTAAAATAGAGCTCACGTGGACATTGAGGTACGTCTTAACGTCCGAGAAGCGATGATTTTTGAACGCTATTCGGGGAGACGTAAGGTGATTTGCCCGGGGTTCTTGGCATGGTCGCACTGAAAAAAAATTCTCGGCGTTTTTACCAAGGTCCGTTGGTACCTTTACCATCTCACTTTTTTTTACCAATTATTGGTAATTTTACTAAGACAGCCTGGTAAGCTTGCCTAAAAACCGGTATTGTTTTTTTCAGGTAAGAATACCACTTTTATTGGTAATCAATTCCCGGTAACTTTGCCATTTTAGCTCGGTAATTCTACCTCAGTCGATAAAAAATATTGGCGTTTTTACCAAGGTCCAGTAAAGTTAAAGAGAAAGTTCAATAATTTTACCGAGATTTCTCGGAAAAATTACCAATTCCATAAATGGTAATTTTACCAAGAAAAAACTGGGATCAAACAGAACCCTGAAGTCTTGGTAATTTTACCCTTTTCTTAGTATATACACCGGTATTTTTTTTTAGTGCGAACTGGCGCGCGATATATCACATCGATCAAATCAAACATCGAAAAATGAGTAAATGAATTTACACTTGACTGTTGCATCTCGGCAGATTTTAACGTTTTAGCCAAAAAAGGACGATAGCCCGTGCGAACGAATCTAATGAATCATTCTCAACCGAAAATATTGCAATATTCAGAGAATTGAATGCAGAATTAATCTTGGAAAACCGTTGCATTCGATACAGAGGTCGAGAACTGGCTGATTATTTAATTTTATACGCAAAGCGATCGATAAAGGAAATTCAGGGGAACCGGCTTGATACTTTTGGTTGAAAGGGGTGGTTCTTTAATTAGACGTGGGAGGAAAACGATGGACTGGATATAGGATCTCTAGTGGGTCGCCGTTGCCTTTAGTTAGTTTCTCACTTCCTTTATTCATTACAACTACCCAATTCTACAAAAAGGATAGCTTCTTTTCCCATCTGTCTTCTTTGTCTATCGCTTTGTCTATCAATTTCAATAATCAGCCCGCAGCAGTATTGATCTCCGTCCGGCAACAGCGCCAATCTGCAAACAGACGTGCTTGCTCTAATCGGATCTGTTCATCAACGTTTATCGTTGTCATAATCACTTTTCAACAGATACCGTGAGCACTAAGCAAACGCCATAAAAGTAATGTTACTCTTAATTAGCCCCCCTCGCCCCTGTCTCTCTGTCCGATTGTAAAATCTCTTACATTCGACAAGATAAACTAAATGGAGACTGAGAGATGCCCGGTAAAAGAGTAAGTGGCGGCGCGCGGTATGTAATCGGTCCACTGCCTCAGGAAGTTGAGCACGTAAAATTTAGCTTTTTACGTCTACGTCTGGACCGTTATAGTTTTTTTAGTTTTTTTCGGATCTTAATTTGAGTATCCGATCGCCTTATTGTGCGCAATCGTGTTGAGACCCCCTCTAGAGACTTTTCATTAATTACGTTCACCGCAAAGGAACCCCTCCCTCGTATCATCTCCAACTAACCTAAATCCCAATTGCATGATTCTCCCGACAAATGGACGTATTTTTGCCGAGCGGAACTTATATGCTTTAAGACATGAGCCTTGAGACCCATAAGAATCAGGGCCGGATTTTCCTACTTGCCACCCATAAGCCGCCTGTATTTTTGCCGCCCCCTTCTCATTCGTTTTGAAACATCCATAAAAACCATCAAGTGAACGTGCCAGCGGGGGAGGGGTGCATAAGACGCGTTTACTCGTGTTGAACACATTTTTTGGGAAAGCCCTGTCAACACTACTAGCAAAAGGTCACGGAACTTCGCGCGGAAGTCAAGTTTCGTAAACCTATCTCTAATGGACAAGGCCTTCCATTTATAAGAAATGAACGAAAAAATTATGAAATAACAAACACAAAAGGTTTAATGATTTTAACTTCCGCCGCCGCGCCGCGCCGACCGCACTGTGTTTGGTGCAATGCGTGAAGTATTCACGCAGCCTTGTAGGCGCTATGCGTTTCGCGCTGACCGCAGTGACCGCACTTTTGATGCAATACGTGAAGTATTCGTGCAGTCTTGTAGGCGCCAATGTGTTACATGCCGACCGCCGCGCCGAGGGCTTCTCCTTTTCATCTCAAGTCCTCGTCATCATTTCTCCCCAAGTCGCGCCGTTCCAGGCCAAATTGAGTGTTTGGTTTCTATCTTAACTCGACTAATTAAAGGTGCTGTCTCTTCTATCACTGAAAGACGACAAAATTAGAAATTACTATTCTCTCAGGAAATGAGAGATTTTGTAGCCTTTCCTCTTTCGTAACTAATTTTTTTCTAAATCCGTTTTTTTTTTCATACCTACATTTAAAAAAAAGTGCAAAATTTGCCGCCCCCTAGATTTGCCGTCATGATCCGCGGCCCATGTGGCCACCCCCTTAATCCGGCCCTGATAAGAATAAATGCATAACAGGGCTCACGTCATAATACACATAGTTCTTTTTGGCAGAAATACGTCCAAATTATTTTACGCCTAGCTGGACCCTTTTCCTTTTTTCGTAATCAATAGGCATTTTTTGTCGATATTTCATTACTACTAGCTCTCTCACCCCCTTAATTTTCATTTTTGACCACACTTTGTCCTGCCGTTCTACTAAGCCGATCACCACGGGGTTCGCTGCTATCGGCGGGTGATAATCCTTAGATGAGCCCTTTTTATTCAGACGTCAGAAACCAATATAACCTTAGTTTTAAAAGAACATGACGAGGTTGTGAATTTTCCCATTTAAACGATATATAAGTTTATTTTTTGTCTCAAATCGTTCTAAAGATCTACCGGGCCGATTTTCATAACGTTTGCGGCTATTGATGAGAGATAATTAACTCATGGTAGGTCGCTCAGTGCCCTCTAGGGGTTGGATCGCGTAACGACCAGGCCGATTTTTTTTTTCTAAATTTTTCGAATAATGATCGGATTTTTATTCTCATCAAGCACCGAGCTTTGCTTATTCTCAACTCTTTCTCCTTTTTATGTTAATCTTGTATTTTAATTTTCTAAAAATTTTTTGCTTGCAGGAGAAAGGTCGACATCCGAGATGCGGAAGCGAAAGAACCGAAGGACCTGACGTCCTCAAGACAGATAATGCCCAATGCAACTATTAAGAAAAGGTTCGTCAATTTCAGCTTCAACCTTGTTTTTCATTTCTACTCTTCATTATGAAAAATTTTCGCAGAATCAAAAGTTGAAAAGATGCGACTTTTGTCTAGTAGAGTCAACGGATTTTAAGATATTAAGGGATAACTTTTTTTATTGTATAAAAGAATGAGCCGAGAGCAGTTTACAGTTGATTTTTATGTTAATGCAGGACGAAAAGATGCATTGCGCAAATCCCCACATTAAAGCCTTGCACTAAACCTTAAAGATAAATAGGCTAGTTGTATAATCACTGTCCTCCTGATGTGGGGAGGGAGGATAATGCTTCTACTATCATAAAATTGTCTTATAAGAGGGTGACCTATATGATAAGAATATCAAAATTAGTCTAAATTTATGTTATTGTCTGAAGGCTCATACGGCTTTCTCTTCGCACGGTAGTGTAGTTACTCAGTGGATACTTTCGAAAAAATCTTTATTGGAGAAAAATATCTTATATGTTTACCCGTGGAACACTTTTTTGCAGTATTGCCGTTTAACACTTGGATACCCTGTTTGACCACCTGTAAATTCATCGTTTCCCTCACGAAAGGACTGAACTACATTTCAATGTTGCAAAATTTATTCGAGCAACTTGCATGTTTACCAAAAGAAACTTGAACAGTTCTCATTGAAAGTTCCACCGATTTTTCTTCTGATCTCCTGCAAAAATCGGACAAATTTTGGACAAAAATTGCTCTGGTACAATCTTGTAAAAAATCGAATCGTTTGCTTCAATTTTGCAACCTTGGAATGGAGTTACGTTCCTTGGTCCGGGAAACGACGCGACGTATTGTCGCTGCTCAAAGTGAAGGTGAGATGGAGGGTTGAAGTGGATGGAAGGAGACTAATAAGTGGGGTTTGTTTCAGCAATTCTCCGGCGACGTCGCCGACCATGTCCAACTCGTCGTCACCGACGCCGACCCCGACGCCAACGACGCCGCTCTACAACCACAAAATCGCCGGCATTCCCTGCGTCGCCGCCGCCTCCAGATACACAGCCCCCGTCCACATAGACGTAGGCGGCACCATCTACACTTCCTCACTCGAGACACTCACAAAGTAAGTCGCAACTCTCTTTCGATAATAATGTACGACTCGAGTTCGGAAATCGGAGCCATCAGTGGCGAGGTGGGAATGATCGACTATAGGTATTTCCCCATTTGAAGCTGTAGTGAAGAATCGATTATCTAGGTGTTCGTTACGAACACCCTCTTTATCGATCTTTTCCCTGGTAAAAATTGGCGATAGGAGCTGCGTTTCAAAATACCATAGGAGTTCTTGTAGCCGACTAAAGATGGCTATTGAAAACCATATAGCTGACTGTAGAAAGCGGAGCAAATCATAAAGCCGGGCTATACGAAGCTATAAAAAAGTGCACAGTCGGGCTATAGTTCCTATCGCCGGGCTTTACACTTTATCGCCATTGGCTATAAGAGGCTATGAGAAATTGTGTAGAAATTCGTCTGCTTTGGAAATCATTAAGTTTGATACGGAACTACCTTAATATTTACAAAACGCACATTATATTTTCCTTTAAAACATTTTTTTTTCATCAATTAAAATGATAATAGTCCATACAGAGTGAGCAAACATTTCAAAATCATGTGTTGAAAAACGCTGACTCCGCGAGATTAAATATTAGAGCCTAACACAAACCGGAGCGGCGACGCATTGGCGCCTACAAACCTAACAGGGATACTTCACGCATTGCGCAACGCGTGAAGTATCCCTGTTAGGTTTGTAGGCGCCAATGCGCGTTTTGCGCTGGCTGCCCGCCTCAGTTCTGGAACACACATTCTACTGCCAATTTTTACCAGGGTTTCTATTGGTTTGAATGGCAGCTCAATCGATGTATCGCAAAGCACGCCACGCCACGCTCCTGGGAGACATGCACTCATTTTGGGGGGTCCCGAAGACTAGCGGGTTGATCAGGGTGTCTACTAGTTCGGAACATTTAAAAGTCCGGAAGAAGCGCTTCAGTGCCGCGTCCACGGTTCATATGACCTAACTTTTTTTCTCGGTGTTGGGCACAAATCGGACTGCGTTAAGCCGAAAGAAACTAAGCCACATCAGCTATTGCCAAATTTGAGTGGGCAATTTAGTTTATCACAGGAAAACGGTTGTGCGGATTTTTGTGCGAATTTCAGTGGATTTTCTGCATAGTACGAAGCAAATTCCTTCAACTTTCAAAGGAATCCACACAAACGTTCTCTTGCAAAAAATGAAATTGTCCAGTTAAATTTGGCATTAGCCGATGTGGCTTGATTCCTCTCTGCTGAACGCGGTACAGAATAGTAGTTCCTTGTCGCAAAATACTGGTCATTTCCTTTACACGAAAAGGCAACAGGGGTGAGCCCCGGCGCGGAATAGAATAATAAGGTTGAGAAACGTCTCGCGGACATATCGTCGCTCCCCTGACGTAAGGGCGTAACTCAATTTCCACATGCGCCCTATCGTCCATATAAATCAATGCTCTTGTAGGGCTCATGCGGAAATCGAGGTACGTTTTTAACGTGAGAAGAGCGACGATTTGGGAGTTGCAGCCGGGTTCACACGCACGCGCGCCGACGACGACGCGCGACGCTCGTGCGCTAATCGCGGCCGCACTAAATGCACGAATGCCTACCGGCCGTGGCCCCGGAATCCACGGCTCTCCCCCACCGCCCCTCCGTCCAGAACCTTGCCCGTTGCGGCCTGCATGCGCCTGTGAGAAACTCTTTCACAAAAATTTCGTGAATCATTCCCGTTTTGGAGCTACCCCGGGGGCGTCGCGCCGCGTCCGAGCTACAACCCCCCCCCCCCCCGGACTTCGGCTCCTCCCCCTCTGCATCGTGGATATGCACATCGCAGTTGTCGGGTTGCCGGGAGGAAACGATGCATTTTACACCGGGGAAAAAGCTACTTTAAGTAGGAATGTATTTATGAATTTATGAGCGAGAAGAAATTTCTTTGAATCAAGAGGAACGGATGCTGATATCGAGGGAAAAGTCGCGTATATCAAGCTCTTAAAACTAAAAACAGATAACTCTACAATTCCCGTTCTTCTAGAAAATCTGTCTTCTTATGTTGAATTATTTAAACTGTTGGAGCCCCTAAAGAAAGTATTTGTTTAGGGAATGATTGTCCGAATTTTAGTTTTGGTGAATGTTGTAAATCCGTAAATCTGTAAATCCACTCATATTTCGGGGAACCGCAATCTATACACATAGAAGGGCGACCCCGACACTGTATGAAAACTTTAAAGGATTATGTTTTCGTTAATAACGAAGTTTAAGGAGTGGTTTCCTCATATGTAGAATGTTTTTCAAAGAGAACTTGTCAAAATTTATAATTTGACGAAATGAACATTAAACTTTACAAATGAAAAAAACACCAAGAAGTGGCCCGAACTGTATGTAACAAGGTGGAGAAATGGTGCTGGGTCCACACCATTTCGCGGGGAAACAAAGCCAAGAAATTCCAAAAATTAAAAATTAATTAATTTTTGACTCTAATTTTAATTTTTGGAATTTCTTGGCTTTGTTTTCCCGCGAAATGGCGTGGACCCAGCACCATTTTTCCACCTCATTAAACTTTACAGTTGAGTCAAAAATTTCACGTCTGAGCTCTCTCTGAAATTCGTTCCACTGTGCTGCGGTGGGATTCGACACCTCAATCGCAAGCGGGACCTCGTAAATCACGATATCTCCAAATTCGGATTTCGGATTCGGGCGATCGAGGTCCGATCGACTATCCACATATTCGGCTACCGTTCCGTTGTTTCCCACAGCATGTGCCGCCTTATTTTTTTAATGGCTTTTAAATTATCCTATCCCGCCCGCGGCACCGCTCCTTGCGACACTCGCTCCGCCGCGCCGTGTTGCGGGAAAGGGCAGTAAGTCCATCCTGGAAGGAGCCTCGAAGCCCGTAAGGACACATGCTCTCCGTGGATCACATTTACTGCCGTCTTCCGTAACACTCCGCCGTTTTACGGAAGAGAGCCGTAAGTGGAGTCTCGTATAAGCCTCGAGACCCGTAAGAGCATCTGCTAACCGCGGCTTACCGTACAAACGCACTTACGGTTCTCTTCCGTAAAACGGCAGTCCAGTCGTTGCGTCGGGAATGTTCGACTGAATACTTCATCAGGACCTTACAAAATCTGCATCGCCTGGATTTTAAGCCCTTGCGTCATTGCTTGCTATCGTAAAATCGATCGCTTGCGGCGAGTTGATCCTGGGCAATCTCACAAATGTTTCAATGGAGAATTTGCAGCTGTCTGAATTTTTTTGAATCCCATGTTTAAGGAGAAACTACTGAGTGAACTGATAATCAGAATATCCTTGGTTTCTAAAATGATCAAGTATTAGAGGAGATATGACCAAATTACCTACTATGCCAAAATGCATGTGTTGAAACGAGAAACGTCGCGGAATGACGTCATAAGGGGGTAAATTTCATCTGTTTTAACTGTTCTACTCCAAAGTGTACCAAATCGAAAAGAAGTCTTGAAAAAGACTAGGAACGCAGCTAATTAAACACTGTCAGATGCAGCAAGAATTTGTCGCACAAATTCTCCATTGACATTCTTCCTCCAAGCTACTGTTCCGTCGAATCCAGTGCAGAGATGCAAAATAAAATTTCATGGGATGAAATCCATTTTTCCGAAAAGTGCAATTCATTTCCCACGCACGTCGGAAAAAACTGTCCAAGGATCGACTATAAACACAGTCCTAAATTTTGGCATGTTGGCAACCCTAAGTTGAAGTCAGAAGAAAATATGCCTCTCTCGAGACCGCAAAAACGGCACTTTACATGTTCGTCCACTGGACCTTTCAATTCATAATGGTGGGCTACCCTCATTGTAGGGCAGGGTATGCATATCGAGACTTGCATGCAGAGAGAAAGCTGCATTTCAAATGGGCTCCCTTTGTTTTTTGTTTAATTAATTTCCGGTACTCATTGTGGTATAGCAGTTCAAATTCGGTAGCCATTCTTCCATGGGGAACTGGACTTGCCTACATTCTGCCGTGTTACGGAAGAGATCACTGGATCTCAGTATGTGCATTTCTGTTTGAGCCACGGTTAGTACCAGTGGCGTGGCGTGCTTTGCGATGTATCGATTGTTATACCATTATTTTAAACCTATGGAAAAGGATCGATTATTAAGGGGTTCGCAGCGAACACCTTAATAATCGATTCTTTACCATAAGTTTAAATTACTTATCAATCGATATATCGCAATTCACGCCACGCCACTGGTTAGTATGTGCTCTTATGTGTTTGGAGGCTCATCCCAGACTGCAGTTACTGCTCTTGATCGTTGTTTAGAAAGAACGCCGCATGAGCATTGGCATATTGCCGAATTTCTTCATAATATAATTATTTTAATTTATCGGAATTCATTTTGTTGAGAAATATTCATTTTATCGGTTACTGGATGGAATTGAGGCGTTGGGTGTAGAAAGACCATTCCTTGCTTGCGCGGTGATTTTTGTCACACTTCGTTCCACGCGCGTTCCCTTGGACCAAATTTCATGAATTTTACCGCTATAGACACGTGATAGTTCGTAGATGATCCCAATCTATTCAGCTTTTTGAAACGTTGTGGTATTTTCACCAGAGTAGTGGTAAAAATACCCCTGTTAGTAGTTTAGACCCTTGTTAAGTCAGAGTTTATACGGGACATCAGTAGTATGGTAATTTGAACCAAGTAAGGGGTATTTCAATATGGGCCGATTTTGGGCTCACCCTGAATTTCCTCACCTCTCGATTTTTTGCTCTTTGAAGGTCTATATTTACAGAATGCATCATGATTTGGTCATTTTCGGGCTCTGTTTGCGCCTAATACTGGCCCAGACATGAGACTGAAGGCCGATTTTGGCAAAGAGAAGTGGGTTTGAGGTAATAGTCGACAAATCCGCATTTTTCGGCAAAATCGGCCTTTCGACCCTAACAAAACCAAAATAATCAAATCAGGATGCATTCCCCAAAATATAGACCTTAAATGAGTAAGAAATCGTGGTGTTGAGGAATTTCAGGTAAGGTGGGCCCATCCTTATCGATATCGCGCTTTTTTATTTTCGTCATGAGGTACTAAAAAAATCCAAGAATTTTGGACGTAAATTAATTTTCGGGTAAATGAAAGGCTATCGCGGACACGTGGCAGCATGGACACGTTGATAAGGCGTTTTGCCTTTGGACGGCAGTGCGCGAGGCCGAATTCGGCGCCACGGGGGAGGGGGGGTCATGGACCGGGGGGGGGGGGGGGGTTGGGCTCGGGGGTGAGTGATGGGTCTATATCTGCAGTGGCGCAAGTCGGGCCCAAGAGGAAGAGCTGCCCGCTCTCGCGTCGGCGTCGCCGCCAGCAGTGCCATTGTTGCCAGATTGTGCGATAAGATGCGGATATTTTACATGGGTTCAAAAGGGGGAATGTGGTGATTTTCCAGCACAATTTGGCAACAATCAGTGCACCGCGTCCGCGTCGCGACGCTATGGTAACTTGTTTAATCAACGTTTTCCTCCCGGGCATTCCCGGCGCCCCGCCCGGTTGACAGGTCGTCAAAAATCCCCCCTCCCCCTCCCCCGCTACAGGAATCGCCCAGAGTTTTTCGGTCAGTCGATTAATCGATTAATCTAACTTTTCTGAAATTCACTATTTGATAAATAATCGAATTGAGTCGAATCAAAATTGGACTGCATTTTGCAATTGGGAACTTCAATTTATGGCTAAGTTAAGGAACAACGTATGTACCATTATTTTCCCTCTGCACACAAGTGTTTTTACGGATGAGCCAGAAACCGTAGCTCCTGATTGCAAAATGTAGTTAAATTAATGATTAATGTGCATGAATGGAAAATTTTCAAAACAGATACCTTTACCCTGGGATGATCGCCAGGGTTCCCAGGTGAAAATCAGCATTCGTGCTGATTTTAAGGATCACATATTATGTGTGCTGAACCATTTTCGATAGTACCTACTTCAGCAAATTTCGGCAATTTTATTTCCAAAGTTCCTTCTAAAATCATATTTTTCCCAAAATGATCATCTTTTTTAGGGTTTAAGCTGAAATTTGTAGAGAATTTGCCCTGATTTTTAAAAATGTGACCTGAGCATTGGGTAGTTTTTATTTTTTGATTAATACAGAGTGAATAACCAATTGAAGAGTTAACTTTTATCTCTTGCTTTTGAGTAAAGGATAATGTCAAAATTCAGAAGTAAAGAACCAAGATGGAGAGTACTGATTATGATTGAAAAACGAACAGACTTTTTCTCTTTTTTAAAGGTATAGCACACCTCTTAAAAGTTATTTGAACCAACCCTACACGTCCATCACATGATGGGAATTATAATTTGGAAGGAGCTAAAATACAATCTGAAATCCGAACGAATCGATGTGTATTGGTTGGTAAGTGGACGAGGATATATAGTCCAGATGGCGTAAAGCTTCATTGCACAAGTCGATCGATCTGCTTTGTCGGGTCCTTGTTAATTTTGGGAAGCGCATGATGCGCGAAACGCAGCACTTTAAACTGACCAATCGTAAGTCGCAACCGGTCAAACAGTGCTCGTGTTTTGTTTGTTTTAAAGTCGAGAATTGTTCCGGAGCTTTATGTGCACGAACGTGTCAGATTTGCGGACGCGTTGATAAGTTGGACTGCATTTTGCAACGAGGAACTATACTATTTTCGACTAATTTCAGAAACAACATATGAGCTGTTAGTTTCCTTATGCAGTTTGGAGTTTTCATGCAAGAGCCAGAAATTGAAGTTTCTAATTGCAAAATGTAGTCCAATTGTTACTGTACGTATTGCATTGCAGGGGTGTAGGGTGTAGCTTGCTCTAGACTTCCGCAATTTTCTGCGACGCGCTGGGTTTTTGCAAGAAGATCAACCCAACGAGCTGATTAAAAGTTTGTTAAATTTATGTATTACTTTTGGATGTGTGTCAAAGTCGTATGATTTCACAAGAATTGAAAATCTGAACACGTCGGAACAAAACGAAACAAAAACAAAAAACTCAGCCTCCCCAATTCGTCGTTTTCCGGACGATGGGGCCGCGGGAGTTTGGAATGCCCAAGTTTCCCTCGGTAAAAATGCAATTTGTGGAGGAAAATTTGGCCACATTGAAATGAAGTTAGGTACTTTTGTTGGAAACGACGAATTTTAGGGCACTTCCACAATTACGTCGCAAATTGCAAAAAAAAAGTATATATACACAACAAATCATCGCGATCACCGATTCCGCGGTATGCGCTATGCAGCAACGACAAACTGGTATCACCAGTCGAGAACGCCTTCAGTTTTGCGTGATACCTCAACGCCCACACCAGAGTTAAAATATTTGTATCAGAAATCAACGCACATCTTGATACTAACTCATAGGATCGGATGTTTCAATCGCTCATCGCACATTTATAAAATGTCATCTCGCATTTAGTCCGAATTCTGTTAATTCATCACAATTTAGTCTTTGACAAATCATAATAATTAATGACGCATGAATTAAGAGATATAGTACCTCAGACGCCTCCTCTTATCAAGTCTGAATAATCAGGAACACTGAGTAGGGAAACGCTGATAGGTGCGATACAGAAAAGCTTTTAAATTACTGCCGTATGAGGTGGTTTTTTCGCTTTTTTTTCTGCTGCGCATACACGCACGTGATAGATAAAGACATCAAATAGAATCATTTAATCCAATTAATAGACGAGAATCGTCTCTTCGCCCCTCTAACGAAAGGACGTAACTACAACTCAACGTTGCAGAATTTTAACTCACATATTTTACGTTTACAAGAAAACTCTCGGGTTTTCCTTACCGACATTATCACTGATTTTTCCCCTGATCGCAGACAAAAATAAGCCAAATTTTGGAGAACAATTTCACAGCTATAATCTCACTAAAAACTGAATCGTTAGAGTAAATTTTACAACCTTGGGATGGAGTTACGTTCTTTTGTTTGGGACGCTTCGCTTTCGACCGATTAAAGGCCTAACGGGGGAAGACTGAGCATGCTGTTATGTGCTGCACTGTGAATTTAATTGCGTTTAAAGAGTCTGTCCGAGCTTTGGCTATTTTAATTAAAATTAAAGTAATCGATAAGCAGCGGCTTCCGCGACGAATCGTGCGCCGATATCTCATCCTCAGTATGAGTGCGGAATTAATTACTTTTGAGATAGTTGGTTCATGACTAGAGGATGGACTCTTTGTACCGTTGTATGTATTTATGCTAAAAGAAACTATAGACATGGGGTTTGCGTACGAAATAGTTTCTTTTATCATTAATACGCCCAATTCTTGTGGTATTAAACGTTTACGCGCTCTGAATATTTTCAAGCTTTGAGAAAAACATAACCTAACACAAGCATGTGTCGCATCATAGTGCTCGCTTACGCTCAGCGACACCCAACCGCCATTCCTAGAAAAAAAAATGCGTGTGTGTTCGCGTAAAAATTTGCCGAAAATTATATCATTTGGACGTATTCAAATCAAAGAGAACTATATTCATTCTGGCATGACTCGTGAGATTCATAAGAATACATGCATGAGTTGTCGTATGTCACTATGAATCTAGTTCCTTTTGATTTGAATACGAACATTTTCCTACAGACAGCAGTAAGTTCAACTTTCAATCGGGCATCACTATTATTCTACCTGTTTAGTATAATTCTTTTTGACCTTGGGAGGATACTAGTGTCTCAAAGTTTCCAAATTTTCCGACAATTACCATAAACGTCAAATGGTCGCATGGAAGTGGTTTAAAGTTCAATCCAGATGAAGATAATTTCACAATAGTTTCCGGAAGAAATTATACAGAAAACGAAGCACAAAGGAGGAAAACTGGAGCTCTATGCATACTATTTTGTCTTGATTGGGATTTTTAGGGGACACCCCTCCCCCTCCTTCCCATTATGGGCCAGGGCCAAAACACTCTTCCTAAATCCGCCCCTGTTTAAAGAACTGTACAAATGAATATTTCATTAATCGTTAAATGCAATTATGTTTCCTTGATTTTTCACACAAGGTTAACCATGGATTTTCGGCGAAGCCTTTTCCACTCATCTTGTGGTTTTCATGCCGCGCATCAATTAAATGCATTCTATAGTCCTAATGACAGTTTGCATGTTACGAATATTGAAAATTATTTTGATGCAGAGGAACTGCAATTTAATGCGCCTTAATCATCTAGTAAAACGGGGAAATAAGTTGGAGGATGTTTCGGGACCACGGGAAAGTCAGAGGAGAGAGAACGAGGCTAGAGGGAGACAAGCGTGGGCCTCCAGTCGGAAGGAGGACGCAAGAATTACCTCGTAACTTATGGTGTTTATGTAAAAATATTGGCCCAAAGGTATATAAAATTCACGGTTGCCACATTTGGTGGGAAAAAAGCTATTTCAACTGACGGGGGAAGCAATAGCGCTTCGGAACTACATATCGATGGCCACGGCCATATGTCACACAGTGGATCGAGTCAATAGAAGAGGTCTGACAACATTTTGAAACTTTAAAAGCCTATAACTCCGTTTATACGGATATATATTTATGACGTCACAGGAATGTGCCCACTTCATAATAACGCTCCTAACCATATAACGATAGATTGATATTGTCCTTTTCTGGCTAAAAATTTCAAATTCAAGAAGATTTTAGACTTAGACGCGATAGATTGAGCGGCAGTTCGACCACACCAATAATCCAGGACGAATCATCGTAAGAAAGAAAAAAAATTGATGGTTTTTTTTCCCCAGTCTGACAATGTTTGACTGCGGTTAGCGTTTGGCTCACATTGTTGGGAAAATAAAGGTTCCCATGGTCGGATTCGTCCCCCACCCACGCGCAGAGCCTTAGGCCGCCGGGCATCACGTACATGAAGTATGGATGCCAACCTACCCGCAGGACTCGCCGCGCCAATTAAACCGCCCCCTCCCCCCTCTCCCGCCCCCTTCAGCCACCTTCGCTAATATGCTTAACTATATCTGTCTTGGACACTTGAGCTGAAGTCGACGGTCATCTCAATACTTAGAGGTTTTCTATCAACGATTAATTAATCGAAATTCTTTCAATTCGATGAATCAATCGATTGTTACAGTCTCGCTTAACTGTTAATCGAGTAATTGAAAATTGAAATTTCCTGGTCTCTACACTGGAAAAAAAAAAACCGCATTGGATCTAGAGTCCAGACTCTTGAAAACATCGACAGGAAAAAATACTCTTGATTCAATCAGATTTAAGCTTAAATCAAAAGGAAATCCGCTCAAATTAAGAGGCTTGGTTCTTGATTTAAGCTTAGATCTGATTGAATCAAGAGTATTTTTTCCTGTCGATGTTTCTAAGAGTCTGGACTCAAGATCCAATTTGTTTTTTTCCCCCAATGTATGTCAATTTTCTACAAATCAGCATGAAACCTGTAAAAATTTTATCTCAAAACCTTAAGTGCTAATACTTATGGAAAAATAGGATTTCAGGAAGAATCACGGGTAGGTTTGTGCGGAAATTTCCTAACAAAAACGTTCAGCGCACATGCTTCCCTTCCCCCCCCCCCCCTAAATTCAGCACGAATGCATGATTTACACCTGGGAACCCCAATAGACATCCCCTGGTTCAGATTGTCATCGGCTCGCCTCGGAACCATTCCCACAATGTCTCTATGAATTTCATGTGTGACTCTTTAACATTTCTTACTAGGCTTAAACAATTGCACTTGCGACTTTTCCCACCAAATCTAAAGCCGCAGTTGGTAGACCTCCGTCGTTTAAATTCGTGCAATTTAAGTAAAATGGTCTCGTCCACTTGGAATTCCCTGAAGATGATCGATATGGATCAATTACGATTATAAAACTTGTAATCTCAAAAGTCTGCGGGGCGCAAATTTATGTTTGGTGTCTGATGAGACCAGTCCTCGTTTCGATGGATTGCATTTTTTGGGTGGCCTTGTCGCCACAGGGCGCTACTGCTCATGCCATTTATTTTGAGCTCCTCAAAATTAATCACCAATTCGCATCGTCCTCATGTGAGAAAAAATGCGCTTAACGGTTTTTTTGCGAGGAGGAGGGAGGGAAGGGGTTTTTTGGAATTTGTTGTTGCAACGGCATGTTGGCAAATTCTCCGCGATAAAACGTTAATTTTTTAGTAAAATTATGAATATCCCACCCTGAAATCCTCACTTATTTTAGATCAAATTGCGTCCGAATTTCTCTGATAAATTGGAAAAACAGTCACGAGTTTTCCCGAAAATTCGTATTTTTAAGTAAATTTGGCAACGTCGTAAGGTTTACACGGCTTTGCTGCATAGCATGGGAGAATAGTCAAGGTTTAAAGGCCTAGAACGGTGGTGGGCGGAGGGATGGCGGTGGGAGGAAGGGCGATTAATTCCGGAGTGG
This sequence comes from Bemisia tabaci, assembly GCF_918797505.1. Classification (NCBI taxonomy): domain Eukaryota; kingdom Metazoa; phylum Arthropoda; class Insecta; order Hemiptera; family Aleyrodidae; genus Bemisia; species Bemisia tabaci. The sequence goes on from NC_092794.1 coordinate 50,524,564, forward strand.
CAACAAGCAGCGGCCGGTGACTGGTGACTGGCGAGAAGTAGCAACGGCTACTGTTTAACAAACAAGCTGTAACCTTTAACAAGTTGCTCGCGCCCAGAGTCGCTGTTCGCATGCTCGCAGTGCTCATCCGAGTCAACCCCCCGTCGCCTTGCCAATTCGAGTACCCTCCCCTGCACGCCCCCTCCTCGCCTACTGGGGGGGGGGGGGGCTTACGCTTTAACGTGCTTAGGAAAAACGTCGTATGAACCTTCGGGTGTTGCCGAATTTCCTTTGATAAAACACAAATTTCCCGGTGAACTTACGAATATTGTATGTAACAAGGTGGAGTAATGGTGCTGGGTCCACACCATTTCGCGGGGAAATCGAAGCCAAGAAGTACAGAATTCGGGTCACTTCTTAGTGTTTTTCCTCACTTATGAATATTTTTCTTTCAATTTTTCAGATGAGTTTGTTTGCAATATCACCTAAAGCTTCTGAAAATTTCAAAGAAAAATATTCCTACATACATACATATCAAGCCGTGATGACGTCATCGTTGAATTGTTTCAGATACCCGGACTCGCGGCTAGCGAAACTGTTCAACGGCAGCATCCCGATCGTGTTAGACTCGCTGAAACAACACTATTTCATCGACAGAGATGGAGGCATGTTCCGGCATATCCTCAACTTCATGCGCAATTCCCGCCTTCTCATTCCGCAGGACTTCCCAGACCTTGATCTCCTTCTAGAAGAAGCTAAATATTTTGATATTGCACGTAAGTCTAAATACTAATGATGTTCTGTTTTAATTTCAATTATATCCTCAGTTTGAAAAAGACCCAATTCGGGTTTTCTAAGATGTTCATTTTTTGAGTGGAAACACTTTGCTTCCTGGCTGTTACGCAGTTTTTATTGCCTCCCAAAAAGTTTCATTTTTCCGAGATGAGTCTTTTTCTAACTGAGATTCAATTGGTATTTTTTCACCATCTCTGTTTGTGACTATCCATGGGAAAAGGAGCTTTTAGTGCACAAAAGCTTTTCTTACTTTCTTTTTTTTTTTGACGAATAAAATGAGTGTGACTCAGTTTTTACTTCAAAATGACTGAAGTGGCGTTTTCATTTTGAATTGACGTAATTCATCCTGAGTCGCTGTAATCTTATTTACGTTTCTCCAAAAATGACTCAGTTGGGCGTATTTAAATCAATTAGAACTATACCTACCCTAATATGAGCCCTGAGACTCCTTAAAATATCGACCACGCACCATGCAGGACAGGGATCTTGTCACAATGTGTATGCATAGTTCCTTTTGATTTAAATGCATTGATATCCTGTCTTTTTTCTGAAATCACCTAAGTGACCCCCTTCTTCAGAATACATAATTTTCATCCTCTGTTCCCTTTTCTGTATCCATTTTCATTGGAAAAAAAACACATTGGATCTGGATTCCAGACTCTTGAAAACATTGACAAGAAAAAGGACTCTTGGTTCAATCATATTTAAGCTTAAATCAAAAGGAAATCCGCTCAAATTAAGAGGCTTGGTTCTTGATTTAAGCTTAAATCTGATTGAATCAAGAGTATTTTTTCTTGTCGATGTTTTTAAGAGTCTGAACTCCAGATCCAATGTATTTTTTTCCCAGTGATTTTGTCAAAAAATACGTAAGTTGCCTTCACTTTTATTTCTGAAATGGCGTGACACGCATTTCTTTTCTTTTTTTTTAATTATTGTTTTTAAGGCAGCCCATATACCCAGTGCTCTCGAGCGAGCCCTTGTATTCGTTGAGTGTTGGCGAGCCGAACGAGGCTCAACAGTGATGCCAAATCGGTCGATAAAATACCCGACTCATTCCGAAAATCCGAAGATCTTTCGGTCGAAGTCGCAACTCGTCGCTCCTCTGACGTAAGAGCGTATCTCAATTTCCTCATGAGCCCTTGAAAGCATGTATTCACCTGTGAAATAGGGCTCAGGTGAAAAATCGAGATACGGCCTTACGTCAAGTGCGCTCGACGGGAGGACGGGCCCTCGGAGGCATTTTCACCGACCCAGGCGGAAAATAGACGATATTTCACGACGCTGCTATTTAGCCGGAGCACACACAGCCCCGAGAAGCGGAGCCAACGCGGCGCGGCGAGAAACGAAGTAAAAAGTTTTCGCTGATAAGAGTTTAAAATGTTGCTAGGCTCGGCGGGGCG